>NC_137196.1:19382271-19627271 GCF_960531495.2 Zeus faber | reverse complement strand
CATCGCCGGTGAGGAGAACGGACAAACTGGACGGGAAGAGGGATGAAGACTGACAGAGAGCAAGAGAGGGAGAGAGGGAGAGAGATCGGCTTCCTTTCATTCTGTGTCCTAACTTACTCCCAAATCAAAACAGAGAAAGCACCACAGTGTTCTTTAGTATTCTAAAATTTTCCATCTCGGCGGCCAGAGTTGCACCCAAACGTACAATACCAGGTTCAGGCAGGGAACAGTCGCTCTTTCGCATTTTTCACAATGCCGTACATTTGAGCTCATTTATGCGCCGCAGGAAACGTCCCCCTTTGGTACTAAAAGTGAGTTATAGGAAGAGGTGCTCCTAAAAATGATCCGTGCACAGTTCTGTCGCGCTCAATAGAAGTCCTTCTTAAAATAGATTGGTTTCTCTGCCACACCGTTTTGGAGAGCTGGTCACAGGAGAGGGGCCACGAACGCGCGAATCGACGGGTGGGAAATGTTTAAAGTCCCAAGAGGGGAAACCAAACGTCTCCAAATGTGTGTTCCATCAGATCAGGAAACAAAAACAGCACGTATTGGAGCTACAGGTCATTGCGTTAATGCATCGTGAAAGGCTCGTACCAAACGTATCTCAGAGCAAGTTGTTTAATTTTCTGTTTTGGTTGTTTTGGCTTTTTTTGTTTGTTTCTTTCCGGGTTATTGCAACATTTGTCACTGGCAAAAACACACCGTAAATGTTCTCGATGGAGACACTGTCCAGATGTGCGCTCTGCCCACAGCTGTACTCGCATCCTCCGCTGTTTGTTCACAAACAGGAAACGTGACGAGTATAAGCTGCAGTAGAACAAATCATTGTATTTTGGCAATGTTAGTGGGAAGCTTTGCTCAACGACTTCCCCCCCTTGAAAAAATATGCATTTAGGCTCATTATGTTTTTATTTACATTATTATGTAGCCCGGTGGGTCAAGTCTGTAGCTGTAAGCATAAGAAAGAAAGTCTCCTAAAGTAGAATCTAACAAAACCAGTATCGTCAGTGTATTTCCAATCTGCCACCTGGTAATGAATCACAAACTTATGACGATAAAGATTAAGGTTGACACGTTGATCCAACACGTATTGACGTGTTTGCATGCTCCGCTCCCTGCTTCCCGGCTGCCGTATGGGCATTTTGTCCATATCGCCGATCGGACTGTCAAACTGTCAGAATATCATATATACAGTATATTTCAATTATGAACCCCTCCCCCCCGATGGATATGTACACGCACACACACACACACGTGGATCCTTTAGATGCAGCGCCCGTGATTGTCGGCTCCCACGCAACAAAATCCCCCCCGAGCAGCCTCCAGTCCGTTCCATTACGGGGATCTTTTTGTTATTTTTTTTATTTTAGATCAATCACAGGACTCTGATCGTGATTGTTTGGGGAAAAAAAAAAAAACAACTAAAAAAAGATTTCGCTCGAGGTAAAAGCGGGGGAGCAGAAGGGACAAGAAAACATGCGCGCTCGCTGCTCTGGGCGCGGCACAAGTCCCCTGTCGAGGGCGCGCCGCACACGGGCCTGGTGCAGGGGGATGATAATTGAATGAAATAGAGATTGGATTGGAAGCGCCTGTCACTGCCAGACGCATCGGCAGGCTGATGATTCCCCCCAAACCCCCACCCGCCCCCTCTCCGAATCCTCGGTCCACGGGGCCCTTTGGCGGGTGCAGAGGAAAGGCGGTGTTTGTTTGACAGGATCCGCGCCCCGCCGTTTCACCTTAAAAGAAAAAGAAACAAAAAAACTGTCCCGCCTCAACCAGACGTAAATGACCGAGCATCTTCAAGCTTCCGTCCCCGCAACGGAACCCCCGCAACCTGTTTTTCTTTAAATGAGCAACACACACAGTCAGGCACACACATTCTTGCATGCAATTACAGCGGTAAAATCACACATCATTTCACACATTCACACACATATTTTTTCAGGGTCTTCCATCAGACACACACACACACACACACACACATACTTGCACAAAATACTTGCATTGGAGGAAAAAAACAAAGGGGGGAATTGGAGTTCTCTGTTTTAATTAGTCGAGGCGGAGCGAGGGTCAACGGTAATTGGGTTGTTTTCATATTTAGACAATCAGAGCAGAACGGAGGAAGGATACGGGTCCCAATAAAAGTAATTCCAGAACCCCCCCCCCCCCCCCCTCCTCCCCCTCCGCCTCTTCAGTCCTCACCCGCTCGCTGTTTCTGTTCCATCCTGGCATCGCCGCGGCGACTGGAAGGACTCTGCGGATCCTGGCGAGCGCCCCCGGCTCACTGGAGGGAGGCCACGGCGCCGCCCTCCCGGCACCCGTCCTGAGCCAGCGCTCAGCGAGACCAAATGGTGGAATTCTGGAGAGCCCTCGGGTCTGTGCCACGGAAAACCAACGGAGCCTTCTGGGAACGAGCCTGCATGGGAAAGTACGGAAGGAGGCGGAGGGTGAGGAGGATGTGGAGGAGGAGGGGAGTGGAGGAGGAAGGAGGAATTCAATGTCCCACACCCGGAACGCCGGCCAGGCTCTTCCACGGCACCGGGAGCACCGAAGGGCCGGGCTGCGGCGAGGCGTAGGCTTGGAGCGACAGAGGCGCGACAGAGGCGCGACAGAGGCGCGACAGAGGCGCGACGACGACAGGATTTTTTAGGGGGAAAAGCTCTCGTGTGAAGCGCCCGCTGTCCAGATGGCCGGTGCGGTGGCTAACGATAGCTCATTTATCCGCCGCACGTTCTGGACGGCGTCCTCGGCATAAAACTTTATGTTTCATCGTTTTGTTTTACTTTGTCAAATGAAAAGATAACATGGGAGTAATGATATTGTTGCAAACGATCTTGCCAGCGCACTTTGAAGCTAGCCCGGGTTTCCACACCACGACATATCATATCTGGGAAAAAAAAAAAAAGGGCCCGAGCCTCCAAGCCAGCACCTGTTAAGGGGAAATATGATCCAGCGGCACAATAGAAGGGGAATTTCCAGCGCGAAGGTTTGACTTTCATCAATATTACATTGCACCCTCCACCCCTCCGCCCGCCGGTCTGATGGACGTGAATGAAGATGAAACAGCCTGGAAGGAATTAGAAATTGGAAGGCCGAGGGTGATGAATGACAACGCAGAAGACGCCGTCGGGTTTTAACGTCAACAAGGGGGATTTCGCATGCGATAGTAAGATTACATTAGCGGCCGCTCTCATGCAGGGTTCGTTGGAGCGTGTCTGGGCACGCAACTGCGACCTGCACGGCAACACGCGACCGTTTCGGCGCCGCGCCGCGCCGCCCCTGTGGCAGTCTCGGGGGACGCGGGGGAACAAATAACAGCAGCTGCCTACTGGGAAAACCCCAAATAAATCTTCAAATTCGGATCTTCGCCGCCTGTGACTGCAGTTGGATCTTTGCGTGTTTGCGTTGAAGCCGGCCCAAGGAAAACCTTGGTTCGCAGGCCAAACTTCTGTTTTGGTGGCGTATCATAGGGGAGAACCGGAGGGAAGTGGTGATCTATTCATTCTGCCGTGGCTCCGGCTTTGAATCATCATTAGCGTGATTAATTTTCCCCGCGGCCCCACGATGCCGATTGGTGACCCCTCACCCCCTCCCCCTCGACACGCTGGCCGCCGCGCTTCCCCTCCGATGAGACGGGGACGTGTTCCCATGGAGACGGAGTTGTCAGACGATTGTCAGATCCCAAACACTGCTGAGAGAGGAACCAGCTGTTTGACCCGACTGGTCTCTCATGAGAAGAACAGTGTTCCTACTGACAACCTGCCGCTTTGAAATGCATGCTGTACATCTCTCTCTCTCTCTCTCTATCTCTACATAAATATATATATATATATATATATATATATATATATATATATATATATATATATATATATATATATAGCGACAATGTGGGAAAGCTTTCATCCGTGTAACTGAAAGGGTTCTAAAAAACAATATTCGAACACATTTTATAGCGCGTCTTTTTTGGGGGGGAATTTGAAAATTAAGACGGACACAGGTGGCCATTACATCCGCGGTTCTCAACGTGGGGTTCAGGGACCCCCGGGGAGCCTTCAAGAGGTTTTACAGGGGATCCCTGACGACGCAATTAACAGGTAAACTCCAGCGTTGGAGAATCTACAATAATGATTGGTTTTGATTCGCTTTTAATTGGCTTTGATCACGGTTGTTCACACTGTTTATCTGGCTCTGACTACGGTACAGACGGGTGTGGAGCTGTGGACTAAATCATATCTAATGGAAAAATCCACCTCAGATTGTGGACCCGGAGACGGAGACGGATGCGTATCAGACGAGGGGCCTTGATGTGGAAAATGGAAAAAAAGGGAAAGAGGAACGGACAAAGGAAAGGAAAAAAAACAAACAAACACATAAAACAAATAACGGCTTTTCGCGACAGCCCACCGCCGTCGCTTCGGCGGGGGTTTGAGTCTATTTCGGTGGCGTGGGATTTTTTTTTGCCACGTCCGTGGGCTGTTTATTGGCGGCTAATGCAGCCTACTCGGATCCCAGCTAAATGAAGTGCGTGCGGCAGGTCCACCTGCCTCCACATCTTCTTTGTCTGAGTCCAACCCTGGAGAGAGAGAGAGAGAGAGAGAGCTTCTCCTCCGCTCCACATACATTTCTTGGCAACCCCCCCCGGGAGGTAGATCAATAATCCTACAAACGTCTGTCTTCTTTCGGTGTAGCGCGGCACACCTCGCTCCAACCCCCTGGGAGCAGTGTGTGTGGAGGCTGCTGGGTCGGGTTCGGCCCTCGGTGCAGAGTGAAACCATCTTGAGGAATGCTGGAAATGCAAACCGGCCGGGGGTCACGCCGGGACGCTGCGTCGGTGAGGAAGAAGCCCAGTCTTATGGAGCATTTTCGACAAGTCGGCCGTCGTTTTATCTTGAACACGCGTACGTCTAATTTAACATGGGGAACATGGCTCCGACTGAGCTCAGGGTTATTGTTCATCATCATCGTTGGAATCCCATTTTTAATGAGCGTCGGTGCACTCACTGTCGCTGTTCGGCTCCCGAGAGAGGGTGAGCGTGAGCGAGACAGACAGAGAGAGAGAGAGAGAGAGAGAGAGAGAGAGAGAGAGAGAAAGAGAGAGAGAGAGAGACAGTGTGGGAAATCCACTTCAAGGATGGTTAAAAAAAAAACAAAAAAAAAAAGCACACACTTTCTGTATTTCCGCAGGGTGAGAGTTGGGCCATGGATGTGGCAGAAACTCAAGCTCCTTGTCTCAATGTGCATGTTGGATTGTACTTCAGTGTATTTGCAATGGAATAGAAGTTCTCATTTAATGTTCCGGCGATCATGAGATAAGTCATTTTATTAATCCTCAGGGGGTGAATCCAGGATTTAAAACCATATAAATGTAGATATAATAATATAATAACTGATATCAATGCATGTAACCCCCAACCCGGTGCAACCCAATGTTACCATACAGTGCAATCAAGGACGAAATACATATTTAACGTACAACAAGTTCTACAAAAACTCCAGTGTGGTAAGATAATATTTCATATTTCTATTTCATTTATTATTTTAGTTGATTTCTTTATATCTTTGTAATGCAGATCGCCTCCTTCCTTCAATCAGACTCCATTTTGCTGCTACCAGAGGACCGGTCTCCCGGTGAAACTATGCCGGGAAAATCCCATCGAGAAAATACTTCTTCAAGTATAACAAGATGAAAATAGATTTTTTTTTTTCCTTCTCCCGAGCAGAATGAGGACTGATGCAAAGCGGCGGAACCCTATTCCTCATGTCGGCTGTCACTGGAGATCCAGTGTTTGATTTTCTCAGTGAACTGCCGTGGAGTGGGCGACGGAGGGGGAACGCAGGACATATTGCTGCGGTTAATGACCGGTGACACTTGCAGGATTTGTGATGTGTGAAGGTCACGCCCCTGCAAGAGCCACACAAATAGAAGAATAAGTCACGGTCTGATCCGCGCTGAGAGCTGCAGGGATGGACTTCCTCGCGACTCATTTCTACCTCGTTGGTGTGGGGGCGAGATGCCGCCATGAATGACTGCTCTCTCTCTCTCTCCCCGACACTCCGGTTCGCTAAAATCTTACGTCGGCAAGCGCCCGGGCATCTTCTGTGCAGTGTTTAGAAATCAAAGGTCAAACCCTCAACGCTTTGTTTAATCATTTAAGCCTTGTTATTCTGCTTTAAACACCGTCCCGTTTTTCGATAGAGGCAGCTCATTTGCACACGTCTGATCAAGCCGCTCTCGTTTGCAAAAGGTGTCGATTAGACGAAGCCTTTGTCTTTTGCAGCGCTGAATATTCACCACGACTGTACGCGGCGAAAACGCGTTAGAATTCTCATTAGGATTCCGCGGGATTACCGCGGTTCAATTTTAACACTACATCTCTCGGGCGCTTTGTCTTCATTAACCCATAGATCAATATGTCATTGGCTCAATTACCGCAGACATGAATGACATTGAGTCCGCGAGCCTATTTGTTCCAAACCGCTTCCTCCCTCCCATAATCTCACGTCTGGCCAATCGCAGATAGGCTCTGTATTTCTTCATCCCCGCCACCATCTTGGGCATTGCCTCCTCAAAGACAATTTACATAATAGTGTTTTTGGCGTAAATAAAGCTTATTATGATTGTGTGTGCACAGCGCATACACGTGTCCCGTTGGAGAGAGCTGAGCTAATAGAGGGCAAAGTCAGGTGTTGGGGATGTCTTCAGTCAAAAATGAATTCACTCTGTCGGACTTGTGCCCATACGCAGTGAGACGCAGTCCAATATGAACGCCGTCCATAACACGCGACCCGCTGAGCCCCTGGCTGGAGTGAGGTTCTGTAGTTTTGATCCTGGGCTTTTTCTCGCGAGTCCACTGGCAAGGTCCGTGGGTTGGTGAGGAATCGCCTGATGGAAATGACTCAGGATGGTGCGTTGGTTCCTGGGAGTGTCCTAGGCGGAGCTGGGAGCTGTGTTTAATAGGATCTTCCGCCAAGCCTCTTAGGGACACTCCATGCTACCGAAGCTGTTGCGTGGTGTCCCACTTTCCGCAGGGAAGGGGCTCACACCTAAGCCAAACCAACTCACGGTGTTTTCCGATGCCGTGAAGCCGCGACTCTCACTTTATTGGTATTTCACAAAACAAAAACTTTGCTCTCGTTTTGAAGGAAGGAACTTTGCTAATATTAACGTGGTTCTCAAAACAATGATTTTGAATGCATACAATTAGAAATGACAAGATAAGTATAGGGAACATTGAAGTCAGCGTTATTTTTTTCATAGCAAGTTATCTTTGTCCCAATGACTCATATCCTAATGAAAGTTTGAACATCTTCAAAGACTTATCGCCTGCCTATCCACCTCTGCAATTCGTTACCAGTCTGAGTTCAGATGAACCCCGACGACGACGAGGTACACAACAGCAGTGCAAGCTTAGGCCCTTGCAGACATCCCAACATAAAAGCTGCAGCTCCAAGCCGCCATATATAAACAGCCACACCACCTGCCCTGTCCCTGACCTACAGACGCTCTGACACAACGGGCCGTCTGCACACTGTATCGTCAGCTGCTCATCACAAAGCCTCTTTGCTGCTTTTATCTTTATTTAGTTTGGTTACCTGGTTGGCTCGGGGTCAGCTCTGGCTTGAGGGTATGTGTGTGTGTGTGTGTGTGTGTGTGTGCATGCGGGGAGGGGGGGGGCTTATTTCCTTACTTAGATTTTCCAAAGCTTACATCCCTGGAGAGACAAAGGCCATAGTGCACTCTGTGTCTCCATTACTCATCAGTCTCCCCGCTGTGTCTGGTGGCCTCTCAGGTGGGTTTTTCTTATGGTGACTGTGGTGGTTGCGGGCGCGCTGGATGTGGCCGAGAACAAAGTTGGCCTCGAATAGATGCCTCTCTTTTTCAAATTTTTTTGAACTCACTCATGGCCATGAAAAACAGTCCTGAATCATGCCACCGAGCCACGCTCTATTTGCCGTGTCATGAGGTGCACTTACACGGCAGCACTTGAGATGCAACTATTTGTATTCACATGCATTAAGCAGTCAACACTCATCATCACAACATATAGGGCAACATTGTTGTTAACAGAACAACAACTACTCAATATCCATAATAATATGAAACTGTGAATAGCCGCGCGCAGCACTCAGAGGCGCCTGACCCCTGCATTAACCCCGGCTCCGCCGGCAGTGGCGCGAGTGCTGAGATGGATTTTTTCTTTCCTGGAAAACTCAATTAAACCTGTGGGTTGTGGATACATCACTAGAGGTATGAGGGAGAAGTGTCTGTAACGGCCACACGCACAAACACACACACATAGCTCCATGTCAGTCCTCAACATAATATAGCACATTTGTCACCCCCACTCCCACCCACCTACAGGCTCGACACAGGAGGGTTCAGTCTCTTTGGAGTGGAAAGCTCAGTGTTAGAGAAACCAGGCAGGCGCGGCGCAGGGCAGGCACGCTCACTGACGGACACATGCATTATTCAATAAACATTCCTCATATTGCAGGTTATGAAAGCACAATTCGGCCTTTGTGTGATCGCCCTCCGTGGCTTCATACTTGAAGGCCATCGGTGCTGAGATGAAGCTCAGCTTAGCCCTCGTCAATGGCTCGTGGGAAGGATAATGATAAGTCGTCAGCCGGATTTAATTACAACGGAGTATTTTATTTTCATACCGTGGCAAAAGAAAAAAGGTCGTAAAGTTACAAGTACCAGTCAGATTTAATTTTAAATGGACTCCACAGCCTTGCAGGTTTGACCACAGTTCATGGTCCCATGTGTCCCCTGTCACCGTCCCCGTTTTAAAGCTCTGCACAAGGCCGCGGTGTCGTACAAATCACAAGTGGCAAGATGGACGGGAATATGACCAGGTCCTTGTCCATATGTTTCTAGCAGTCATCCAAGGGTTATTTGTATAGTGTCGGGGTCAGAAACAAAGAGGGAGCCAGGTGAAGGTGAGGGCCAGGGTTAAGGTTAGGCACGCAGCGTGGAGGGTTCAGGTTGGAGTGAAGGGTTGGGGCAGGAATATAAGTCAACAGAATGTTCTCTTAGGTATCCACCCCACATGGTGTGTGTGCGTGTGTGTGTGTGTGTGTGTGTGTGTGTGTGTGTTTGTGTGTGTGTGTGTGTGTGAGAGAACGTTTGTGGAGTTTGTTTTTTATCTGTATTTTGTTCTGTCTGTGTGCGTGTGTCTGCGTTTGTTACTGGAACACTGAGCTATATTGAGACGATAATCTGTGTTTTTGTGGCATTCCTGCCAAAAAGGAGCCGACTGATAACCTGATTTGCCAGTAACCTTACACTTGGGGAACGCTGATGACAAATGCCTTCCTGGGAGGCCTTGGCAGCCGCAGCCCATATATTACCAAAGGGTCACCTTGGCCCAGTCCCCATCTCATCACAAAAAATCGCTCAGTACCTTCTCACTGCGGACAAGGCCATACTTCATGCTGCCATATATCTTACCTTGCTAGGCCATCTGTGAGTGTATCGGAATAAATTGTGTAAAAACTGATAAACTCAGTGTGTGGATTCTTTGTAGTGTTCTCCAGGAAGATACTATTCTCCACAGTGTTTCTGGAGAGATAAACCGCCCGCCCTCCGTTTGAACTGAGAGATTGGATGCTGACTCTAGCGCACAGAAAGACACAACCACAGACACACCACACACACACACACACACACACACACACACACACACACACACACACACACACACACACACACACACACGCACGCACGCGGGCAGATCTATATATACTGTATTCTCAGGGAGGAATGAAGACAATGAAGAAAGACAAGTAGTATGTACAGTATGTACGTATGCATGTCAGACAAGCCCTGGGTTACATCACAGCCCTGGAGCCCGAGGTGCGATACGGTGTCTGCTGCGTGTTGCGGTAACCACACGAGACAGCGACAGCTCTCCGAATGTGGAGCGAGCTCTTGAAACAATCTTGAGACGTTGCGCTAAGAGAGCCAATACTGTAAAATGACGCCCACACACATGCCGTGCAAAAATAAGTTTAGGAAATAGCCGCGAGGCTGATAAATGCTGGTTCCCTAGCAACAGGCGGGGTTGGATCAAACAACGAGCTGTATTCTGCTGGTGAGTTTGGTATTGTTTGTCATGATTACACAATGTTAATTGCTCAGATGTTACTCCCAAGCCATTAACACATTTTTTTTCAGATGGCAGGTGTGTGTTATAACTTTTTATCGTTTTAATTTTTTGTACTATCGGGGACACAACCAAAACCACATGAATGAAAACATCATCACAAATGGTTGTTAGGTTCTAGTGTCAAGTGTGTGATTTTTCAAACAGTAGTAAACAGAACTAAATAGAACTTTAAACCTGTTTATCTGTATATCTGTACACAAAACAGCTAGAATGAGCATGAATTTTGCTTCAAAACTAAAGGTATGTGTGTGTGTGTGTGCGCACGTGCGTGTGTGTGTATCTTTGGCTGTGTAGAATCTGATAGGCAACACTGAGGGAATGGAGTACCCTTCCCTCAGTGTTGTATCTGGGATCAATGCCCTCCCGCAGGACGGCCCATGACTTCAGCCACGGCAAGATATCCTTACCCCGACCATCATCTCGGAAACAAGACCCTCCTCGAGCCAAAACAGGGTTTTTCTTTCTCCTTGTTTGGGGGTTGTGGGACGGGGGCTGCATTTCATTTCCAAGCCCTTTGACATACCCACATACTGGACAGGTACATGGAAAGCTCTTAAGGAATAAGAAGAGTGGTGGGTGAGTGGTGGAGTAGTGCTATCCGTGTAGATTCCTTGGTCCATTCACTGTTGGCTTGTTTACGATGCAATGTCGGTTTGGATGTTTTTGTTAAAGTCGCTATGGTAACGTGAGTAGAATGAACAAGCCTGCTTTGCGTTGCTTCAGTGATGGCTCCTGTCATTGCGATACAAAAATCTGAATCCATTCAACAGGGTCCATACTTGAGAGTGGAGTGAAAAGGTTTTTAGCCCATACAGTAGCTGTGCTTTGAAAGTCTTAGGCGTGTGCTGTTTAAAAATAAATTAATAATGTGCCTGTGCACATCCACATCTCCCTACTCTTCTGCACATCTTGACTGTCTTTGGAGGGGAGGCATTGTGATTTCTCGGCCTCATTTTGCTGATATTTTTCGGCAAACCTTGGAAAGATGTGTCTTCACTATTCAGAGATCCTGATGCCAGCCCGATTGTCCTTCGCAGCGACCTTTGGAGCACCCGTCTGAGTGTTAATATGGTCTGGAGTGATCAGAAATCTTTATGCTCGTTTTATACAACTTGTATTTGTACTTGATGAACGCGAGTGTGAACTCATGTTTGGAGTTGTGTCCTTTCCAATTCCAATCAATGACAAATCCATCTTGGAAAACTCAAGTGTGACTGAAGCCACCATAACGTTTAACAAGACAGAAAGGGATTGCGACAAAGTACAAGTTAGAGGATTTATTTTCATTTTCGGGTTTTAATTCGCCTGGCTGGTGCGCAGTTTGCGGGCCTTGACTCTAACCCTCCGGTGAACTACTGGCACTAAATGCCTGGAGAAAAAAATAGTTTGTGCTTACAATGGCATTTCTGAGGATGGGAGGTTGAAAGCAGCTGCCAGCTCATGCAGAAGTCGCAGGCTGACAGAATGATGATTCTCTGGCCCCGCGCTGCTTACCAGATACAGATGGTGTAATGTGTAAATGGAAGCCTCAGACAGGAAGCAGAACGAGAGTGGGGGAGAGAGAGAGAGGGAGAGAGAGAGAAATTCAATGAGACATGTTCATCGGAATTGAGATCGCGCACTGAGGATAATGAAAAGAGAATGAAAATCTGAATTAAAGGGAATGATAATGAGACGGAGAGAAAGGGCCCAGAGATGGAGAGCGACGATTTAGGCGGTGGCAGCGGCGGCGGCGGAGAGAAAACAAGGACGACACAGTGAATGGTCAGAGAACTGGATGGAGCCAGAGGGAGCGTTCATCAGAAAAGGGGGAGGCGGCGAGCGAGGACAGAGGAAGACAAGAGGGAGATAGAGAGATGGATAGATAATCAACACGGGTGAGAAGGAACGGGCGAGCGGAGGGCGGGCGGGGAAGAGGCGAGAACGCACCACGGCGAAGAGGGAGATAACGGTAAGCAACAGGCGGGAGGCGAGCGGGGCATGCAGAGAGGGGGAGAGAGAGAGAGAGTGAGAGAGAGAGAGAGAGAACAGTCCCAGGGCGACATTTCCCCCCACCCGCGGCACAGTCCTCGAGACAGCCAGAGGGCATCCGGGAAAGGATGTGAACCCCGATGGTCGGACCCGAGGAGGGCACTGGGGGGAACGCCGGTGCGATGGACGGACAGGGCTGAGAGGGTGGAGGTGGGGAGTATGGGGTTGGGGTGGGGTGGCATTAACAAAGCGTGAAATTAAAGCTGCCATGCTGCAGGGAGCCCCCTCCCCCCTTGCCTCAGCCCTCCGCCATTATCATCATCCTTCGGAGGCCTGCCAGGGAGCACCGTGTGTGTGTGTGTGTGTGAGTGTGTGTGTGTGTGTGTGTGTGTGTGTGTGTGCACGTGCGTTTGTGTGCATGCAGTGGGGGTGTCACTGAAAGGTTGCCACTGAGGGGTAATAGGGCGAGCCGTATTACTGTAATGATGTGTGGAGAAAGGACAGGGAGGAGGGAGATTATAACAGGGCTCTAATCACACCCCCATGACAGCATAGCTCGATCTAGCACTATGAGCACAGGTGGAGCATCCATCGATAGTGCACTGAGGTAGATTGTGTGTGTGTGTGTGTGTGTGTGTGTGTTTGTGTGTATGTGTGCGCTACGTTCTATTTTGCTGACTGTGTTTGCACGTGTGTGCGCGCGGGATTGTGATTGTGTGTATGTGTGTGTGTGTGTGTTTGTGCGTGTGTGCGCGTGTGCTTGTTCGCATGCGTTCCTTTGTACATCTTGCTGACAAAGCATGTGTACCGTTTCACATCTCAACAGCTGTCTACATGGAAACAAACTGTAGAACACCTGTGCATCCGTTTTCTGCGGTGGAGCTTAGAGGACGCCACCGAGCATATTCACCGCCTGCACTATGAAAGGGAATGGCAGGAAACAAAATCGGCTTTGACGGCAGTACTTGTTTTTAAGATGATATAAAACTAAACAACGCAAAAGAGTCTCTTCACGGCATCCTCGTTTTTTACTTCCTACACCTGGTTTTCGATTTGGTGCGACAAAAGCTATGACCGTCGACATCCATGCAAAGTTATTATTGGATTAATCTACTCTTGTAACACAGACTTTGCAATGCATGACAGCCATAGCTTGCCAGCAGGCATCCGAGCAAGCTAACTATATATTGAATTCAGGCTCTAGTTTAAATTCCTGTGGCTGGAGGAATGAGAAACCCAACACACGTGCCGCCGTCCTGTTTCCTTAAATCTCAGTTAATTTCCTCATCGACCTTCTTGGAATCTCAAACACCGTCTGCCTTTATCTGCGGCGCCTTGCACTTGCCCAGGCCTTGTCAGACCGGGGGCTTGGCCTGGAGGAACCGGCTGCATTTCACCCACGTACATGTCACTGTCATTGGGGGGATTGCGGCGCGGTGGTAATAGCGACTGGCTAATAAGCCCGGCGTGGGGTCTGGCGACGGCGCATCATAGGTCGGCTGGTGCTCCGCTGTCAGGAACTATTTACCGCAGACAAATCCTCGCCTAATGGAACATCTGAGTCAATAAAAACAATCATCCCTGCCAATCCCACTGAAAGCAAGGAAATCATTTTAGCTGGTCAAGGAAAACATGCCCGGGCGCTTGAATCTATCTGTCCATAAAGCCGCTTGACGTGCACTCAGACAGATTACCGATTACAGTCAAGATCTTTTGTGTTTGACGTGCATAAACACACCGAGGATTGCGTCTGGTTTGGTCATGGCTCTCTTTCAATTGCCCAGGTGAGAGCGGCTTCCCGAAGAATTGACTCCCCTTCGAAACCGCGGCTTCCATGCCGTTTGATCTCAAATGCCCAACTTGCACAGCGCAGGGGTGTGTTTGGCGGGAAACAGAAACCTATGTCTCCGGCTGTGTTGGATACAGTACAGACATTATCAACAACAATGTTTCGCCTCTTTTTAGAGGATAATGAACCGCTCTCAGCACCCGCTCAATATCGCCTCAGCAAGGACCTCCACTGTGCTCCTGAAAGGTCAATAGCTGGACAGTGTGTCTTTAAGTGGCTCTCTGGCTCTCCAAGACCCTTAATGGTGTTCAGTGGAGAGACCCGCAGGACATTCCCAAGGGGACGTTCCTAGATATCCGCCCATGATACCTAATCCAGGGCCATTAGCGCTCCTTCCAGCCACGAGAAGAAAAAAAAGAAATGCGTCTCCCTTGCATCCAAGGAATTAAAAATTAACCAGCTAATATCCATTTGTCTGATGGCTCGCTCTGCGCGGTTGAAACAGCAGATTCCCTCAGCGGTGAACAGTGAGGGATGACTCACGGAACCCAATCTGCTGGAGGAAACGCTGACAGTGACCGCAGGAAGGAGCCGAAGGGGAGAATGCCTGTCCATCACGTCCGTCAAAAGATAGACTCGCCTCTGTCACCCGCCGGCTACGCAAAGGATTCAGCCCCTCGATAAAACCTGAGGTCCGTTCCCGAGCTGTCGCCCAAGTCACTTTAGGAGATGGCAGTTCACTCGGGTGCCATTTCGGTACCGCTGACAGACAGTGAGTTTGTGGCTAAAAAGAGCCTATACAAATGACTCCTACATAAATGAACGAGTTCCTGTTGCACATATCACCAATTCATATTTGGATGCAACAAATAAATTGTGAACGACACCGGATGTTACATGATTTTTCCAAACGACGAGAACACCTTCAGCAATCATGGTAACCAAATTGCCTCATTGCTGCCTATTGCAGCTTGGCCCATGGCATTCAATCGGCTGATGTGATTCCCTCATTGCCGCATCAATTTAAAATTATGCCAATAACTCCGGTTGACTCCCAATATGGATCGAAGAATATGGTTAAATATAGGTTCAAACTAATACAGACGTTTTCCTTTTACAATGCTGTTCAGAACACATTGTCTAGAGCTCCATTAAGAAGGACTTTATGACATTCAAGGCGAGCGTGAACCTGAAAGAGGTTCACGCTCGCTTTGAATGTCATCAAGTCATTCTTCATTAATTGATGCCGGGTTTTATGCTTTTGGTGCCGCTTTCTTTAGTGTTTCAGATTTTCCCATTAAAAACCGATGGAGTTCTCTGTCTCCTCTATAATAATGAAGATAATAATAATATATATATATATATTATTGCCCTCATTCCGGCTCGGTGGAGTACAGGCTTTTAAAGCAAACTACGAATTGTGTGTCTGATTCCCAGAGATCAGAGAAAAGCTGTAGTATCATTGCCATTTTTTGTCGTTTTGGGCTTTTTTTGTGTTTAATTAGTAAATTTGTAGTTTGGAAAATAGATTACTCCACCTTCACAGATGCATTTCACATCGTTTTGTTTGGAAAATTGCAGGACAGCAAAACACAAGACAAGACGCGCTCGAGCGGCATTTAACTCTCGGCATAACCCGTCCCACTGAGTTGCTGAATATAAAATACGTCTTCGAATCTCCTTCCTCGCCAACCCCAAGCGTGCATCCACCCACTCCCCACACCCTCACCCCAATGCTGCTGCTAACTCGTGTCTCCTCTATTGCTACTGTATGTGACAAACTGCTCGGAACCGCCACAATAAACAAACAAAATAAATAAATGCACACAAGGAAGAGGAGTGGTTTTCCTCCGAACCATAGGCTTGTTTTAATCCCCCAATCCCTCTGCTGGAATTTTCTGTCTTTGATTTTTTTTCTTTTCCCGTAACCAAGGGCTCTTTTCACCGTTGCCAACTCAATGAGAGGTTATGTGTCCTTCATCCCCTTCCAACCCACCACTCTCTCTCCCTCTGTCTCTGCATTCTCCCTTTTAAGCTTCTCTTCCTGCCAGTTGAGACTCCCGCACACTGTCTTAACTTGCAATTAAAATATTTATCGAGCGAAGCAAGGACCCAGAGGACCAGATGAATTTGCCTTGACTTATATTTGCTGACATAATATTTCATAATAATATACAAAGACATATTTAGTATATATTACATATTTGTCTGGTAGTACCGTATCTTTTGCATAGTTTGTGGGCTTCTAGTTCTCCTATGCAGCTGACTCTAGATATAGGTTGAGGTCCTTGAAAGTGTCTCCTGTTGCTCCAGAGTCCTTGAAACTGAAAGGGTATTTCCTAGTATTAAGGTGTTTCACTTGCCAATTACCAAGAGCAGTGCACATAATAAAAAATAGTGTAATGTTGCATCGCACAACACATTGCACCTTAAAGGGCTGTTTACAGAAATAATGGTACACACACACATATATATATATACACACACACACTTTTTTAAAATGTATTCATTTCTATATATGTATTTTACTGATCAATGTACAGTATGTATGTATGTATGTATGTATGTATGTATGTATGTATGTATGTATGTATGTATACATACATACATACATACATACATACATACATACATACATACTGTACATTGATCAGCCGCAACATTAAAACGACCTGCCTAATATTGTGTATCTCTGACCCGTGGAGGCATGGACTCCACAAGACCTCTGAAGGTGTCCTGTGGTATCTGGCACCAAGACGTTAGCAGCAAATCCTTTAAGTCCTGGAAGTTGTGAGGTGGGGCCCCCATGGATCAGGCTTGTTGTTCCAACACATCCCACAGATGCTCCATCAAATTGAGATCTGGGGAATTTGGAGGCCACTTCAACACCTTGACTCTTTATCATGTTCCTCAAACCATTCCTGAACATTTTTTCAGTGTGGCATGATGCATTATCCTGCTGAAAGAGGCCGCTGCCATCGAGGAATACTGTTGCCATGAAGGGGTGTATTTGGTCTGCAACAATGTTTAGGTAGGTGATACGTGTCAAAGTAATATCCACGTTATTGCCAGGACCCAAGGTTTCATATGAATCATCAGACCAGGCCACCTCCTTCCTGCTGCATGTGCAGGTCTGATTCTCACGTGCCCATTGTAGGCACTTTCAGCGGTGGACAGGGGCCAACATGGTCTGCAGCTACACAGCCCCCTACACAGCAAGCTGTGATGCACTGTGTGTTCTGACACCTTTCTATCACAGCAGCATTAACTTTTTCAGAAATTTGTACTACAGTAGCTCTTCTGTGGGACTGGACCAGACGTGCTAGCCTTCGCTTCCCACACACATGAGTGAGTCTTGGGCCCCCATGATCCTGTGGCCGGTTCACCGGTTGTCCTTCCATGGGCCACTTTTGGTAAGTACTAACCACTGCAGCAGGAACTGCAGCTCTGACCCAGTCATCTAGACATCACAATTTGGTCCTTGTCAAAGTGGCTCAGATCCTTACGCTTGCCCATTTTTCCTGCTTCCAACACATCAACTTCAACACCTGACTGTTCACTTGCTGCCTCATATATCCCACCGCTTGACAGGAGCCATTGGAAGGAGATGTCAATGTTACTCACTTCACCTGTCAGTGGTTTTAATGCTGTGGCTTCAGAAGTTATTCAGACCCCTTCACTTTTTGCACACTTTATTGTGTTGTCATTTAAAATGGATAAAATTGCCATTTTCCCCCACAAATCTACACCCAATTACCCATACTGACAAAGTCAAAACATGTTTTGAGTGTTTTTTGCAAACTATTAAAAATCCAAAACTGAAATCTCTCACTAACGTAAGTATTCAGATCCTTTGTTGTGGCACTCCAAATTGTGGTCAGGTGCATCCTGTTTGCTTAAATTATCCGTATTATGTGTCTAGACCTCGATTTGAGTCCCCCTGTAACAAATTGAATTGATTGGACATAGTTTGGAAAGGCAACACCTGTGTATACAAGCTCCCACTATTCACACTGCATGTCAGGACAATAACCAAGCCATGACTTGTAAGGAACTCTCTGTAGACCAACACGATAAAGTTGTGGCGAGGCATCGATCGGGGCAAAGGGTATAAAACCATTTCTAAAGCTTTGAGTGTTCCCAGGAGCACCCTGGCCTCAATAATTGTAAAATGGAAGAAGTTTGGAACCACCGGAACCCAATAACCCAACGGGCACTCTAAGGCTCCATTCACACTGCAGGCAAAAGTGGCCCAAATCCGATTTTTTTCTTTGCTCGTGTGACTCAGATCTGTTTTTGTTCATGACAGTATGAACAGCACAAATCACATGGAATCTGATCTTTTCATTTCGGATTCGGTCCACTTTCCTATGTTGTCTTCCATCGGATACAGGTCTGATTTTTTGCAATGCGACCTCAGTCTGAACAGTCAAATCGGATTTCATGGGACGTTAACGTCATTCTAGAGCGTGTTCCCAACCTTTTTATTATTTAATTTTTATTTCATTATTATGTTTCGGGAATAAACTCGGACTTCCACCTCCGACTTTGGAAACGACGAGCAGAGTGAGACGCACTGCGGCCACCCCCACCGTACGACGGCGTGCTGCGTGAGACGTCTTTGTTACTTCTGCGCATGTGCAGGACTGTGACCCGCTCACACTGGAATCCGATATTGGCCACTTCTAAAAAACAATGTGAACAACCGAACAAAAAAATTGGATCTTCGCAATAAATCCGAATTGAGCACTAAGGCTGGCAGTGTGAACGTCGCCTGAGAGAGCTTCAGAAGTCCTCTGCAGAGATGGCTGAACCTGCCGGAAGGACCACCCTCTCAGCAGCACTCCATCAATCAGGCGTTTATGGTGGAGTGGCTAGACGGAAGCCACTCTTCAGTAAAACGCACATGACAGCCGCTTGGAGTTTGCCAAACTGCATTTAAAGGACTCTGATAGCGTGAGGAAAGAGATTCTCTGGTCTAATGAGACAAAAATTGAACTCTTTGGGCAGAACTCCAAGCACTATGTCTGGGCAATGCTAATCACCTGGCTACCATCGCTACGGTGAAGCATGGTGGAGGCAACATCGCGCTATGGGGGTGCTTCTACAAAGAACTGAATTCTTGCTCTTCTATTGTGGGCCTGAATACTTTGGTAAATGAGAGATTTCAGTTTTAGATTTTTAATAAATTTGCAAAAAATTCAATTGACTTTGTTATTATGGGTCATTGGGTGTAGATCGTTCGGCAAAATGGTAATGTGGCAGACGAGGGGGGCGTGGTTAAGCCACGTCTGCAGGGGATGGGGCTGGCTTGGCCGCGGAGGCGCAGCTTTTCCGGCTCTGCCCAATCAGCCTCTTCAGCGTGTTTTTACATGTTCTCCTGTCTTTGAGTGGAGAGCGGACGGGCAGGACACGGAAACGCCTGCGGTCCGGAGCACCTCCAAAAGAAAACCAACTCTGTCATTCAGTTCTAGTTTATCTTTCTGTTGTGCCGGCGAGCCTTTTGTAACCAGCATGAATAAAATCCTCGCCATGTCGACACTCCACTGCCCGAATGACTCCGTCTCCCACCCTAAACCCGTACGTGTGGGGAGGAACTCCCACAGGTAACTTTATCCATTTCAAATTACATGTACAGGCATAGTCGGACTGGCCATCGGGCTCACCGGGACGAATCCCGGTGAGCCCGATGGTGAGAGAGAGAGAGAGAGAGAGAGAGATCAGAGAGATGTGCGTCGCCGGCCCGCTTTGATTATGCACCAGTCTTCCTAATCAAAGTGGGCCGATGACGCACATCTCCAGTGTCAGTATCCCGCTTTTATTTCGTAATAGAACGAAATTAAAACCCATGCATTTAAAATTTTAATACATCCATGCCCCCCATCCCTACCCACTCCCCCTCCCTGCAGTGGCGTACTTTGATCGGGGTTAGTTTTAGTTTTAATGAACGTATCTGTGCCCCCACCCCCCTTCCCCATGCCCGCCGTTTCTTAAGTCTAATGAAATCTCCCCATTCCAATTAATTGGTTTGAATTTCGTTATGATTAGGACAAAAAATGTCGGACAATCATACACGATTCAGCAGATGAATTTTCTTTACTATGAGAATGAAAAAGCGTGAGGCCCGGTTGGGACTAATCTCCTATTGGCACCTTTGCAGCAGGCCAGAAAATGGACAGTACTTCATCTTTATTCAATTTTAGATATTATTTAGAGTTTGTTTGTTTATTTAAACATTATTTATTTTAGTGTTGTTTACCCGCACTTTAGAAGTACAAACGTTTACAGTCAGTGCCTGATGTTTGTAATTATATATCGTTTATAGACCTGCCCTGAAGAGTAAGTCATTCCAGTTTCAAGGTTAAATTGATCAAATTTGCAACAGCATTAGCTGACTAATTTGCTGTGTTGTAATAGATTATACAGCCTGTTCAAACATTCACAAAACACTGACTGCCTGAATATCATGGTATCCTCACAATGGGGGCCTGCTGGCAACAAACCTTTCAGTTGCTCTTAAAATAATTCTGTTTTTGTGTTACAGTAGCCTAGAGCATCCAGTATTATGCTTGTAAGTGGTGGTATCAAGGGCCAGTTGTGGTGGACTGGTGGCGGTAAAAAGGTCAAGGCCCCTTTTTCAGTCCCAGTCCGTCCCTGTCTACGACACAATAAATTGTGCAAAAATACGTTTTTGTGACTGTGAACAACTGACGTAACAGGAAACCAGAGAAACGATTGTCATGTGTCATCGACTTAAAGCAAGAGCGATTGCAATAATAACGGCTTCCAGAGCGACTTTGAAGTGCGGTGGAAAACGCAAGCGTTGACATTGCAATGAGCGTTAAAGTGAATGGCCTCATGCCTCCATACGACAACATTGCTGCTCCACACGCTGTCACCCAGCCAACAACAACACCAACAATCACAACCATCACATCTCCTATGGGTGGAGCTGCGAGCGCTATGTGGGGGAGGAAAGGAGGACACTGATTCTGTTTCACAGAATGTCTGTTTTTGTTTTTTTTAAACCTTTTTTGTTTTGACGATGACAGAGGTTTCCTGTAGCTTGCCTCGTGGGCCTTTGGTTCTAGATTTAAACTGCTTGAAGGAGCCTGACTGTTGACCTACACGCTGACCTCGGCTCTTTGGGTCTACGTGGCAGTGCCAGCGAGCCTGCAGCCGCTCCACCGTCAGTTTTCTCCTTGAGTCAAAGCTCCCGATCATGTTGGAAAGGATCAGGGCTACATTCCCTCTCCCTTGTCAAGTGGGCACCGCTGATTCTAAAGCTTCATAGTCAATCGGCCAATGAGCTTTAGCTTGCCGACCATTTTAAATGTATATACAGAAATGGAATGATTCGACACAGCCTTGCAGAGGTCAACACAGCCAAAGCAGTTTGGCTATTGGTCGGCAGAATACATTTGCGTGACAAGGTTAGAGACTTTACCTTTTTTAATCCATTGATTCCACCGATGAATGCCAAATATTGCTGTCACAAATGCTGTTCTTACAGACTTAAACAACACGCTCTATATTGGTAATGAAGGCTTCTCAAAGACGCCATAGTTAATCAGTTAATAGACCTGTTTTTGCCTTATCCACCTGAAATCATAACTTAATTTATCCATATAATTCCTGTCTGGAGTGTAGACAACGTGCAGCGGAATGCTTAAAAAAAAAAAAAAATAAAGACAAAAAAAAGAGTTAGGGCGTTAACATCTACAGATAATTATTTCCACTGTGTTGTAAATCATTCTTGATGGAGTCAGCGGGGCCCTCTCTCCCAAGCCCAGCTAGTGCCCTGTTACTGCAATCATTAACATGTTTCAATGCATCTCGGTTAATGATACAATGAGCTTTGCGTGCCCCCTCGCCGTGAGCTTCCATTAACTGTTTCCTGGATTATTGAATCCCACGTTGACCGTGACGCGTGCAGGAGATGGCTGGGATGTAATATTCCACTCTGTTGTAAAAATAACATGAAATAAAGCCCCCCACGTACGCATGTGACTTCTCCTTGGTGATTTGCAACCAGTTTGGCGAGTCATTGTGACGTAAACTGCCAGATGATTATGTATACCTGTCGCACTAGGAAGGAATTTATTTCCTCTCTCTCGCTCTCTCACTCTCTCTCTCTCTCTCTCTCTATATATATATATATATATATATACCGGTAAAATGCACCTCATATCATGATTCTCTCATTGAATTTCTGTGTATTACTGTACATGTTTGTTCCAGAGTGCTGAAGGTTATCTCTATTTCAGGGGGTTGTTTTCCGTCTGAATACATTTTTTCGATATTTTTTCATTCTACATGCCTTTCATTCTAAATGCGCCGAGGACGTGGACAGAAGTAGCTGCAGAGGTTTCAAATCAGTCTCCAAACCATCACGCTCCTGCTGAGGAGCCTCAAGACAGAAATGAATCTAATTTACAAGTCATTTCTCCTGAGTAATTTCCCCATAGAGTTCAATAAGAAAATTAATAAGAAAGAACAGCTGATAAAGGAATCCATGAATGAGCCTCCGTTCAGGCAGCGTGATGGTTAGAGGCTGATTTGATACCTCAGACCCTTTCTGATTTGCACTACATTAGTCGACCATTTATTTCTAATTGCGCCCAGATAATAAGAGCAGAGAGCAGGTTACAGATGACTTGTCATACAGACACCCTGAGATTTGGATCCAAATTTCAAGTCATAAAAACTTTCAAATACAAGCAAATAATACTGACCTGATGCAAATGCTGTTGGTGTTTGTGTGTGGCAAGAATAAAATGGATTCTTTCTCAAGAATAACTTGATAACTGATGAATTAATGTGGTTATCTATCTGAGTACTGAATGCACTTAAATGATAAAATTATAATAATTATTATTGTTATACAGTTTTTATACACTATATATTTTTACATTTCTATATTTTTATTCTAAAAAAAAATTAACTTAAGTATGTGTATGATTCAGATGCCACGGCGAAAGCTGCATTGACTCATGTTTTTAGTGTGAATACATGACTTGAATACATTTTGAGCATGAACGATGGACGCTTGTTGTTGTAATTACCCTTTACCTTCAGCGGAGACAGAAATTTCTCAATTTTTTCCATTAAGCACACACTCCAGCCCTGGCATCGCCGGCGCCATTAGTTACCCGGTGAAGCTGCCCGGGACGACACTGAGGCACGTCCTCTGACCTTCACAGGGAGGGGTTGTTGGCAGCACTTGCGGCGTGTCGGAGTCGTCCGCAGCAGAAGAACGGATCTCCTTCTGGGCCCTCGAGGTGCAAGAGCAGCCTCATTGAGCTTGTGCTGCGCGGCTATTCCATTGTCCGTTGCCAGCATATTGATGATCACGGAATAAAAACAACCCTTCCCTCCTCACCTCCTGGAGGAGTGTCCTTGGCAGAGGAATTCATTTGACTCAAAGTTGGCTGTCCCCGCGAAGCTTTGTACTTTTGTACCAAGGCTTTAATTTTGTACTGCGAGAGTGTGGGTTTGATTTACGGTCCGTAACAAGTCAAGGAGTGGAGATGGGATAACTTTTAGCCGGTCCTTAATGAAGTCCGTCACAGTTAAGGACCACAACAACTCTGTTTTTTTGTTGGTTTCTCTATTTGTTTGATGTGTGATCAAATCAGCCATTTACAATAAATTATAAATTGGAATTAACTCAATATGAAGATACACAAAGGGGGGGGGGGTGTCTGTAGATTATTATAATGTTTTACAGGGCACTTATTAGCTTTGGATGTATACAGTATATCTGAATAATTAACTATCAATTTCCTAACAGATTTTAATGTATGAACTTATGAGCCTTAATTAATTTCTCATTTTGAGTCTTACAGTACGTTAATGGGAACACGATTCCCCCTTCAGTCCAGCGTGTGTGCGTGTGTGATGTGCGTGCGCTTTGTGAGACTGTTTTCGAGTGTAAATACTACGAGAGAAAACTCCCACATTGTAGTACATGCAAGACCTACATGCAGGACATGGCGTAATAGTCCAGTAACAGGCAACATCCCCAGCCAGGAAAATTCAATTGTGCTGCTTATTGGCTGGGCCTGGTGCGGTGGAAGGCGGCGTTGGGGCCGGCCCATCTCCGAGCTAACGACCGGGGATGTTCGGGTGAAGAGGCCGGCAGGTGGCCGCTTGGAGCCCTCTCCGACGGTTCAGGTCACAATAACAGGGGTCCGCGCCACCCGTGCCCTGCGGGTTGGGAGTGTGCCGCTTGAGTGCCCAGACACGTTCGGCCGGGCGCCGCCTCGTGTCGCCGCCTCCGCCGCCACCGCTTCTGCCGCGACAATCCCAACCCTGCGGCCTCGGCGCTGACCGGTTTTGCGGTCAGTAGCGGGGATAAAAATATGATATCATCGTTCATCGTCTCTCCGCTGTCGAAACATCACGAGACGAGGACGTTGTCGCACGGCGATGAAAAGTTCAACGACAATTCAAGTTCAAAGGTCATTTTTGGGGATTTTTGTTCAGGGTTTGCAGAACAGCAAAGTGCCTCAGGCGCAAAATCAAAACCTGCAGCATCGGTGGTCATCGGTAATCTGTCAATAGCGTAGGTCTGGGTAATGATTAAATACGACATCATTTATCATGTCTCGTCATATCATCACCAAATGAAGACGTTGGCACATTGTGTGATAGGAGGATGGTGTGTCAATTATGACTGCGAAAAGATGCCACCAACATTTCACCTGAAATTGGGTCTGATGTTGGGCTCTACACAACCGACTGTACTGTACACTCCATTAGGATCAACCTCAACTGTGGGATTTTAACTTCATAACACATAGTGTGATACGGATGCATAGCGTGTAAAATTACAAGAACTCTCTTAATAATAAATTGGGCCATGTTACCCAGCTATACAAGAAGTCCTATCAAATGTTAATTTAATAGTCTGTATTTAATATTTATAAATGGAAAATACGCTTTAAAATTCCCTATGATCATCTTGTTAATTCATTCTCACATATCTATCGCCCAGCTCGACAAGAGCTTTACGATATAAAATGGAAGCCGTCCAGTTATAATGCTAATAATTCAAAAGGATCTGTTGCTGCAATATCGTAAAATCTCACACCCTCCCGAAAGCGGTCACGGGCCTCGGTGCGTTTCGGCAGCAGGTTTGTGGGTGTGGGTCCGAGTCGTGCCAGATTTGAGTGTTTCGGCACGTTTTAAACTGCAGTTTAAGCTCTTATCTCTGTGGTTTGATGATGTCATTATATCGTTTTTTTTTTTTTTTTTTAACTCTTAATGTCGAGGCTTTTATTCTTCTCTGCTTTTATATCATGTATTTCACGCCTTGTGTGAAGCACTTTGAATTCCCCTTGTGCATGAAATGCTCTATACCTGCGTCTCTCAACCCCTTTCCATCATAAGGATCCGATTTGATTTGATACACATTCACATCCCAGCGTGCGGGATTTTGCTTTCTCGGATTCCGACTCTGGGAGGATTTGCTGTTATTATTTATTAAAACACGGGTCACTCCAAACTTCCACGGCGTCGCCGCGTTCGAGCGGGGAGGCGGCACGAACACGGCGCGCGTCGAAGCCCCGCGCGGGCGCCTCGGGAGACCGAGTAACGGCGCGGGCGCGGGCGGCGCGCGTGCGCGACAGAAGCGTGACCGTCGGGCTCCCGGGCAGAGAGAGGCGGCGGAACTCGCGCGGAACTCCGCAGCTCGTCGCCGCTCCGGTGGCCACTCGCGGGACTTTCGCGGCGACGGAGTGAGCGAAGTCAAGCGCCTGACCGCCCCGGAACTAAAGTCACCCCCGAACTAGCGGCTTGACGCGCGGCCGGCGGAACGGACCGGGACGGGACGGGACGGGACGGACCGGGACGGGACGGGACGGGACGGAACGGACCGGGACGGGACGGGACGGGACGGACCGGGACGGGACGGGACGGGACGGGACGGGACGTCGGCGGCGCACGGTGCGCGGTGCACGCTCGAGCTCCGTAGCGCGAGGCACAGAAGCTTGCCACGAGTAGTGCCGAGCGCGAGCCCGGCTGAGGAAGCAGCGCGTGCGCTTCCCCCCCCCCCTCTCTCTCTCTCCCCCCCTCGCTCTCTCTCTCTCTCTCTACCCCCCCTCTCTCGCTCTCTCTCTCGCTCTCTACCCCCCCCCTCTCTCTCTCTCCCCCCCTCGCTCTCTCTCTCTCTCTCTACCCCCCCTCTCTCGCTCTCTCGCTCTCTCTCTCTCTCTCTCCCCCCCTCGCTCTCTCTCTCTCTCTCTACCCCCCCTCTCTCGCTCTCTCTCTCTCCCCCCCTCTCTCGCTCTCTCTCTCGCTCTCTCACCGGGACCGGGACCGGGTCCGGGACTCCTATTTGTTGTTTTCCGCCGGACCGGGCTTTAACTTCCAACATTTGAATTACACGCTTCCAGAAAAAAAAAAAAAAAAGACAAGAAGGTGGAATTTTGTTGTTGTTTTTTTCTTCGTGTTTTTTTTGTTTTTTTTTGTTGGCGCTTTGGCGGAGCGAAGACGGGACTTAGCGAAGTGCGAGCCGCGGAGGAGGAGGACGGCAATGCTGGCGGCGGCGACGAAGGAGTAAGTGCAAGCCCGCTCCAACTCGCGCCAACACACGTCGGGGTCCGGAGCCCGCGGAGTTGTCGGGAGGTACCGGCTCATGTGGTCCGAGGTGGCGGGTATGGCTTCGGAGGTGTTTTGGTCCGGATAGTGTGTGTGTGTGTGTGCGTGCGTGCGTGCCTGTGTGTGTGTGTGTGGGGGTGGGGGTGGGGGTGGGGGTGCTGTTTGCGTGACGCCGAGTTGGAGCGTTTACCGTGGGCTGAGGGGTGGGGGTCTGCTGGTCAGACGGCAGCCACGCATGCACTTTGTTGCTGTTCTGCGCCCTGATAAGTTGGATTTTTTTTTTTAAACCAAATAGTACAAGGAGCTGCGCGAAACACACACACACACACACACATATATATAAGTATATATGTATATATATATATATATGTTTGTATATATATATATATATAACATTAGCATTATTTGTTAGCATGTAGTGTGTGTATGTGTGTGTGTGTGTATATATATAACATTAGCAGCATTATTTGTTATCGTGCAGTGTGTGTGTGTGTGTGTGTATATATATATATATATATATATATATATATATATATATATATATATATATATATATATATATATATATATATATATACTACACACTAACAAATAATGCTAATGTTAATCGGTGACAAGGACAAAACGAAGCCGCGAAGCGAAGCACGGCCAAAACAGTGGGTGAACTCTATGGATGTCGCGCAGTTAGGATTTAATAAGGACCCGTTTCATCCACCAGCATATCTGCATGAATACAGATGGTACTTCACAGATGATATTTCACATGTACACGGGCTATTCGTGATGCAGCTCAGGTGACTTATCGGCTCCTCGTCGTCGTCATCATCATCAGCATCATTTGTTACCATCATCTTCATCGTCGTCCTCCTCATCTTTCCTTCTCGTTCTCTCCATCCTTCCCAAACCTCTCCGCAAGTGCGTGCGTGTGCATGAGCGGGCGTGCACCCGCGTACGCGTGCAAATGGGCGCGCGCACGCGCAATTAGCGTTAATAACCGGCGGTTGTGCCGTTAATTGCGAGGTCAACACCAGGAAGCGCCGTGTTGTCATTTTTTATATATTTTTTTTTTGGTGGCACTTTAACATCCGAAGTCGCTGTCGGACCGGACACGTTTGTTATCACGTTTTTTTTTTTTTAAACATCATTTTTGCCAAATCATTGAGGCAAATACATAATTGTCATCAGTCATTTGATATTAACCTTGTCATACGCTCTCCCCAGTACCCTGCAGAGACCATAAATCTTCCCACCAGTCTTGAACAGATATGACATGCGGAGGCTGTTTTCCTTTCTGGGTGGATCCAGCCGCCACAAAAAGCTCTCTGCCTCCCATCAAGTCGGCTGCACTTTTTTGGCTTTGACTTATTTAAAGAAAGGACTGCGGAGGGTTCTGCAGGGTGTTGTTGAGTGACACTGTAAAGTGGCCTCGCAGCCACCCCCTATCAATGCGGGATACAGATTATAGCCGGTAGGCATAGTGATATGAGGGACCCTAACCGAGAGCCAAACTGTAATGGGATGATAGAGTGTGGGTTAGTTTCTTGGAATTGCATCAGAGGCTCTGTGCAATTGAATCTTGGACCCTGCCTCATGTTTGGGTTTCTAACCTTCAACTTCTACTAACTGGAAAATAAAGCGACAGGCTCTGTTCTTGTACCAGATATAGGGTGATAGGATATGCTGTCCTGAAAGATATATAAATATATATATATATATATATATATATATATATATATATATATATATATATATGGGCCGGGGTGATAGTTCTATATTATTGTTAGCACATTGAATTATATCAAATGGTCATGAAGGTATCGTTTGGACTTTATATTTTGTTGCACAATTTTGTTGTCTGATTTAATGACGTTGATCATTGACATATCAGGGTGGTAGTCGTTGGGTTGCTTCATTTAGAGGACAACAGCATTAGCTAGAGCTCACACCTGAAATTCATATGAATTCCATATAGTTCAATGACATAAACATCAGGTCCATTCTTCAATATATACAGTATATTTAAAGCAGTTAATACATACATTGATTGTGTTTCCCTACCGTTATAAGGTTCTCACAAGTTCTCACTGTATTCCACAGCACTGTGGCTGGTACTGTTTCCAGATGTCACGAGGGGAGGGTTTACTTATTACATTTGTTGAAACAGTAGACAGTGCCCGGTGCTTATTAGAGACATCTTATGATTGGAGGGGTGGTAGGTGACTTCCCGCTAGTTTTTTGGACCGGTGCAACAATACTATGGCAGTTGACGAGGCCTACATGTTGTGCATTCTGGTCTGCATATTTGATCAACTAATGGGTGTTTGTGCTTTCTGTCCCGAAATGGCACGCTTTCCTCACTTTGTCGAGCCAGTTTGTTGCTGTTGCTGATCGTGAGGCGGCAGGTTACTGCCGCGGGGAACCTCTTTTGCTTTTTTTCCACTTCTGTATTTTTGTCATGGGTGGGTTTTCTCACCCACTTTAACCATTGAATAATCACGACTTGACTTTGTCTGTGAAATTTGCAACAATTTATATATATATATATATATACTTTTTTTGCATTAATGTGCAAGGGTGGGTTTTCTCACCCACTTTAACCATTGAATAATCACGACTTGACTTTGTCTGTGAAATTTGCAACAATTTATATATATATATATATATACTTTTTTTGCATTCATGTGCAAGAAAATTTGACTTCCCTATTTCATACTTAAAACAAATTTTGAAACAGAAAGGACTTGGAGGGGAATTAATTATGACTAAATCCTCAAAAGTCCCATGGGGGACTCTGGGTGTCCCACAGTGAATCTCCACCTTGCTTGCTTATTTTCTCACTTGCCAGGAGGGTCAGCGGTTTATCCAGTATTCCTATTGCGATTTCTTTGATGCAGCTGCCGTGAGGAAATATAGTGGCGGCGCCATCTCTTCCCACACATGGACTGTCTATGCTACATAAAAAAGAGCCAATCTAAATGCCCGTAATTAACAAACTATCATGTTAAATCCACCTCAAGTGTCACTAGGTTTAACTATTGTTTAACATAAGCTCAAACATAAAGCTGAGGGCGTATTTTCTGAAGGGAGTTTAAATGTTAGATCTATTGTATTTGAACAGTACACAGTACACAGCCCTTGACCTGTATGAACGTGCATGTGCTTGTATGCACTTATGTCAAGGGTATTTCCTATCTGGTCTCGGCTGGGGCCGGTCACCACAGCATGCGCTCCAGCTTCCTCGATTTCTGGTGGAGCCTGGCAGGGTTCATGCTGATTGGCGCTGTTAAAGAGATTCAGCCCTGTGCGGCCACACACTGAAAAACCACTCGGCACAAAACCTCTCCCAGCTGACGCTTTCTCATGCTTTCCATATGGGCGAAATCTGGGTAATTTCAGGGACCAGGAGTTCTAATGAGAGGTTTTGCTCATAGTGTGTTGGTCTGTGGTGGGCGGGATCAACGTTTTGGGGGTTTATAGGGGATTATAAGTGCTCCAGGACGCCTCACTGCCCCACTGTCAGGGCGTTGGCACAGAGAAACCCAAAGCTCTTTTTTAACCAAGCAAACTGGTTTCAACTGGCTGTGGCGGCACTTGGGCACTGGTGATAAAACCCCCCCCCTGACTTTTTACCAAAGTTTACATCAAAGGTTGCTGATGGATTTTGATACTGTGGGTTTCATTCCTCAGATTCATGAAATATAAAGCATGCAAAGATACTTGCAAGTCAGTAAAAATCTGGGTGAGTTGCTTTTCCATTCGAGCCTGAGGAGGATACGTCTCACTTGGTTGTCTAGAAGGATGCCGTGGGCAAAAGCTATTGACCTGCTCTGTATCCCATCCTCCCATAGAGGCAGGCTGCTCTCGGTAGCATGCATGGTGGGTTTTTAACAATGCCTGTTTCTAAACGTCAGCAGCATGTGGGTAAGGGGTGATTTAGTACCCTTGTCGGCGAGGGTAATGTAGGAGCAATTTGAGTGCTGATTGAAACCAGGTCTCCCATTTCAGAGTCCACTGGTGGCATTATAAACCATTTACACTGATGTTTTACTGGGCATCCCTGCATTGAGTAAAGTGGGAACAGATGCAGGGCCTGAGCCACTCCCAAGGGCCTATTTTTAGCTGTTTGTCTTGACTCTTATTTTTTATTTTTTATCACTTGTAGATTTTTGTCGCTATAGTCAAGTTGATGACACTGAAAGTTAATTTGTGAGGTTAAACTCATCTGTCTGGCGAGTGGTCTGACAAAAGGACTTAATACATTTAGGTTTAGTAATTGCAGACCTTTTGAGCATAAAAAAAAAAAAAAGAAATTACAAAGTAACACAATCCATCTCCGATGGCTAAACCCATCAGTCCCTGGTTTAAACGTTCTGCCAATCTGTTTGAAGGAAGAGCTGTTAATGTTGTAGCCAGACCTGCCAGCTCTGCCAGGAAAGTTAATCCAGAAGTGTTCCATCATGTACCACCTGTGAAATAGACTTTTGGAAACCTTCTCAAGGAGAGATGACTTGTATAGGTAATTCATTGGGAGGGAGCTAAAAATAGGGACCATCCATTAAGCTGCCGGGATGCTTTATTCCTCCTCCTCTATTCCTGGTAGTTCAGAGGGTTGCTGAGATCTGTGACCTTGCAAACAAAGCTTAGTTTAGTAATTCTATGTTGTCCCGGAACCATCCCCAGGAATGGTTTCTACGCTCCTGAAGTGATGGCTTAAGAAAGTTTTGACAAAAGACGTTTAACTGAAAAAGGACAATGGACTTTGTTCCAGGATTTAATTTCTATATGTTGAGTGTAATTCAACTTTTAGACACCTGTGGGTACTAGGGCCGAGCGATTAATCAAATTCAAACCGACATCGCAATGTAATTACACATTAGTTACACAATCTAAAGCAGTGATACAGTGATATACCTGCGGTTCGCCAGCCGCGTACGGCTCTATTATGACTAATTGCAGCTCTTTAAAGTGTTATTTAAAATTAAATAAAGAAAAATTGGAAAAGAGTATTTAAATAAATGTTGTCTGAGACAGTATTTCCAAACTGAATTTGCCATTAGAAACATCAACCTATGACGGCTTCCAGAGGGAGCGCTTGTATAGAGAACTGTTTCGTGGTAGTGATCAGTGATCTGTTAACTGAGTGATCAATGGCTGTTTCTACTGGCAATTTTATTTTTTAATTTTTTTATTATATATATATATATATATATATATATATATATATATATATATATATATATATATATGTATGTATGTATGTGTGTGTGTGTGTGTGTGTGTGTGTGTGTGTGTGTGTGTGTGTGTGTGTGTGTGTATATATATATATATATATATATATATACACGTGACATGAACTGGTATATTTAAGCAAATTCAGATAATTCAAAAATTACCACTTTTCTCGTTGGTGTTTGAGGGTAGGTTGTGGATTAACTTTCCCTTTGATACTCTTTAAAACTATACAGTGTTCTGTCAGCTGCGCATTAGTATGCACAACAAAATCTAGAGTGAGATGTAAAAACTCCTAAAAAGTATTCATCTGCTCTCTTGCCATCTCAGATGGTCCCAGATGGCAATGCTCTATCACGGCTAATTCAAAGATTTTCACCAGCAACCACACAGACCCTAATTTTTGGGCAGCCTTCATTGCAGAAATTGATATCTTAACAACCCTGAAGATAAGATATGTTTAACGATCTTTAATTATCTAACCATGGGCAAATAGCTAATTGTTTGGAATTTATTTAAGTAAACTAACAGACAAAGGCAACAGACCTTTGAAAATTGTTTATGCTTTGACATTTTTTTGCACTGTAATTGTTTCTGACTGGAAAATATAAGACTCCTATTTTGAAAGTAAGTGTGGAAAATGTGCTAAAAGTAACGTCTCCACGCCACTCTTGTTAGCAACTTGGCACAATGAAACCTATCGATCATACCCATCGTGGGAGCGACAGGAAGGTGTCAACACGCGTGTCTCCCTGCCTTGGCTCCCTGCCTTGGCTGCGTATCTGCCTGGTCAGCACAAAGGAGCTGGACGACACGGTCTTTCATTTCAGACAAACATGGGACGCGGACAAATGGAGAAATGGCTCACTGGTCGGTGTCATTTGTTTCGCTTGTCTTTGTCTACCCATTCTATTCTGGGCCTCCTCTAATTAGAACACGCGCGCACACACACACACACAGGCTGTCCCCAAATTGATGCACAGCGTTGTATGAAGGTCAAACAGTACAGCGTCTTGTTGGGGCAGACTTGATGTCGCCGGATCGTCATACATTTCGAAAGGAAGAGGCCGAGACAAATGGATGTAGTTTATCTCGTAAAACGAGAGTTCAATAAGCGGTGATCCACCGCAGACGATGTAGCCCCCTGCGTGGAATAGGACCCGACCGGTGAGAAGACTGCTGTGCAGATAGTACTAGCAAACCATGTCCTTTCCCATATCTTGTTGTACTCAAAAAGCAGACATAATGTGGTGTTGCAGATGATGCAATAACAAAGTTATTAACAAATTTTTCAAGCAAGAAGTGATTCCGACGGAAGTTCTTCTTCCAGAAGGTGTGGTGCCTCCTGCATCATTTAGCTTTCATGTTTCCATGCATGTCAGGGACGTCAGCGGCATAGCTTTCCTCCCTCTTTTCCCCCTCTCTTTCAGCCTCTCTCAGGGGGATCTATGTACAAGCCATTACCAGCACCGGCGTAAATACTGTTCTCTAAACACATTGACAGTATGGACAAGGCTTTTTATGTGCACTTTAAGGTGCAGGAAAGTGCTCGCCATTAGGGTTGCCTCATGGTGTCTGTATCAAAGACACTTTAAAGGAACCACACCAGCTCATTTTGAGAACATTAAAACAATAAATGCAATTTAATGACTAGCCTAAAACTGCAGAGAAGTAGAAATTAGAATTGTGCGAGCAGTTAAGACAGGCTTTGTGGTCGAATTGGTCATGGCAGAGCAAAGTTACCTTGCTATCACTGTTTCCGTCGTCTGGTAATTGCCGGTTTTGGACCGGGAAAATCTGTTGAAGTCCGACATTTGTAAATCTCTTCGGTCATAATGTCCGGTGAAAATAATTCTCTCCAGGCACAACTTGAATTAGTGCTGGGTGGATCATTTGGATAAAAAAAAGTCTGCAGATCTGTTCAATTCTGCGCTTGGCAAGTTGCAACGGGAAGCCAATCAGTTTGGACGTTCTAAAGCTGATCTGAAAGCCTCACCTCTGACCAATCGCGTTTGTCGATATAGAACTAAGCCCCGCCCCCTCCCTGGTGAACAGGTTGCTCTTACTCAGTAGACACGGAGCGGAGCGTCCAGAAGAGAAGCAGAAACATGATGTGTGGTTGGGACACACACATCCATAGTTATTTGGGATATTTAAGTTCCGACCGAAAGCAGACGGTAAATATTCATTAAGTTGTAAAATATGTCGACGAGACATCCTGACGAACACCACAAACTTTATTATTTACTCAGACCTACTTGCCATATTTATTCTGTTTTTGATTTGATCAAAATGTTATTTTTGTGAAATGATAAATAAAGCAGCTGCACTTGTTACTTGTTCACAAATGGAAATTATTTGATTTCAAGTAGTAATATTCGTAAGTTGTATTTATTTATTTTTAAAATGGCTGTAATAACGGCTTCATGCCTTGATGATGTCATTCTCTATGTAGACTGCTAATCAATTGTTTTCAAGCTCAATAAACACAGATAATATTTGACCGGAATCGCTCCCATTTGTCCGGCAACTTGAAATCTTCCAGACCACGTTGACCGGCAGCAATTTTTTCTCACGGAAACTCTGCTTGCTATGGAATTAAACAAGACTAGTAAGTAACTATGCGGTGATGGGGGCCGGTGGAGGTATGGACACAGTTGGTACTCATCGCCACTAGCTGTGTGCACGGAAGCACGGCACAGGATTGGCAGGAAAGCGCATCACTCGCAGTCTGCTTTTCCCCGCTGATGCGGCGGATGAATGGGTTTTTAGGAAGTGGTGGTGGAGAGGGGCGGTGATGACAGCCCTCCTTCGCAAAGGGCCACTGTGGCTCTGACTCCCAGAACTCCCTGTGTCTCCCTGACAGGGTCTTGATTCCATCAGAGAGCATTTATCTTGACATCATGTCCCGGTGTCACTATGGAATTCACAGTCAAGCAGCGGATAAAGGCAGGACTCTGCAAGAGTGCATTTTATAAATTATAATTTTATAATTATTGGTATTTTCTACATTACTGCTAGGTTGTGGCCAACACATCAAGCAATGTAAGGCAATAATTCACAAACGCAATTTTGAGACCAGTAAGGCTCAAGACCATACAGTTCCTACAGCTTAGTTTAGATGCAAAACCAGACATGACTAGTTAATGTAAATTATGAAAAAGGTAAACAAAAAATATATATTGCGTGGTGTTTTTTATATGTTTTCAATAGGTAGATCTAAATAACTTTGTAATATTCGTATGTTGATTTGTCCAAAATGTCTTGTTTTTGGTGAATGTCTAGTGATTATTGAGGCCTGTGCTGAAGGTGCCAATAAATTGTTATTGCTTGTCCTATAGTTTATTTTTTGCGTGATAAAATTTGGTAGTTTACATACACACTTGGTAAGAGGCCAGATCTTGACCAAACTTGATAGTGATAATTAGTTTAAATCAGTTGCCAAATAGGAGTAATGCTGGGAATAAAAGAAAATACTTTTTTTTTCTCATAATATTAAATATTTATATTTTTGGGCATTCTTTCTCTGCAAAATAAGGTTGCTTCAAGGAAACATTCTCTAGTTAAGATCTACAGCATTTAATCATTTGTGATAATTTATGTGAACGCACTCTCAAAAGTAAATTAAGTCAACTGTCTATCTCGTTAATACTGCTTCAATACTGCTTTACTACAGGCTTTAATACACTATCTAACAATGTACTTTATACGACACTCAATATCTCATTAAGTAAGAGAAATGGGAAAGTGAAAGGGCTTTCTAAATGGGTTTACTGGAATGGCAGTATGGTGACCTTGATGATAATTTGTTTCACCCTATATTATATATATGTATAGGACTGTAGGACAGGATAATACAAATGACCTTGTACTGTACTTAGCATTCATCAAACTCACAGTAAGTACTTTTCAAGGTTAAGCATTGAAGCTACACATTTTATGGAATTTTCCCTTTTGCAGTGAGGAAATAATAATAATAGATAAAATAATCGGAGGTTCCCATTGTGGTTTCAGGCAGACAAACTGCTATAATGAGGTTAATATTTTAAGTATTGTATATTGAATATACATGCAGCCTGGGGAAAAAAAAAAACAAAGCTTGATTTCCATTTCAGCTGGGGATAAAACTCCTTTTCCATTGCTATGCAACTGTAATGGATAATGTGTTCCCAGTTACATTCAATATGAAACCTGTTATCATAAGTACTCCCAGTCGATATTTTCAAATAGCCAAACAAATCCACCCTATTTTAGATATGCCAAATTATTCATCCTTCCACTCTGGGCTTCAAATAAAGTTCACAGGCATACAAACAATGAATATTTTCATAATGGATTAATCTATATAATTTTTTCATAGTATTTGTTAAATCTATATGGTTCATTTAGAATATAGACCACAAGTCAAGACCAGTATGGTAATAGGGCATCACATAATGGTAAATGCTTATAATACAGGTCTAAATCCATACGGCCATCTTGAAGCTGCTTGAAATCTTTTCCAGCAGTTGAAAAGATAACATAAAATTACATATGTTACTGACAAACCAGTGGACACTTATCAGTCCAGGTGCCTGAAATGATTATGAGTGTGTACTTTTTTAGCGTGGCTGCTTCCAGTGGGAACTGTTCAGCTTATCTTGCCGAGGTTGCTGGCGTTCTGAGCTACACACGGCACCTATCTGCAATTTTTATCTCTGTTTTATGATCGTCTCCAGATTAAAAACCTGTTGTTTCTGACTTTTACCAACTGTTCCATGAACATGTTCTCAAATTTTTATGCGGATCTTCCTAAAGAATGTGCTGCTCCAATAATTGATGTAATCGGGGCTTTCTTAAACCTAAAAAATCTTTCTTTGAAAATAATATATATATATATTTTTTTTCCCTTTGAAAACATGCAGCCTTCTATCTCTTTGAACTTGTTTGAGAACTCGTTGGCCGCAGTACAAACACTCCTGTACCTCCTTCTGTTTTGGCCCACCAGGAAGAGTCAACAGGACCCTGTGGACGCAGCAAGGTGAAATTCGTGCAGCGGCTCCTCTAAGAGGGCCGTGATTCATGAGGCTCACTCCCCCATCCCTGGGGCTGGGGGAAATAGCTGGCATTATCTCCAGCAAATGGCTTTGAAAATTCCTTTGGCCAGGTTGACCAAGGCACTGATTTATAGCACACGATGCAGCAAACGGTTAGGTGTTTGCCGGTGTAGGTATAACACCCCCACACCCGTAGGCCCTTCCCGCTCCCTCACGCCTCCCTGCGTCGTCCGGTCAGGTTTATTCGGGCGGCGTATTTGTTAAAACAAAAAGAGAAGCAAGGACAAAATTTATGACAGCAAAGTTGTGGAGTGAGGGAAGTAGCCCATTGTTCTTGGTGTGTCAAGCACGGGGATAAGCAATTTCCCCACCTTTATCTTTCATTGTCAGGAAGCGTGGGCCTATATATATAGATATGAGCCCTTATCCTTGACTTGAGGTAGTAGCTGCTGTCACGAAAATAGAAATTGCCCCTGTTCCTTTTAATCTGCGATCTAAACAGAGTAAACTCTTCTCTCCACTCTCTGAAATAGTCCGCCTAAGCTCTTTGGGGTATTTAGGTATTAAGAAAGCACATTGCTTTGTTTACCTTTTTCCTTTCCTCCCAATAATCTCACCAGCCCTTTCGTGCCAGTATTTGCAGTTTTTTTTCCTCTCCTTTCAGACTCTCTGCTCTAACCTGTAACGTATGCCAGTTAACGGGCAGAGTAGATTGGGAATATGGTGAAAAGACAATTTGAATCATTCAAAATTGCTCATATTAACTTAAAGCTCTCAGTCAGAAAGAGGCAATTAACCCCAGTTTGAAATGAGCTGTTGTTGTAGAGATAACCAGTCACTTTCCTTTGCACCTCAGAAACCTGCTCATGTTTCACATGCGAGGAGGTGTCTACTTCATAATTGGACAAACACAAATTCAGGGTTTCCAAAAAATTGGTGCCGGTCCACGTGTCCGGGAAGATTTCGATGTGAGATTCTGGTCAAATATTATCTGCGTTTAATGGGCTTCAAAAAACAATTGATAGGCAGGTTATATAAAGAATGAAATCATGCAGGCATATGTAGATTTATAATATGTTTTTTATGAATATTCATCGGGACGTCATGTCTACATATTTTACGACACATTGGATATTTACCGTCTGCTTTGGGTGGAACTTAAATATAAAACAAAAAAACGTTGACGATGGATGTCTGTGGCCCTGTTGACAGTGATACATCATCTTTCTGCATCTCTGGACACTGCTGCTCTGTCTCCGCTCCGCTCCATGTTGGTTTACGAGCGCCACCTGGGGGCGGGGCTTATTTCTGTATCGACAAACGTGATTGGCTAGGGGTGAAAGGTTAGCTTTAGTTCATCCGAACTGATTGGCTTTCCGTTGCAACTTGCCGAACCTGGAAATGAACAGATTTTTTTAAATCTAAATACTCGAGTCTATTTTAATTCGACATCGAGGTTACAAATATGGCGATAGTTATTGTTTCATCGCCCAGCACCTATTTAATAATGTGCTTAGGGGGAATTACTTTCACTGGACATTATGACCGGAGAGATTACAGAAACGCCGCACGGATTACCAACGAAATACACAGAATATAAATGACGATGAAAAAATATGTTTTCCACATCAAACACATCTGTTGCTGTGATTGTAATCCTGACCCTTTATTTTCATCAGAGAAACGAACAGTGCACCAACTGGCACGAGCAGTGGTGGGAAAGTCTGACAGCAAAGGCGGCTTGCAAAGACTGGTTTTGACTTGCTGTGCGGAGCGTTTCAAATGTGAAGTGACGGGAATGATTTAGGCAACCTCACCTGTTTCCAGTATTGCAGGTCACCCCCCTTTTAGAAAATGCGTGTTGTGTCTTCGCGTCGTTACGCAGTCTCCGAACAAAAGCAGGGATGAACCCCTCGCTCTCTCTTGAATCTGCTAGAAACCATCCGCGGCACTTGCTCGGGGGGGTTTGAATGAGCGGCACGTGAGGAGGTCTCAGAAGCTCACAGAGTGTCCAGACTATCTTCCACCTTCGCAGCCCTTCGGTCCATTTCCTGTGAGAACTTCACCTTTTTCCGAGCTGGATGTTAATAGTTTCAAATGGTGCACTTAGAAGTGGATTATTTCAAAGGCTACACGTCAGACAGCTCTTTATCTGGTGGTTTGGCAGCTCAACTTGGACCCACTCAGCGTCCTGTCTCCGCATGTTGGTCAGCCTGTTTTTCTCCCATTTCCTGGCCTTGCCGTACAGTCTTTTGTGCTAATGCACCTCATGTGATTTTGGCTCGGTGGAAGAACTCACAGGTAATGGATAATCCTTTTATAACATGTTTGTGCATAGGTAATTTAATTAGAAGGGACGCAGTGGAGATGAGAATATGTTTGGAGACAGGGCTTTTGGGAGAGGATTATCAAATGTATTTTGTGATCCTTAAATAAGACACAATCTTTACGCGCATAAAGACGATCTTGCCACAGCGTAATAGTCAGGAACTGCTGTCGTTTTCGCTTAAGGATGCAGCGTTTTCTCTGTTGTAGAAGCGGAGATGAGATTTTTCGCGTGTGCGATGACGTTTCTTGAAGGGAATCTTATCCAAATAATATGTATGAGTGGGATGTAAGCAGTTTCTCAGCCGGGGCAGTTGTTCCAAAGTAAAAGACAAGAAAAGAAAAGGAAAAAAAGATGGGAAGGAGAGAACGCGCGGGTGAGGGAATCTGTCAGTTGTCTTTGAGATTGACAATTTTTTGCGCATCACTGTGGCCCCCGCACATAGTAAGGCCCCCCTGCAGGAAGAAGAATCGCTGCATGTAGAATACCGACCATCTTTGGGGATACTTTGACCAAAATGAAGCGTATCGAGATGGATCTTCCGAACGTTGTTTATCTCGCAGATACGTGTTACCTTGTGTATTCCTATCAAATGATTGCCTTCGCTGTTACGTTACTGTGCAATACTCACGTGAGGTTGCATGAGTGTTATGTTGTGCCTATGGCGAATGATAATCCTGAATCCGTGATCAGCGTTGCCGGATTCATTGTTGACATCTACCCGCTGCTTGTTGTTATAATCATGGTGCTGACATTATCAGGTAATCGCCAAGCTTTTCTTGTTTATATGCTTCACTCAAAGGTGTGTGAGTTGACCTGGATACGATGCGTCCATAGCTAGGGCTGCACGATATAGCAAATTAAGACAATTGAGGCAAATTAACTCAAACACATAAGATGCACATGTCATGTGCATCTTATGTGTGCATGTGCACAATTTTTTTGCTGCTAGATACAAAAGGTTCTCAGTGTCCACGACTAATGTACAAGAGAAGTCTGTCCGATATAACATAATTTACTCCGATTTAAATGTTCTCTATCAAATTTTCAAGAACCGTGGATTCGATAACACACGTACATTTCGATTCTGCTTATCGGTTCCTAACTTTTGCATATTTCAGTCGCGCTCCCAACTGGCTCACCTTATGTTGTCGCGGCGCGGTAGCGGACGGGCAAATGTTGTAAAAATCCAGCCAATGAGTAATGTCCCGAAGCGCCACGGTCCCCCAGGTTTGTTTACATCGCTCCCACATGCAGATAACGTAAATTACCGTGCCGTAAAATATTGCCATAAAGCCTCTGCCACTGATTTACGACATAGCGATAGAAAGTGTATTGAGGTGCCCACACACTTCTGTTTACATCCTGGACCATGGCTGACCAAGGCTTGAATTCTCAAAATGTCAATATTTCCTTCCTAATATTTTTCCATTATTTATTTAAATAGTTTTGGTTTGTAATTGTTTTTATTGATCATTGCTTATAAGAAAGAGTATTATTTATTTTTATAAATGAAGGGAAAAAGAAACCTTCCTGTCACAGTTGACACTTTACTGATTATACCGTTTTTTTCAATGTGGTGCATCCCTATCCATAGCGCAAAATAATTTAACTTTAGTTTCTAGAGAGATAAGCGGCGGTCCGCCACTGTTAGGTGCATATAGGGGAAACACTGGAATGTGCATCCTATTGTGGCTAACCTACAACACAAGAGTGAATTCAACATCAATAAATGTTTTATTCAAAACCAGTAAAAGGCAGAATATATTTGTTGTTTATTCTTTGAATAGAACCTTAAGGTTGTGTTCTATTTTATTCATGGAACAGCAATAAGTGAAACCAAACCCAAACCAAGCCATATTCGTCAAAAATGTTTGTATTAAAAATTGGCTCCAATAATGTGAAAATCAAAAGCGCATGTAGTTTTGCTATAATTAGAATTTTTAAGATCCATGCCTAAAATTTGTAGAACAAGCGGTTTTGAAATCTTGCAACTTTACACACCACAAGTCAACAGCAATTAGCATAAAAGCCACACAGACACATGAAGCACCACTCTGGTTTTATCCAGATGTCCACAGTAGAATCTACGAGGAAGCATGTTGCAGCAGCCAGTACTGCATACGGAGTGAAGGTCTCAATCTATACATTATTGTGCTGGATGCAATATAGACAACCCAAAGCCCTTAGAATTGTTAAATACCCCGCTGCCTTTGAGCCCAGTTGCCCCCGATGGACGCGTTTGGTCCAAATCAACACCGTCTTCAGAATGAAATCACGTCAAATAAAAAGTATTGCATCTCAGTGGTACAAAAATGGCATCTTTGTTTGCATTTGCAGTCGCTCAGTGAGCTTTGCGTGTTGTTTCATGATTGCCTTTTCACCCGGGTTGTCTGTCTCTGTTGCCCGTTATGTTATTATGTTTTTAACCTATGTTGCCAACATTGCAATTTTCCCAAATCTTGCTACTTTGAAAACAAAATCATCATCATGATCATGAAATTTCAGTCGACTATTAATTGTCATACAAGTAATTGGGATTAAGAATTGAATGGCCTTATTTCTTAATCTTTATTCCGCAAGGGACATTTTCATATACAAGGAATTTGACATAGTGACAAGGATTCTTCTCTACAGACAATTACCATAAAGAAAGCTTAACAATGCACAGGCTACATTATTGGTATACAGGTACTCCTCACTTAACGACCGAGTTCCGCTCCTAAGACGATGCTTGACACTGAGCCGCAGCGTACAATACAGACTGGTTGGAAAGCTGGTCGTAAGTCCGAACGGTCGTTAAACAGGTCGGTCGTTAAGTGAGGAGTGCCTGTAGATATATAGGGTACAAGTTATAGCTATGTACTAAATTATTACTCACTGATATGTAGGTATAATGAATTTGTTCTCACCTCTTCTGGTAAGTAACTGCCGTCTTAATGTAGGCCTAAATTTACAGGAAAGTATAGTAAACTCACATTTACCTCAGTAATCTATCATCTCATCAACCTTTACTACTGCCAAATATATAATATCATATAATTTATTATGATATAATACATAAGGCCGTGCCCCTGGTTGGGTTTCCATTTCCACAGCTTGATAATAGCAGTTTCACTGTGGTAATTATCTTCTTTGACAAATCACCTTTCAAATCGTTGTAGGGCGACCGTCAAGGAAAATTAATACTCAATTTCAAACATTACATGTTGAAACACAAAGCGCCCAGACAGTGCGTGACCCCAGCACTGCAACTTATATGACGAAGTTGCACTTCGATTAAGGGAGGGAGATACTGGCTGATCATATTGATAGGTTATTCACTCGCAAATCCTGTAATAATATGCAACAGTAAAGCTTTTTGTTCCATACATAAGCCTTTTTTTTAACATTCATTCTCACATTCACTGTTGGCAGGCAGATTAGTGGATGGGTATTCATGAGTACTGGGCAGCCCATATATATGTGTGTGTGTATATACAGTATATACTGTATATACCAAAGTTATCACACAAAAACATATAAAGATGTGCAATATTTGCCATTTAAGACATGAAGTAGCATGAAAAAGAAATCTAATTGTTAAAAGCTAAAAACTGCTAAAAAGATTTGAAAGCAACAGATCATGCCAGTATTTGACCTGAGGCAAAAAAAATAATGAAAAAAAAACTCCACACTTGAAGGTCAGAATAAAACATCACAGGGCAAATCTCTTTATTTGATATACTGGTGTATTTTTATTTAAAGTTACCAGGCTCTAAGAGGGCTTGAAACTGAGGTAAATTGCTCGCAACTGCTGCTGTGGGGTGGCACAATACTCATGCATGCTGAATGACATTTTATTAAAGATGTGACTTAACAATGTATACGCTAGTTAAATTGGCTCAATTGCAACACCTACCTATCAAATAACTTTCTGCAACTGGTATGTGTTCTGTCCTTTACCCTGCTCACCACAAATCGCATTCATTCTTTTTCACCTACTGTACGGATGCGCACATTTTGTAGCTTATTTGTGTATCTTGTGCTTATTTGTGCTCACATGTTCGTTATGCAGCTCCATAAATACATATTATTAATAATTAAATCTCCTCATTACACACTAATATAATGCATATATATTTTTTGTACGTATTCTATCCGTGATATGTTTGCTTCCTCTTATTATATTGTGGACACATAATTGAGCAGGCAACCAATTAAACGTCAGTCATTTTGATCACAAAGCAATGTGTGGGCAGACTTTATCTGCCTGAAGAATACCGCGAACCAAACAAACAAACACCAGAGCCCGGTCCATCCAGAGAGGACGTAAAAGTATGATTATTTTAATTGAAAAATTAATTGGAACTCTATTTGACTTTGGCTCTCTGTAACTCTCTGTAAGTGACATATCTGATGGCGTGAGTCTTTAGACGCCTGCAACTCAGTCACCCCTGCATCATAATGAGGATGTAAAACCAACATTAACAATGGGCGGTTGGGCGAAGCTAAAGCCAAAGTGAAATATGTTCAAATGATGAGAGCAATGTGCCCACTAAGTTTTGTGAATATCGGAGCATCTACTGGATATCCCGACCAAGTCCAGTCACACGTTAGGAGGCGCTATGGAGCCTGCTGACCACTCTCCAGCCCATTCGCTGGGTATTCTCAGAATTTTTACAGGTTCTTATGTGTGCGCCGAGTTTCATGAGTTCTTGAGTATAGCAAGGGCGTCAAAAATGCTAAAAGTCAGGGGGCGCTATAGAGCCAAACTGCCAGGCCCATGCCCAATTCTGATATTAAATCAAAGTGGTTACTAGTTTGAACATGGGTGCAAAGTTTTGTGAATTTTTGTGCGTCCTTAAAGGCCTCAAACATGTGTTCATAAAGTGACAAATGCCACACAAAATCAAAATGGCTGACTTCCAGTTGGGCGAGAGAATAAAAAAACTTTTTTTTTTTTTTTTATGAACGTCAAGATGAGAGCCATGAGCCCTCCGAATTTCGAGAACGTCAGAGCAACTTTGTCCAAAACCTGCCCTGCGCTTGGGGGCGCTATGGAGCCCGCTTGCCCACGCTGGAGCCCAATCACTGCAGCAGAGCTCGCACCAGCTCTGAGATGTGAGATGTCCATTTTCCTGAGTTTCCAAGCATTCCAAGCCCCTGAAAAAAGAGGGGGAAAGGCGTAGGGGAATAATAATAATAATAATCTCTTCTAAAACAATAGGTTCCTTGCACTCTCACACAGACACACAGAACCTTTTGTGCTCGGGCCCTAAATATAGCCTGTAGAAGTATCTTGATGTTGAATCCGCTGAGATAATGTGAAGTTCCATACCCACTACATATATTTTCATGCATTGGAGGCAACGAAATGCCAACACATGAAAAATGGTTCATGAGATATGCAAAAATTACTTTTGGTGATCTGCATTTTCACTGCTGACTTATCCCATTATCCAAGGGCCTCATTTGCATTTTAAGCAGCATATCATGGTCAAGGACCGTGTGTGCTTCCTCATACGAGGCTGTAGAGCATTTTAATGAGATGACTGTTTGAGGTAAGAGATGAGTCTGTTGATTAGCTTCAGAACCTGACCTGTGGCGGCAGTAGATTAGCAATCATTCATGACCGAGGCTCCGAAGGGAACGATGGCAGTGACGGGACTCGTTCAAACAGGAGGAAAGCAACAAATACGGCAGAAGTTTATTCATAAGCACAAGTGAATATGCATTAATAACCTAAAGGGGCTCGTCAGATTGGCGCATCGTATTAAGCTGTGAAGTTTTAAAGAAAAGCGGGCTTTTCAACTTCCGAATTGTGTCTCGCCAATTATCGTGTTTCCCATAGGCTTTCATCTCCGGTAGTTTTTATTTTTTTTGTCACAGATGTTAATTACAAACAAATGTTTGTCGCTAATAAATATGTCAGCCCATCTGGGTTGATAAATGGATTGCATGTGTTTATTTGGACGTGTGACAACCTTAATATGAGTTACTGGCTAACACAAGTGTGGTTAAATTATGTGATAAATTATGATGTGGTTCTGCAATTCTGGTGACTTGTGTATTAAAGTGCATAAGGGAAATTGATTGGTTTTGTGCCAAGGAAATTGATATATATTTTAATCTAAAATGCCGTAAGATGATTAGTATAAGTATAAAATGCTTTGCATCAGTACAATTAAAGGATTCGGCGCGACGCTAGCAGCCTCTTCAAAGCACACTCATTGTGTACAATAACAATAAAGCATTCATCAAAATGTACCGCACAATTTTTCCATCCCTAGAAAGTGTCGTTTGTCTATATTTAATTTCCTCCTGATGTGATACTTGACTGAATACAAATATAGAGCCCCCGCTGTGCGGCGTAAGAATTGCCAGTAACCAAAATGGAGCTGTAAAATTGTACATTTCCAGTTTCAAGGTTATCTCCGCCATTAAAGGCAACAGCATCACTGGCGCACAGGGAGACGTTGGTGTTTGGACTGCCAGGGGGCGTTCTCGGGATCTTAATGAGTTGTGTGACGGTCGGAGGACCTCTCTTGGTAGGTGTCTATCCAGAGGCACCCCCCCCCCCTCGGTGCGCTGAGCCACCGTGTGCGCTTGACTCTTTGCATTAGCGAGAGCACGGCCACCGACACCTACCATCACCGCTGATGTTAGGACGAGCGTTGAGGATCTGCATCTGAGGTCGGCCCCCACCTGTACATAGAAGGAGAACACAGAACCCTCCGTTGTCACCCAGGAAAGGGGGGGATTGCGCGTTGCCCGTGCTCGTCCAAAAGCGCCGGAAAAGAGGACGAGTGTCAATGCCTTCTGGCGGGTGCTCCGAATAAGGCAATGTTTGGATTTTGTGTATCAAGAAAACTGCAATTACGATAAACAAACACCCACTCAGCAGTGAAAGGATCCCATTTATTTTGTTTATTCTGTAGCAAACTATAAACAATTCTCACAAATCACTAAGGGGACATTGATTGAATCAGTTAAATTATGTATCTCTAAATGATGGAATACACTTTACATACACAAGTTATGGCATAATGACACAAATATTTGTTTTGTTAATTTTTTTTGAGTTGTAAGATATTTCAAACGTCGGTACCAAAGTCAAAAAATTGATACGGTCATGGTTTTGGTGACTATTTTATATTGATATTTGATGCACCTCCCTCGCCGGGAGGTGCCCTGGCTGAAAAGGAGCACACCCACTGTCAGGTTCCCAAAGTGCAGGCACACATGCACTGGTCTGACTGTGAGGTTTTATCTTACTGTTAATATTTATGTGTGTAAAAATACTGTTCATACTGTTGGGATCTGGGAAACCGATCCCTCCCAGGTTTGTTGATGTCGAGAGATTCTTCAATCAGATGGATCCTTTATTGGCACAATGACAAAGACCAGGAGACGACCCCAAAGCAGGAGCGACCAAGCGAGAGAGAGCTCGAGTCTTTTGACACGCTCCTATATATATATCCTCCTAGGCCAGTTGTCATAAAGGTTATTTGGCAAGTCGTCATAAAGGCTTTTTGGATGAGAGATGTCATAAAGAGACATTTTATATGTTGGGCACCATTTTAAGTAAAATGCCCTGTTATTTCTATTAGCCGCCATTTTGTGCGCTATACTACATCCAACAATACCTATTCTACACAAAAATAACTAACTCTAGTACCTATTTATTTGAAACGCTAAAAAAAAATAATTATATATATATATATATATATATATATATATAATTATTTTTTTTTAGCTATTATATATATATATATATATATATATATATATATATATATATATATATATATAATAGATAAATATTAACAAAAATGTATATATGAATTATCCCCTATCCTGGACACCTCTCCTCCAATCAGATGAACTTATGCAAATTGTAACAACCCACGAATGAACTTGAACCCTGGTCTCCCACCTCCCCCCACAGTCATACACACACAGCTAACACTAGTTTTTTGTGGCAGACCACTATAAAAACATTTCTTACACCTTCTATCTTTTTAAAATTATCAATTTATTTTTTCTCAAATATAAAGATGCCGTACCGTTACCGTGGCCCTAAAACCGTGACACATGCCGAACTGTGAGCCCACTGTCCCGTTGCTTCCCTAGTATCCATCAAACATAGATGACATGACGCCTGCAGTAGGAGACGTCAGGAAGTGGAGGAATGGGCACTAGAGCTGTGTCATTGCACTCACTACATGCACACATCTAATAATATTGGAGGAGAGACCAGAATGGAGTTTTCCTTTTCAGAAGTGTTGGTTCTGGGTTAAATAAAACATCCGTAAAACCTTTACACTTTTGCATCCCTGTTTGACACTATTTTTTTAAAGTCACAACTTTCTATTAGTTCTTAACCCCTGCTGGTCTATAGGCTCCATGTTTACGTCTATGTTTTACGCAGGAAGTATAGGTTTAAACACAAATCAAACAATACGGCCAATGTGAACTGGTTTCCAATGGTTGCACATCTAAGAAAAAGCACTTTGTGTGCTCACATATACTCGGGGTGTCCCAATTCTCCAAGTCATGATTCGATTTTCGATTTAAACATATTGGGTTTTTTTCAGCACTGACAGTTATGTCATCGTTAGACTATCGAGTCTTGATTTGTGAAGAGAACCAATTGTTTCTCAATAAGTAACTCATGTGAGTCCGGTCACATTAAGTCATTATGAATAATGTAATTTTTTTTGTGGTGTTGTGTAGTCTCTCCTCCTCCGCCCACTGCGTCTGTGGCCGATCTGTGCGTTCTTGTCTAATCTGACAGCATCATGTTCCGTTTAACGTAATTATCTGATCTTTGATATCACAATTCCAAATCATATCCGTTAACTACTCTTATGGAGTGTGTACTGGTGCGTGGCGGCACTTCTCACAGGCTGCCGGTGCTTTGTTCTGTCCTCTCAAGTGGACATATGGTAAAATATGTTGTTTTATTGAATCGAGCCACTTTTTCTTCAAATTATTCGAACGCGTAAGCTGCGAGCTCCAGTGGCTCAACTCTGCTCGGGCTTTGGCTCGCCCTCCCCCCACTCGCGCAGGCAGCCCAGCTGGAAAAGCTCCGCGTCTGTGATACAGTATGCAGTTTATTTTCAGATAGCGTTAAGCCCCGATACGGCGACAATGTCAGACAATATATAACCCACAAGAATACAGGGATGATCGCGAACCTGCTTCTGATTTAAAAGTTCAAAATCGAACGCTCATTCCGATCGATTTTTCGATTTTCGAATCGGAATCGTGACGCCCCTAATGTGTACTTTATATATTAGGTTAAAAGGGTGCATGGAACAAATGTATGGCACCACACACAGTTGCATGTGTTAATTTTGGTGTGGGGCGACTCACGAATCGTACTCTGGCTCAACAATCCAGCCTGGGAGAGAGGGTTTCTTCACAGGCTGGCTGTGCTCTGGCCCTGTTGGGGGTGGTGATGGGATCCTAGTCAACCAACAAGAGATGGATTGGCTCGGGAACAGGATGATTGAGGGGGAATTGCTGTGAATGTGTTTGTGTGCATCTGTGTGTGTGTGTGTGTGTGTGTGTGTGTGTGTGTGTGTGTGTGTGTGTGTGTGTGTGTGTGTGTGTGTGTGTGTGTGTGTGTGTGTGTCTACTCAACACACATGATGCTCTCTCCAAACAACAGCACATCTGTTTCACTGTCTCCTTTCTCACATTTGAATTTAGAGTTCTCTCAATCATTGCCAGGACCGCTGTGCTGCCCTATCCGCTGTGTGTTGGGGGGAGGGTGGTTGGGTGATTCCTTTGAACTGATATTTGTGTCCCTTGCCGTCAAACTCTGCCAAGGCGGAAAATGAATTATAATTTGGGTCGTGTAGTAATCGGGAGATTGCCGGGTCGATCCCCGGCTCCTCCTGGTAGTATGTTGAAGTGTCCTTGAGCAAGAAACCCAATCCCTAACTGCGCCCGAGGAGCCTTGCACGGCTACTTCGATCGGTGTATGAATAAGTTGTAAGTCGCTTTGGACAAAAGCATCTGCTGAATTATGTGATGTAATGTAATGAGGCACACTTACGCTGCTTAAACATCTACTTTGTGGAAATGTACTTGCTAAGGAATTAAACATTTTACCTTTGGTAATCAAACGTGCACACGCACACAAATAAAATAACTGCTTTATTACAACTTTTTGACCTGCTGACGTTCAGGCCTGTCACTCTTGCTTGTCTGAAACATGTTGTATTACTCTATTCCCCTTTTAATGACTTGGTAATTGCTTTGGCGTGGTTATTGAGATGCCTGCCATGCACTATTACACAAGTTTAATGGTGTAAAACTATTTCTCTTAACAAAGCCATCAATCACAGCTGTTACTATGGTAACATCATTAGCCACTGTGCAAATATATAGGGGACGGTTGATTCATTCACTTTCTGCAATAGCACAACTACCCACTACACCTTACTAACGGTTTAAATTTCTGTGCCGAGTTATGTAAAGTGTGAGTTTTAATGAAAAGCATTTAATTGAGATACCCCCCATCTCCATGAAAACCATTTATACTTTTGAAATGAGGCCTCTGAATTGGCTGTTACGCTTTGTCTGTGCTCCACTTAGACTTTGTTAAATTATGCATGGCCAACAGAGCAATAAGCACCAATTCAATCATATTTTTTGTGTTGAAGGACCAAGTTATTACATTCACAGCTGATTTAACCACTGATTTTTTTCAGACCCTATTCCAATTCTACTTACATTTTTTTTCCAGTATTCCAATCCAAACCCGTATTGTTATGAGTTGACTAATTGTTTAGTCGACTAATCATGCCTATCGCTAACCGTATCCAGGACAATCTCTACTAACGCTCAATGTGAACTTGAGTGATGGTAAAGGGACAGCTCTACAACATCGACTTCTGTGTCTCTGTGCCAGAGGGCCCTGAGAACGGCACTTGGGTGGCGTGTGGTAGGAGAAACTGCCACAGCAACCCACTGAATACCCGTCCCCATGGCGGTGCAACATGGCGGTGGAGACAGTGGTCGCGAAAACGCGAATGGCCCTCTCTAGAGCAAGAATTTGGTTTGTCCGTTCTGGGCTACTGTAGAAGAAACAAGGCGGTGCGACATGTCGGCCTCTGTGAAGCGTACCTTCTCCCTATGCAGAAGTCTCATTCTGAGCTAACGCCAATACAACGATTCTTATTTTCATGGGATTATACAAAATGAAAACATACTACACGCATTATTTTACTCCATTTGTGCCAAGACTGTTCCGTAAATCCTCCATACTGCACCTTTAAAGCGACTCTAATTAGGGACATCGCGGCCACGTGACGTCACCACGGTAGCTCATTACCGTCATGACTGCAAGTATGCCGTGTGAAATAAATCCTGAAATAAATAAAAAAGGCTGTTTATTTATTTCAGGATATATATATATATATATATATATATATATATATATATATATATATATATATATATATTAGTAAATATATGCCGACGGACCGGGCAGAGGCGGTGGTGCGCCCTCTTTCATTTCGATTCATAGGATCTTTCATCACTTTCATTGCGCTGCAGGGTGCACACTGCAATGCACACCACGGTGGCGGTGCAGGTGCACACTGTTCCCTCTCCCATTTGGAAAACAGTACCATTCGTTTTTTATTTTCTTTGCAAAAAAGAAAGATTTTAGATTTTACAGTTGACAGGGAGAACACGGAGACAGTCGGTCGTTTAGTCGGCACATTTAACCATCCCTAGTCTGTACATGTGTTTAAATAGCATAAATGGACTGTTAATTCCAATAAAAAAAGCCGTAATAAAAAAAAAATTTATTCAGGGGGCAGTGCTGTTATTTTTGGCATTAAAACATTAAATTTTTTTGGCCAGGCCTGTACAATTATAGGAGAAACACTGTAATTATTTTATTCTGATAACGTTTTTGGCTATGTCACAAAATTATGCCTGCCCCTGTGACCCAGTTCTAAAGGGGTTAGCACCAGGTATCAAACAAACCTGAAATCTTTTGCGCTTGGGATCTGGGATCTAGAATCAAGCAGACAGGTGTAATGGAAAAAAAACAGTGATTGTCACAGCACGGCACCACTCTGTAGTGGAAAAGTGCCCATTGTAATTCGGCCTTCTTGGAGCTTCAGAATATTGTTGTGAAATGTATGAAGATTTGTCCATTTTCAATAACTTTTCAACAGACTTTGTACTCAATTGGGGATCTAGTTTCGAAGCTTCCGTCTTAAGGAGGGTTTTTTTCTCTACCAGATTTTAATGGTCTTGGCTTAAGCAAAATAGTATTTATATTTACATGGCAATGTGTTGCCTCTAGAATTTACCAGCCACTCTGTAGGAGCCAAGCAGATTTTCGATCCTTGAATTGGAGAACCATGTTATGTTTGTTTACCTGCAGGTGCAAGTTGCACCTGCAGAATGCTGACAAACTGAATCTCTTATTGCTTACTGAAAAAGATCAACCCATTCCTTTCAATACTTAATGTGCAGGTAGTTAGAGCAAGAGCCCAGTTAGTTAAGATAAGATGAGCTGTTGTACTATAGTAGGATGGCAATGTTGGCATAGTTAAAGGGGACCTATTATGCTCCATTTTACATGTGTTAATATAGGTCTCCGAGGCCCCTAAAACATGTTTTTAAATTTTTTTGATTGAAACTACCACTCAGATTATGCATTTAAGCCATTGTGACATACCTCTAAACTGTACCTCTGGACTGTTCCAGAACAGGCTGCTTCAGTGTGTGTAGCTTTAATTGTCTCTCACAACTGTCACACGTAGGGATTTATTTTTATTGTTTATTTTTATTTTATGATTATTTTGTTTTATTTTAAACTATTTTTATTGGTTTTGTGTGGAGAAACGCACAGGGGATCTGATGGAGCAGATGACCATATAAAGAAATGAAAAAAATTGAAACATTCTAGCAGAAATAGGTTAGTCTATTGCACAAGATATGGATATGAATATAAAGTGAAGGAGTGCCGGTGGATATGTCATGTAATTGTGGTGATGTAAATTTAATTTACATAGGTGACAACAGATGTTGCAGGTTGAGAAGCCTGATGGTCTGAGGGTAAAAACTGTTTGTGAGTCTGGTAGTCCGTGCGCTTTTGGGCAGTTTTTATTGCCGCGTCCGATTGCCTGGACCAAGAGAGGTCATCACTGATGGAGACACCGAGGAACTTGAAGCAGGAGACTCTCTCTACTTCAGCTCCGCCGCTGTCGTTTCCTGTAGTCCACGATCATCTCTTTAGTCTTGCAGACGTTGAGAGAGAGGTTGTCATCCTGGCACCATATTGCCAAGACGCTGACCTCCTCTCTGTAGGAGGACTCATCGTTGTTGGAGATGAGACCCAGGACGGTTGTGTCGTCCGCAAACTTAAGGATAGTGTTGGTGCTGTGCGTGGCCACACAGTCATGTGTGAACAAGGCGTACAGGAGGGGACTGAGTACCCAGCCCTGCGGGGCTCCGGTGCTCAAGGTCAGTGCAGATGAGGAGACCTTTCCCATTCTCACCACCTGGGGTCTGCCTGTCAGGAATTCCAGGATCCAGTTACAGAGGGAGGTGTTAAGACCCAGGATCCTGAGCTTGGGAACCACCTTAGCAGGCACAATTGTGTTGAATACTGAGCTGTAATCTACAAACAGCATCCTCACGTATGTGTTGCTTTTGTCCAGGTGGGAGAGGGTGGTGTGCATTGCCAGGGTGATGGCATCGTCCGTAGATCTATTCGGGCGATACGCAAATTGAAAGGGGTCCAGGGTGTCAGGAAAGGGGAGCAGATATGGGTTCTGACTAGTCGCTCGAAGCACTTCATGATGGTAGAGGTCAGTGCTATGGGGCGATAGTCATTCAAGCAGGTTATGGGTTGTTTCTTTGGTACCGGTTGGTTGGTTGTCTGTTTGAAGCAGGTGGGATCTGTAGACTGGATCAGGGAGAGGTTGAATATGGAGGTGAATACCTCCGCCAGCTGGTCGGCACACACTCTGAGGACATGGCCTGGAATGCCATCAGGCCCTGGAGACTTCCGAGGGTTTACTCTTTTAAGAGCTCTCCTCACGTCAGCCGTATACAGGAACACAGTGCAGTCATCCTGGTCCTCCGCTAGCCTTGCAGCCGGGATGGTGTTGCTCGCCTCAAACCATGCGTAGAAGGTGTTGAGCTCGTCGGGAAGATAGGCGGCTGGCTGGGCATCCCTCCTGTTTCTCCCTTTGTAGTCTGTGATGGTGCGCAGTCCACACCACATGCGTCTGGAGTGGGAACTGTGGTAGTCCGACTCCAGCTTGTCCCTGTAGGCTCTTTTGGCAACTCTGATGGCTTTCTGAAGGTCATACCCAGACTTTCTCAAGGCCTCCAGGCCCCCAGAGCTATAGGCGGAGAACCGTGCTCTGAGCTTAGCACGGACATCACCATTAACCCAGGGCTTCTGATTGGGGAAAGTCCTGACCTTGACTCTTGGGACGACGTTATAAGTGCACTTGGAGATGTAGGCTGAGACAGAGTCTGTGTTTGCATCGATGTCCCCATCAGCTGCAACACAGAACATGTGCCAGTCCGTGGTTTCGAAACAGTCCTGGAGAGTGGCAGTGGATTCCTCACTCCAGCGTTGGACTGTCCGACAAACTGGTTTTCCTTGCTTTAATCGTTGTCTGTAGGTTGGTAGGAGAAGAATGGAGGTATAATCTGCCTTACCAAAGGCAGGGCAGGGGAGGGGTTTGTAGCTGTCCCATAGTTGTGAATAACAATGGTCGAGAGTCTGATCACCCCTGGTAGGAAAGTTGATATGCTGGTGATATTTAGGCAAAACTTTCCTCATATTAGCCCTGTTGAAGTCGCCACAAACAATAGAAGCTGCCTCAGGGTGAGCGCTCTCCAGTACATGGATTACTCCGTAAAGGTCCTCTAACGCGCACGTTTTATCCGCCTACGGGGGTATGTAGACTGCTGTGATTATAGCAGAGCTGAATTCCCACGAGAGGTAGAAGGGACAGACTTTTATAGTTAAGAGCTCCAGGTCAGGAGAGCAGTGCTTTGAAAGTATTGATATATCCGAACCACAGTGAGAGTTAACCATAATGCAGACCCCACCGCCTCTGCGTTTACCTGACTCCGTGGTTCTGTCGTGCCAGCAGATGTAAAATCTAGCCGGAGTAATGGCAGCATAGCGTCCAGCCAGGTTTTTGTGAATGCCAGCACACGGCCGTTCGCGATGTCCCGCTGAAAGTTAATCCGTGCGTGTAGTTCGTCCATTTTGTTGTCCAGGGATTGAACGTTTGCCAGTAAAATGCTCGGTAGCGGCAGATTGCAGTATCTCGTCCGAGATCTGCATAGAATTCCGGCAAGTTTGCCTCTTCTCTTTCTCCTCCGCCGGCGTATTGGCAAACACAGCGGCGGCACAAAGGGATCGCAGTACGTACTCCGGTAAGTTGCGTATCAGTCCGTATTAAGTGTTGAACGGACGTCCAGGAGTGCTTGTCGTTCATATTGTAAGAGCGAGCGGTGCACTGCGTGCAAAAGTAAGAACGATACAAATAATAACAAACTCAAAACTACGGGTTGAATGCGGAGCCATTGCAAGTGCGTCCATACTACGGTGCACCCGGAAGTAGTGCTCGTGTTGAAAGTGGAAAAAACCTTTGAAAAGCAAGCGTTCAGAGTGGTCTGAAGCCTAAGTGTTTCGGTTACTTTGTCATTAGTCCTTAGTTTGAAACTATTAGCCTCTTTGTTTGACACCATGGCGACATTGTGATATTATGTATTATATATATGACAGAAAATGGGGGAAAGAATAATAGGTCCCCTTTAAGCCCTGCCTATCTCCCGCCCCACTTCAACTGTACCCCCATCATGACCTCTCTATTAGATGAATTGGGCAGTCCATTCTTTGGCCCTTCGCCTCTGATGGACAACATGAGGCGGTTTCCAGTACACCGTGAGAAATGTGGAGACAGAAACCTCCCTGCTCTTCCCTTTTATCTCAGTTTCCTCCCTTTTCTGTCCATTCTTCCCTCATTTAGTCGTTTTTTAGAAAACTGAGCATTGTGCAGTCATATCACAATTGTTTACCTATATAACGGGGAGGGACAGAACCGATGCAGATCTTTTCTCCTCCAAACTTACCGTGTTGTTTTCAGGAGGAAGTTGAATCGATTGGATACGCTTTGCAACGCAAGGGTGGCAGTAACAAGTCCTCCTATAGCAGGAATGTAATTGTGAATGCCATTTCTCTCAAACATGTCTTCACGCATTCCTGTGCAGATTTAGACACATTAAGATAATTATGTAGCGTGTCAGGTCAAAATACCAACACCCCTCCTCCCCAAAATTTCTTACCAGCAAAACACTATTGTCATCTTTTTCAAATATAGAACATTCCTAGTAGAAGCTCACTAAACAGGCCTAGCAACAAAGGTGGAACAACAAGATGCAGCAGGAATTGTGTGTGGTGTCCTAAATAACCAAATTTACCTTGTTAGGTTATTGACAATTACCAGGTGGAAGCTTTTAAGCTACGGTTACACAGTTTAAGGAGGTTAAAGCTGTGCTGAAAATGATGGAAACATTGCCCAGGCCTGTCTGTTATGATGTGCATATCAACTTAAAGCCGAGTAGCAAAAAAGCACTTTGTCAGCACTTCTGTCTGTTCTCTCTCTCTCTATACCGCAGTACATGCAGACAGCCCATCCATCAGCAGGCAAATGTATATGTCATTGAGAAAAGGGTTCTCACAATAGATTGGGACACACACACACACACACACACACACACTGACCAGGTTTTTAAGGTCTGTATGTGAGGTCCGATCCCTCTATTTCTGAATTCCAAACTTCAGATTCCTCTGACACAATAACACAGAATACTAAGGAGGGGTGGGGGGAAAATTTGATACCGCATAGTATCGCAATATTTTTCCCCGTGATAACTGCATCGATACTCCCACGCAAGGAATCAAAATTTTTTTGTTTACATTTATGGCTGTGAGATATAGGCCATGTCCACACTAATGCACATTCATTTAAAAACTGTGTTTTTGTGTGAAATGTTTTCGGTCCATGCGTAGGAAACCCGCAGCAGCAACGGAACAGGTTTACTTTGTTTTACAAGCGCGAGAAGCAGTGTAATCGTAATGCATTTAAAATCTTAAGTAATTTAAGAACCTCAATGTCCAAATCACGAGACAGAGAAAACTCGATAACAAACGCAGGTAACTTCAGGTGCAGCAAAAACAGTTCAGTCAATCATCATAATATTCATAAACAATACTGTATTTACACAATTCATAAAGTTGGAGAGACTTGAAAACTTTAAATGGAGACACAGCAAACTTATTTAATTACTTGTTAGCATGTGATTAAACAGTACTGAACACACGTAAACAAACCATCGCCATCGCTCGTAGGTGCCTGGTGCATGCGTCAATCAGTGTTTTCAACAAGCTCCGTGTGGACAGGAGACCAAAACAGAGAAAAAGAGGATACGTTTTAAACTTTTTAATGCAGTCAAATGAGAAATAAATGAATAACATATTGCACTATATCGCAGTATTGTACGGCAATACTTGGTGTATTGCAAAACATAAAGGATCACAATCTGATCATATCGGGACCCAAGTATGGCGATAATACCGTATCGATTCCCACCCCTAGGCTCAGTAATATAAGCAATATATTATTATAATATCGATATCGTGTCATTAGACTAGATATTGTCTGACAATATTGTGTTGACAATATACTGTTGTCTTTAAGGCTGCATTACAACCTTAAAGACAGAGACTGTTAACTGTTTTACTGTACTAATAAATGCCTCTCCCTGCTTGGTCATCATATCCACATTACTGATGATTGTTTTCATTATTACTGACATCCCTTGTGTTTAAATATCTCATGAAAGCACCAATCATCATCCCCAAAATGTCATTAAATTATAAATGTTGAGTCAGGATGTCACGATTCCGATTCGAAATTGAAAATCGATCGAAATGAGCGTTCGATTTTGAATTTCAAAATCACAATCAGGTTTCGCGATTCTCCCAGTATAAATATATTTTTGACCTGTGCTGTCAGCATGCTGGGCATACAATGGAGAGTATTTGTATGCCATTGCATCTAGGACAGAGTTAGTCTGCAAGTGGAGTTAAACTTCTCAACCTGCAATGCAACCCTTTATTCATTCGTTAATCATCATGGAGATTACGCATAGAGAGGGAGACAGGTCCCGAGCTAGACCTGATTTAAGGTCTAGCTAAAAAAAAAAAAAAAAAAAAAAAAAAAGGCCGTTGGGAACGGTGGGCATAACTAACGTAATCGGTGGATGCCCGAACACCGTGTAACACCAGTAACACCTGTAACCGAGGCAACCCCACTAATAATCCATCCAATTAGTAATTGTAATTTTCTGTTACCCGTTTACTTTTCCTTTCAGTTGGAATGCTTTGGTGCCGAAGTTGAAAACGACACCGCACCACACGAGTAGAACCGTGGTAAGACAGAGAACCGTCATTCTCTCATTGACAAGCACTTTCTTCCATGTTATCTTGCAGGTCGGTTCTATCTCTCCGCTCCACCCGCCTGGATGTCCAATGCCATCATAATGTGACGCGTGCGCTAAACTTATTAGAGTCCGGGCGGAAATGGGGTACACTTATCAGTAGGGCTGAACGATTAATCAAATATAAACTGACGTCGCAAATTAATTAATTAATATAATTTGTTTTAAGGCTATTTTCAAATCGCAAAGGCTGCGCTGTGCGGGGTCTGTGCCGCTGGCAGGGCCGGGAACACCTGTAGAGTCTGGACGGAGCCCCCGCCAGAACTGTTTGTATCTTTTACCTTTTTTAAATTGAATGAGCATAAAGTGTCCCTGAGCACACGGAGCGGCGCTCAGTCTATGTGGACATATGCAACATTTGTGGACGTACGGGCACAACATTTTTATAAAAAATAACTTTCTCGAACAATTACAAGGCTTGAAGTTAAATCAATCGGTCAATATTCTGCTGTGGTTGAAGGTTTTTTTTTTCCACGATTCAATCGTTAAATAAACATATCAATTGATGCAGGAGCGGGTCTTAATTCTGTATCGCCAAACGTGATTAGTTAGAGGTGAAAGGTCATGTTTAGATCGTCCAAACTGATTGGCTTTCCATCGCAACTTGCCGAACGCGGAAATGAACGGATCTTCTTTTTCATTTTTTATGAATTATTTTTTATTTTAAATGATCGAGTCGATTCTTATTTCGACATTGAAGAAAAATACATGGGGATAATTACCCTTGATTTTTTTATCACCCAGCGCGAATTCAAATTGTGCTGAAGAGCAATTATTTTCACCGGACATTATGAGCGGAGAGATCTAAAGATGCCGGACTTCAACAGATTTTCCCGCTCAAAAACCGGCAATCACCGGATAACGGACACTCTGACATGGAGGCTGGTTGGTGATATAGCCAGCAAGTAGATGGAGGATTGGTGACAAGGTGGTGTCGCGTGGTCTGGTGATAAAGTTGCAGCTCCGGGTTATTATTTTGTACAAATCCCGAACTATAATAACAGACAGAATATTGTATTTTAATAAATATATTCTGAAATTGAAAATGAATCGAAATGAGCGTTCTTCAAAATCTTCAAAATCACAATCAAGTTCACGATTCCCACCGTTTTTTTTGTGGCTAATATCGTCTGACACGGTCGCCATATTGGGGCGGTCAAGATCCGCCGGTAAACAAAGGCAGTGTGTGCTGGGGGGTGGGGCCCACACCCAGGCTCCAAACCGACTTTGATGAAGTTTGATTAGGAGTTTGGGGAGCTGCCGTCGGCTCTGGAGGGGTCCGCCGCGCCTCATCCCTCAACACACACTGCACCCGGCCACCTGGCACTAGGGCTGCAGGAACGAAATTTGAATAGAATTTGAATATTACAAATAAAATAACAATAAAGTTCAATATAACTTCCCTCAGTTTGTTGCACAGTGAACACACATCAGAGAGAAATATTCGCGGTAACGGTGTGCGAAGTCCGCGTCTGCGGAAACCCGCCGTGCTTCCCTGTCCTCAGGCGTTTCACTGTGTGTACAAGGGCCTTTGACCAAAGTGTCCAGTAATTCCACAGATGTGGCGATGAAAGTTGGAAATACACCCGACCATCACCAAAGGAATGTGCTCGGGTTCAGAGGCTCCCACAAACCGGCTCGCGGACCCTGCCGGGCCGCGGGGTATTTGCCACCGGGCCTTGATAAGGGTTTTTTCAGGAGCGTCCTGAGATCCGCTCCACAACAGAGCAGCAGCAGGAAACGGAGAAAATTACATACATCTAGAATTTTTATATCTTTGTTTTGGGTAACTTAAAAGTAGCGTCATAAGTAACTTATTGTTTATTATTCTAAACTTTAGTCTTCCGAAAGCTCTTAACTGTTTAGGTGTGCTCTCATATTTTTGTTATTGTTTCATATTTTTAATATTCAAATGAAAGTTACTTATTGAGAAACAAGTGTTTTTCTTTGCAAATCAAGACTCGATAGTCTAACAATGGCATAGCCGTCGGTGCTGGGAAAAAAAAAGTTTAAAATCGAAAATCTAATCAAATCCTTACCTTAAAAATTGAAAGTCAAATCGGATCGTGGATTTGGAGAATCGTGACACCCCTATACATCACCATAGCAACATCTCATCACGCTTGTTTCGTTTGGCTGTCGTACCTCTCCCGTTATCCCCTTCCTGTGTCCCCATCACGCACGGTGCTTGTTTCGTTCCATAAGGAAACAAAGTAAAATAAAATAACCTACATCTAAAATAAAAACACACTGGCGGCGATCGCGCCTGGGTTGGCACCGACGGAACGCGGGTGCCCCATCGCTGGAGGGCTGTAGGCACCTTTGGTGCCGTCGGAGAGGGAGACAGATAAACATCGGGCACTGCCATCGGTGAACGTCATCTTATTTGCCGATTGGCCGATGGCAGTCAACAAGGCGAAAATCGGCCGATAAATCTGTGCATCCCTCATTAAGATAGCTTAAGCCTTGATTTAAACTGCTTCAATTTTGTTGTTTGGCTAAATGGGATTACTGAATTTATGACTAAAACAAAGACAGAAGCCAAATCTAAATCGGCCGTCAAAATGAACACTGAGGCACAGGGCAAACCAACACTTCTGAAAAAAACAAGCCCACGGGAACGCTGTGCAAACGTCTGATGTCATATCTCCTTGTCCAGTACTTGTTCTTTTGAAGTGCTGCTGAACCAATCCTGCTCCGCGTACTCTGTAGACCCTCAGGCCCCACTTTGATCTCCCCTAACAACCAGGACGGCTGCTCAAGCATCTTATTATATTTTACTGCTTAATCCATCAAATGTGTTTGTCTCAGCAATAGGCTAATGAACATCTCTCTCTAAAACTAGCTGTAGCCAACTAGCTACTGTGATAACAATTGTTCATAGACAGCCTGCGCGAAATCCTAAAGAGACGGCTGCTTGTTTCTGCAAACTTTTAAAGGTGTCATTATTTTGCCCCCGTGTGACTCTTTTACATACCTTTTTCCGAACCTTCTAGAATTGGAATTTCTTTCCAGAATGCATCGATCACTTTGGTTAATATCCACCACACTGCTAAGCATGAACTTGTTGTGTTTTGCTCTCAATGATTTGTCCTTGCTTTTCATTATTTGAGGAAAACGCATTTAATATTCCCGAATCAGCTTTTTCTCAGCCATCAACCATCCTTCTGTGGCTCGCATGTCCAATGCAATCTACTGTACCGGCCCCCCTGTGGCTCAAGTGCCCGGCCACCAGGCAGGATGCCCCAACTAATTAGGTGCTTTAGAGAGAAGCTGTGGACACCTATAGTATTCTATACTATTCAAATGCATTTTTCCTTACTTGCCTTTCCTGCTTGCTCCAAGTCTCCAAGCTTCATAGCTCAGCTGTACGTTGAAGACATGTCTATCCATCCTGGTTAGAGAGAAGGACAAACCGTGTGTGAAAGTTATTATTATTATTATTATTATTATTATTATTATTATTATTATTATTATTTTAGGATGTTCTATATGAACTCTAAAATCATGTTATTTGAGCTGTAGTCCAAAAAAATCTGCCATGTAATGTTAGTCATTTTCCATGTTACTCCCTTTCCCACTTGCACTGAAAGCCTTAAATTTACCGGCAATGTTCCAGTATTGGCGTCGTGTGGGAAAAGGAGTAGGTGTCAATGTTCCGTAAAAGTCGTTTCATAAATTGTCCCACTCTTAAGCTAGTTTCATTACCGGGAAAACGCCGGTATGGCTGTGAATGGAAGCGCGTGGGAACGGAAACATCAGATTTCCGTAAAATAGGGGTGGAGCCGAATCCAAATAAAGCACAAATACTGGGTTTTAGGGCTGACGACGACTGATAGTTGACTAGTCGAATCATCAGTCGGAAACCCGTCAGTCGACTGAGATTCTTCAAGTGGAGCAGTCGTTTTACTATCTTTCTTTGTCAGTCAGTGTGCATTACAATAACAGGACAAAACAGATGGAAGCTTACAAAAATGCACAGGGATAACATTTCAATGAGGAATTATAAATAAGGTGAATGATAAATAGATATAAATATATATCGTTAAGATTTTAGCGCCACCACTACTCTTACCACTACTGCTTATTGGGGCTGAAGGATGACGATGGAAAATAATCAAATTATGTTTTTCTCAATTTCTCCAATACCGTTAACAGTACTGGTAACATCAGAGCTTATGGATACTATGGTCTTTCAGCCGATCATTTAGCCCCATTTAATGCTGGATTGCCCGTGCCCCATTTCTCCGAACCTGTTTTCTGAACAGAACAATTCTGTTGCCTCGTCTCGCGTGATGTTGGACACCTTTGCGCGAGCATTACGTAACGTATCCTTAACAGTCATCGACGTGGGAACAGACTCCATACGCAGCTTTTCCGTATAGGAGGCCGGTATGGGAATGACTACCCTCTGCCTCTGCCGGATATTTTTTTATCCACCAATGTTACGGATTCCATGTGGGGAAGGGGCTGAGAATTCTTTCAGTCTGCAGTAACGTAATTCTCAGCAAAACCTGGATTTTATAAAAAAGTATATATATAAGATCTGATTTTATAAACACAATGCAAATGTTTAATAATCACTATCTGACATATCGGCTCGTAGTCGCCAATGATGGGGGGGGGGGGGGGGGGGGGTGAAAAACCTCACAGCCCACTGATGGATCAAAACCTATAACTCAGGCCCTAAAGGCTGTATTGAGGCTGTTTCTGCTTCTCACTTTGTCACTGGATCTCAAGATTGATTTATTTGAATCCCTTAGCGAGTGGCGGAGAGACATTGCCTTTTAAAAAATGCCTTTTTTTTTTTACTTCAGTTGTCTCCTCCGTGGTTACATTCTGAAATATCAACGTCCGAAGATTAAAGCGAGAGATGTGTTGACTGCACTATTTGCATTTTTTGCATTTAAATTAGGCGAGCAGTGCCAAATAACCCGTGTTTTTTCCGTCGAGTAGTATTACTTTTATATTGCTCCATTTTGCAACTGAATATTTTAAAGACAGTTGTAACACTGTCTCGTTCTGTGTTAAGCTGCTGTTGTGAGGTCCCAGTGGGACTTGTATATTGTTTCCAGTGTTCAATGTCTGTTTTGTTTCTTGACAGATATTTTTCTCCGACACGCTCGGCTCTGTCTCTCTTGAATAAACTGTACGTCAGATCTCTACATCATCGCTGTTGATTTGGCAAGCACTCGGCCATTAGATTTATTTTTTTTTTCTTTCTTTTTTTAAATGGCTGTCAAATGCTGTTGTTTTATGATATGTATAATGTTTATATCTATGGGCTAATACTCCTTTTGTCTAGTTCATTTGTGTTGCTGGGATGAACAAAGCACCAAGGTTTTGCTTAAAATCTATATGGGGATGAGTAAAGAGAGGATGTATCCCATTCACTATCACAAGGATTGTCAGTTCTCATTTGTTTATTTCATGGTTAGCACTTTGGCAAAGCAAACTGACTGGCTCTCCTTGAGAATATCTTGTGCATGTCAGTCTGTATTATTGATGCAGGCGACCAAACACAAGGAATAAGCCTTGGGCCTTGGGCATTGAGCAGTAAGAAAACCTCTACTGCCCCTGTATTTTTCCCAAAGTCTTTATTTAGCCATAGAACATACACTGAGCGTGCGCACAATTTTTCAGCACCCTACTTTACATCTATATAGATATATAGGACTATGCCTTAGTTGGACAGGGCGATAACGACCGAGTTCGGTTCCTACGACCAGGTCGTTAAGCGAATGGGTGGATAAGCGAGGACCCGCCCCCAACCGACACTTTAGTCTTGGAGATTGCGAACGCTAGCACCACTGAAATTGACATGCAGCACAACACATTCATATTTTTTCCCATCTAAACTGTATTACTGATAAATGCTTTGGTAAAAAATATATACATTTTGCAGAAATAACTATGTGCTGTTTTATTTTAAAGGAAAAAGTCACTATTTCGAACTCGTGCTTTAACAGAAAAAATCATTAAGTTAAATAGTGCTTTTTTAAAACATGGACACCAAATGAAATTGGCAAATGTAAACATAAGGTATTTGCTCAGTACATTACTGTCAATAACAGCTGTGATGAGAGCCTCAGCTCTCCATCTCTCTCCATCTCACACACACGGGCTGTCAAACAATTTATGTTCGATATTCGAATGTTGTTCCAATTTAAAAAACAAATGACGTTCGAGTCTGAAAAAAAACATTTGAAAAAAAAAACATGCAGTGCGTTTTTCAGCAGAAATGCATTCATATTTCAAAAACTGTTGCGCACACACGTCCACACTTTGTGCTTGCAAATGAACGACATTCGTCCGTGCGCTCTGTCCGCCAGCAGAGCAGGCTTTGCTGTATTGCAGCGTTTCGGATCAGGAGAGGATATCATTTGATTATATTACAATATATCGTCCAACCCTACTTGACTCTTCTATTCTCATTAACTGTCAGCTTCTCTGATGTTGGCGATGAGGTGCTTTGCGTTTTTCTGACAGTGGCGTTCCAAACTGACGGACTTCTGTTTACAAGTTGTCCTAACCAACTACTAGTTGGGACACAGCCAGTTGGGACACAGCCAGTTGGTGCTCGCTCTGGCGGCCACCTAGACAAAGCGTACATTAGTTTGAGTAGGACATACAGGTGCTTTTAAGTCCTTTCAAGCCTCCCATTGCAAGAGGGGTTATGTAAAATGGCTATTAAACTTAGTGTGTGCACTCTTGACGCTTGTGACTGAGCTTCGTTTGCGTTCATGTGAAGCTGCTACTTGTAAATTGAATGAGTAGCGGGGAACAAACACAAAACAGATTTGATAATCCAGTCGAGGGGCGCTGTAGTTGAGCCTGCCTACTTTGATACACTAGATTTTCTGCCTCGTAAGAAACAACGTGCGTGCTCTCAAGGGCCTTAGAGTGTGTTCCCTTTCCTATTCCATTTTGCCGAGAAGTTTGATAAACCCGACATCAGGAGATGGATTTCCAAGCCAACCCAGCTCTGAAGTAATGGAAATCCAAAGCGTAACAAATGGTGGTGCCAGGACTGAGTTCCCTCCGCTGGGGTGTGCAGGTGGTCCTCCAGTCCTCTTGTCAAACCCCCCACTGCTGCCCCGAAGTGGCCGTGGAGACTTAAGCAAGATTATTTCAGAGTTCAGGTTACAGACCGAGTCTTTCACTACCTATTAGTCACACTCACGTTTCTCTGATGGGAATTTTTTATTCTCCCCTCGCTGCCCTCATTTTGAAAATGTATACACAGCCATTTCACTGTAATTCGAAAAGGTCAGTGCGTGTTTTTGTAATTTCTGTCGGCTTTGATTATTTTCATCCTAACTTTGCCGCTGTGCCTGTGGAAATCTGTTGTCATTTAGCCTTTAGATTTGAAAATTATAGTGTAGGATGCATATAACATGGATGATGAATGAAGGTTCACCCTGGAGGTGAAAGGAAATGTTTATTTCAGATTACATGCAAAAAAAAGATCACCATTAAGAGGATTTCCTCTCAGACGGGGTTTTTGCTTAGCTACACATCCAAGCCCTCACTGAGCCAATAATGTAGATTGATGGGGTTTTTACTTGCACTAGCCATGGGAAGCCCACACATTTTGAAATCCAAAAATAAGTATTTTCTCTGTCAGCGATATTAGGAGAAACAACCGTGGACTCATTATAAGAAGCTGAGAGACGCAGCATATCAACTAGCACAGATCCAAAGGCCAATGCTACCGGGTCCCCTGAGTCAATATACTGAACAGTTGTTTGATATATTTTTTGTATGATGGAGTGCTATAATGTAGTAATGGTTTCCTGTTCAAAATCTTTAGACCTAAAATAATATTACACGCCAGCCAATTTTAGCTATTATGTTTATGCTGCTTACCAACTTTATTTTGATGTGAATCATATTTTGCATGAGAGTCTGCGCTGCATTCCCCAACCAATTAATGTTATTTTGTCGCTGTTTTGATGCTCAATTTAAAATGCCAGTTAACTATGTATATTTGACATCTACACTAATTTCCATAGTCCCAGGGATACAAGGCCAGTTTAATTTCAAAAGTGAGCATATTTTGCTGTCACTGTGGTTCTTTCACCTGCAGGTATTATCCATCTGCTGTCACAATTCAAGAATCCCTCCTCAGGAATATATTTTCTCAAGATAAAAAAATACCTGTATTGTCCTATGTCAGGAAATGTTGGTAATTCAACTGTTTTTCACAAAACACGCTTTTTTTTGATATGTGAAGACCATTTGAACAGTGGGCTCCCATTCCTATAGTACTGTACTGTCAATACATTTGTTATTGAGATAATTTAATCTAGATTGTACTATAATGTAATTAATAAATGACATCATTAATGGTGAATGAGAAGAACATACCACCATGTATTCACGTTTTGTTTTAGTTATACTGTACCAGTAACAATATAACTAGCCCTGGAAAATCAAAAATGCTTTGAAACAACACAATATAAGTCATAAAATAGAAAGCCAATATTTATATGTGGTAGAAGTAATAGAGGTAACATCCATATAACTGTGAAATGTTTAAGGATTTTTTTGGGGCCGTAGTCGCTGTAAAGGTGATACTGTCAGCCTGCATATCACTGACATGGTGACTTGGAGGAGGTATTTGTCCACAGCAATTTTACTTAAATTCTGTGGGAGATATCACCAAAGTGGCAAAGTGGTTACAGAGATCAGTAGTGATCTGAACGTTTCCTCGTGGGAGGCCTCTAAAGGGGGGGCGGGGGGGGGGGCTGGAGCACATCGGGCGGAGCACATCGGGAGATGCTGGGGGAAATTACATCACGGTTCACCTACCATTTCTGTTTTGGCCGTCTGATGGGATCTACTGTACGGCTCCGAGATCAATGTGTGGAACGCGTAGGGTGTGGTATCCTGTCCTGCATTCTAACTTAAACCCATACAAGGCCTCTCGACCCACCATCGCAAAGGCAAATCTTGAAATCGCACATCAGGCACACAGAATTTGAGCAAAGGCTTAGTGATGGTGGCCAGGTGCATATTGCCATGTCTTGTCCACAGGATGGCAATACCGACATTGCCCGCTGTGACCTATAGTTGGGACCCAAGTCTGAAATATTTATAGTTAAATATCTATTTAATGTAGGGCGGTGGGGATGAGTTATTCAAGGGCGTTTCTAGGGCAATGTTATTTTTCTGACATTGCTGCTTACCTTCGTGCCAGGCTGCTGGGCAGTGTGTGTGTTGGGTTGCGTTAGGCAAAAGGGGGAGTTTAATGGAATTTTCTCAACACTAGAATATTGATCCCGAGACCGGTGACTCACACCTTTTTCGTACCAAGGATCCTCAATTTGATTTGCATTCAATCGCACATGGATATAGAGTAGAGAGGCACAGCAAGCGGCAGTGTTTTGTTAAACGAGGAGGGAGCTGCAGGGTGCTAATGTTTTTCTTTTTGCCAATCTTCCTTACAAATAACCCAATGAGACATTTTAATATTAATTACATAGTATTAGTATTTCTGTTTGTATGCCATGTAAAACATTTTAAATTAAAAAGTCCATTAGGGATGGAATATATCAGACAATTTTTTTTTCCTCATTGTTGGTAAGTATTGTGGTTTTCCAGGACTGTTGCCATCTCTGGGTCCAGTATTTTCATGTGCTTTACCAGTGCTATATTCATCCAAATTTCCCATTGACAGGTCAACTTGGCACAGAGGACTTTATTTATATCGAACTTTACCAGGAAGCACTGAAAAGCGGTCCCCCACTGTCATTAGCTGACTACTTCAGTCTGTGCTTTCGCTCTCTTTAGGAAAAGTATTGGCGCTCAATTGTCCATTTGCATTCTTGCATGTATTTGCAATTGATTGTAGATGTGCCAAGTTATGCCAGTGATAAATACTTGGTGTAAATCCGAAAGCTAAAGTCGCAAAGAATGGGTAGTAAGACAAATGAATTTTTCTACATTAACACTTACATTAATTGCCTCATTCCCTTCCTATAAATTTATTTGGCACTGATACTATAATAAGAAGTTTTATGTTGAATATTTAATTTACCTAATTATTTTGGGTTGGCACTCGAGCCATAACCATCCATTCCTCACTTTTCCCATGAATGGTTAATGTTACTCTAAATAGAGAGGCTTAGAGATTCCCTGAGAAGATGCGCAAAGGCCTAGATTACTGTTTGCCCAACGGTGCAATTATGAGGTTTATTGAGTTTATTTACCAAACACCACTTCCTTCTGGCGAAGAATCAGTCATTACTGAGAACTTCACCGCTGAACCTCAGGTTTACCATCGCGTCGATAGTGGCAAGTCGGGGATCTGGTAAAGCAATTACAGGTATAGAATTGTGTTGGGTCTGGATTTTATTTATTTATTTATTTATTTTTTAAGAATAGGTTTCCTTTTCTTTCCTCTCCTCATGGTTCTCACTAAAGTGGGTAACTAAATGCTTTTGTTTCCTGATGCTGCAGAGTGGCGACACAGCTTTTTATTGTTTTCCAATGTGCCCACAGTTTTGGTCAACAGAGGGCCTTATCGTTCCCCGTCAGTCAAGCCATTGTTGAAGAGAGGGACCCTGCACACACGAAACGGCACTAGTGATGGATTACTCCCTCATTTGGCAAGCTGCTCATCTGTTGAAAGGGTGTGTGTGTGTGTGTGTGTGTGTGTGTGTGTGTGTGTGTGTGTGTGTGTGTGTGTGTGTGTGTGTGTGTGTGTGTGTGTGTGTGTGTGTGTGTGCGCATGTGGGTGGGTTGGGGGGGGGGGGGTGCTTTGTGGTGAAAGAGTATCTGGATGAATGGTAGGATCTTTTTGAGCAGTGAAATTAGATTTGACCTACATGCAGGAGAAAGAACAGCTAGCCCACAAGTACTTCCTCAATTTGTGCATGACTTATAATATATATATATATATATATATATATATATATATATATATATATATATATGTGTGTGTGTGTGTGTGTGTGTGTGTGTGTGTGTGTGTGTGTGTGTGTGTGTGTGTTTGTGTGTGTGTGTCCCACCACAGCAAATCCTGCCATCTCGCGCATTTCTAAAATAGCCAGGAGCAGCCAAATAAGTTGAAAAAACCTTTCTTGAAGGAAAATATTTTTTTTCCAGATTCGTGTTCCTTTGTGTTTTGTTTTTTTTTATCCCTCAGCGTATTTTCAAAACCGAGTTTGATTTATAAATAGTAGAAAAATGTTAAACTATAGAGTTAAATATTCCCATTTGATTACATGGGGAAACACAGTTCACTTACCGAGACGCAGAACAGCACTGAACAACGCCGATCGATCGTTGTCTTTAAAGCGACCGTCCAGGTGAAGATCATTTCTCCATATTCCATGTGATGTGAAGTCACAATGTAAAACCGTTTTGATTGAATTAAACCTACCTTCACACACGAGGCCACAGTTGTAAGAAGGGCGTAGAAGTCACGCACCTACGTCACTTCCGTAAACAGACGGTTAAAGCGCAGCATGGGGGTATCTGGTCTCACTGAATGTGATATTACTCCGGACTTGGAGAACATTTCAAACAGCGTATTTCCAACTTAATGTGACGATGAAACGGAATATTTTCAAGAACCACCAGTTGAGACCAACGATATGTCTGTTGTTGTTTCAACGGAAGAAGTCGATGACGTGATGAAGTCCGCTGAGGTTGGTGACAGATTTTCAGATTTCGGGTTTTCTGAGACTCATAATATTGATAGACTACATTTTGTTGTGTTGTCCGTACTTTTAAACTCCAAAATAATTCCACTTTTATAAAACATGTATATTCTTACTGTTAAATAAAAGCTTTTTTAAAAAACAAATTAGTTGTGTTGTTGAGCTGTTCGTGATTGGCCCATTCAGCAGTATGTTAATTAGCCATGAGGCTTTGTCTGTCAGCATGCTCGGCATACAACACAGAGTATATGTGCCATTGCCGTATATTATATTTTAACCAGCATGTCAACAAGACATTCTCAGAATCTCAAAGTCCACTGCTTGTTTTGAAACTGGGAAATGATTAACTGTTACTTGGGAAAATAAAATAAAAATGTTGCGCAACCGCTGAAAGAAAGGTTAAATCTTACAGACAGTAAATTGTATTTTTATCTAAGATGGGTGGTTCGCGGTTTTCTTCTTATTTTTTTTAATATTCTTTTTGGTATCAAGGATGGAAATGAAGTAGCATTGGGCTTTTTTCAAGAACGATGTTATTATGAGGAATACACAGCGAAAGCCATAAATATTGATGATCCACCTCCTTCCCATCTTCACATCGGTCCTGCAGCATCCATTTATGTTAAATGGCTTTAGTCGTAATTTGTATTTTGGTTCCTGTTAGCAGAGAAAACACAGCCTGCTCCAAGAGGGGGATGAATCTGAAGTCTCCCCTCTTTGATTCCAGCATGGTGATACATGCTGCCAAAGAGCTCTAGGAAATGTTCTAATGAGGGTTTCTTTAACAGTGCTGAAGATGATTTGTGTTTCTGAACACATATGTTTGTGTCCATAGCTTATTCTGTTTTCTTTTCAGCACTTTTTTGCTGAATATCTTTTTTCCACACTGTACACTGTGTGCAGCAGAATTGCATTGTGAGTGTGGGACTAAATGTCTCTCTTGGTGAAGTCGTCCCTTAGTCTCTCTGTCGCTCTCTATTATTATATCCTTCACCGAGTCCGTCTAAAGATTCATTCAAGTTTCCTTAGTTTATGATTATATTTTGTTTTTCCTGCCGCTTCAATGTGTTAATGGCGCTCTAACCAGGACCCCGCTGATGAAGCGCTACCTGATCTCACTGGGACTGCACGGTTCAAGGTTAGAAAATAATGAAGACGACTTAAAATATGTCTGATCAAAGGCTTTTCTCCTCGGCTATTAGCGATCCTCAAGGAATGCGATGAATGGGATTATTTCCGTACATCAGTGCTGAGGCGGCCATCTGTCCAAAACACACCTGACATTAATCTCATTGATCAAGAAGACAGCTAGTGGGCCGAAAATTAGACCAGAGGGAGGGATGTAGTGAGAAGAGATGTGAATTGACCTGTGGATGACTTGGGAGCGGAGAGATAGGACACAGAAGGTCATCCCGGACCTGCTTGGATAAATGGACCCATTGTCCATATCATTGATTGCTAACTTACCCTTTAAAGTTGAGTCCCTCCTTTTGCGCACTGTCCCTGTCCCAGCTAAATGAGCCGGGACCATCTGAAATGCTGGAACGGCAACATTTAGACCGCAAAGGGGTTCTAGTCGGTGGCATGCCACTGGACTTCACTTGTTTTTACCTTCTCCGTATTGCATATTTTGCCGACCTACAACTTTTCCCCAGCCGCCGCCTCCATGCCTCCGCTGCCACCCCTGCACCGCGCGGTGAATGCGGTATGTGAAAGGACCCGTATCCAGGGAGGGTTGGCGTTTGTGGGGGTCAGCGGGTGACGGCGGTGGGGAGAGAGGGGGCAGAGCGTTGTAAAGTGCCTCAACGTCGCTTCATTTCCCCATTTTAATTGGGCTATCTAAATGCATCCCTGGTTTGTCAATACCCACCGGGGTCTCACATAAAAATGATTTGTCTAATGCATTCGTCGGCATGCTCAGCCGATCCCTTCGGAGAGTGCGCCCCGCCACTCGTCAACATCCCGGTGTAATGGGGGAACGCTCGCTGTTTTGGATTTTCAAAGAGCATCAAGAAAATGGGGCCCACGTCTTTTTTTTTTTTTCCTCTCACTTTCTCTACCTGAACAAGGCTCACAACACAATGCGTGCGTGCATGCCCGCCCAGGCGTGTGTACAAGAGCACACATGAACTCTTGGACTCAGAAAATGCCGACAGACGTGCACAGACTCAACGACAGAGGCGGGTCAGCATACTGAGGCCAATCTTGTCTCGGTGTTTTAATGTTTCCCACCGTCCTTGTGTTTTTCACATCCCCTGTCATCATGTGCCACTGGCCTCCCTCCCCACAGCAGACAGTCTGTAATCTGCTGGACAGTCCTGGGAAGATTTCAGTGCCAAACGTGTGCCCTTGACGTATCGAGTCTCTTGCTGCGGCTTTATACTTGACATTTTCACAATTTTTTTTTTATAAAGGTTAATTGATATTAAGTTAGCAAAAATTGTCCCTCTATGCTTTACTCACTTCCCCTAAACTGAAAAACAAATTGGTTGCACGAAGCTCATCCCAAGTCTTACGGTGCGGTCGCACCGCTGGCATACACGCGCCGCAAAGCGACAGGCTGCGGTGCATTTCAAACGGAGCTCGGCTTCATCCAGCTGCAGGGGCGGAGCGACGACCGGCAACGGGCTGACAGCTTCACGGTGACAAAAAAAAAAGTTGAGCAGGTTTCAACTTTATGCAAATGAGCAGCACCGGGGGACAGCCAATGGGAGGGAAGAGACACTCTCAATGGCGCTGATGCTTGGAAAATGGACGCCCGGACCGCTGTGTATTGTTTCTATTTTTTAAATGAAAAATGAAAGTAAACTATCGCAAAAATAAGGAACATTGTTTCTCCAATAAGGACAATTCTTTATTTTAAGGGACGGACGGCAGGATTATTTAAGTAATATTTTAAAGAGGTAATTTATTTTGCTAAGTAAACAGCTCAACTATTTTGATAAAAAATAAAGTACACACGGCATCATCTTTCTATATAATGTATATTAAATATGGAAAGGGAGAGAGGTTTGAAATGTTTAGCGCGCACAACAGCCCGTGGATTTTGGGCTGCAGGCCCGTCGCCGGCGGTGTGACCCTAGCATAACGAATGCTGCAGATCATCAGTTTCTATTGTCTGACGGCCCAGACTAGGGTCAAGTGCTCTGTGGAAAACTGTTATTTTAACTACTTGATGCTCCAGGGTGCACATAAAGTACCCATGTGCTATTCAAACTGTGTCTTTTAAGAATTGATTTATTTTAAAAAGTGACGTTTTAACCTTTTGGTACTATGAGCCTTTACTCACGTGACAAAACTGACTTTGGTTTTGAAAACTCCGTTTTCAAATAAGGTTAATATAAACATTAAATATGATTAACAAATTCTCCTCAGCACTTGTCTATAAGAGTCCTTATCTCATTCACATACCCAATTCATAGGTCAAAACGCTTGCATCACCGTATTCTGCTAGTTAATTATGTGACTGCCACACAGTAACATAACCCAAGCCATGATGAATTTGGAATTGGGCCGATAAATCTAGCCTCGCAGGTGCTGCCCAGCTGTGCTTTTGGAAGTGATGACATGGAGGTGGTCCTAAAAGCCCATTACCAGCGGCACACTGACTTTCACAACTCACTGTTTACAACCCAGGTCAGCATTTTCACAGTGCCACACAGCCAGAGCTGTTTTTTTTTTCTTTTTTCTTATCAGTGTACTCCTTCACAAGATGGATTAAAATAAAAGACACACCGTTTTCAGATGGGTCCAGTTTTTAGAGGTGAACTGTGTTAGACGCCCCCCCTTAAGTTAAACTTCATTAGAACATCTTTGGCAGTCTGTTTGATCACCAGTTTGCATGGTTGGTAAACACAAACACGACTAAACCACACAGAAGAGGGGTGTGGCTGGAGCCCGGTATTGTTATTCACCTTTAGATAGCCTGAAGAGTTGCTCAACAGTTTAAACTCATGCAATTTGGCACGTATAGAACCTTAGTAAACGCCAAGACCAAACAAGACAGAGAACGTTCTTCTTAGCGAGAATCTGTAAATGGGGTATTGTTAGCACATGGGCTAGGCAGGGAGGGGTTTGATTCTTTCACATTGATGGGAGGAGGATGGGAGGTTGTCAGCCTTTTGAAATCCAATGAAAGGATTGGGGGATGGGTGTATGTTGCAATGTTATAAATTCCCAGACATCCCAAGGGGTGTTTTCATGTCTGCATTCAGCCTCTTAAGGATGAGGGGGCAAAGATAAAATGGTAAGACTTCCTGAGCTCTAAAATCTCACTTAAGGCAAGGTTTTATCTGGCCATTGGGCCAAATATATGCTTGCATCTTGGTTTTGGACTTCCAAGTAGAGATAAAATGTCACAGGGTCTGCAGCCAATGGTGTGCATTAGATGCATTTCCTCCCCCTGTGCGCCATTGATGTCAACATAGAAATGTGCATCCTGCCTGTAGATCTGCTTTCACCCCAAGGTGCTTCTCTATCTTCTGTGATGTGTTCGCAAACGAGTATGACATTGGCACTAAATGTTTTCACCCACAAAAATAGTTTCCATGCTGCTCGGCTCTACGGTGTGTCGCTGTGATAATTATGCCCAAGAAGCTTTTCCCAAAGTTTCCATGTCTTAAAAGTTCTGGTTCCTCCTGATGACAGGTTTCTCTACACTTTGCATTGTTTCTGAGTGGGCCCCTAGGATCACTTTGTAAAACTACCCAGTATAAGCATTTAGGCATTTATTTTAAATTATAGTGTATTTGTAAACAAAGGAGTAACACCCTATTGCTTAGTTGTCTATCTAGTTGTCATAATTATGAACAATATAGTTGTCTATCTAGTTGTCATAATAATGAACAATATTACATATTCATTTATCAAATATATATTGAATAATTAATGGTAGCTTATTAACATAATACAGGGTTCTAACACATTCCTTAAAAAACTTAAGTTTAACTTTTTAGAACAGGGATACTTTTATGCCCTTTTCAGCCTTTTATGTGGGCAAGTACTTATAAAGACCATTAAAATGGATCATCCTGTTTTTTTCCTGAGCTGCTGGTACTGCTGAAAATGTGTTATAAAACGCGATTCTAAAACAGATTATTATTTTCTGTAAATCCTCTTATCCCCATGCTGCTATGTAGCAAGAAAGCATACCTCAGTAATGAATGGTAATACAAATAATAGTAATTGATGAATGTTAAATGGCAGGTTATTTATTTTTGACCCAATTTATTGAATATTTATTGATATTATATTTTTGTGTTCACCGTAATGCTATTTGAGGATAAATGCTATTCTTGAGAATGATGACAGGTGAACCTATATTTGCATAAATCTTCTTGAAAGTTGCTTTACATTTACAGAAATATTTCGAATCAATAATCTCAACTCTACCTTTGTGTAGAGCCCTAGATGAACGGATGAATTATGCTGAAAAAAGTGATTGAAAGTCTTTCAAATTTTATTTTAAATTGTGTAAGAATCCTGCATATACACCGATTAGCCACAAAAATTAAAACCACAGGCCAAATATTGTGTAGCTCCCCCTTGTGCCGCCAAAACAGCTCTGACCCGTGGAGGCATGGACTCCACAAGACCTCTGAAGGTGTCCGGTTGTATCTGGCACCAAGACGTTTGAAGCAGATCCTTTAAGTCCTGTAATACCCTTTTTCCACTGCACCAACAATCCAGTAAGACCTGCTAACATCTGGCTTTTGTCTTTAGTGGGAAAGTTTACACCCGATTCCTTCCCCGGACAAATGACTCTGCAATAGTCACGGTTATTTATCGGCTCCAGCTCCGATCGGCAGTGATGGAAACACGACACCCGGGTAGACACGCTAATTTTCGCCCCTTTTCCGGACGTTGGCTCATAAATAGGCAGGAATATCTGTGTATCTTTCGATCATTTCATTCACGAGAGCATTGAGGTCTGGGAAATGCCATGTTCTTTCAGCCATTCCTAAACAATTTTTGCAGTGTGGCAGGGCTCATTCTCTTGCTGAAAGAGGCCACTGCCATCAAGAAATACCGTTGCCAGGAAGGGGTGTATTTGGTCTGCAGCAATGTTTAGGTACGTGGTACATGTCAAAGTAACATCCACATGAATGCCAAGACCCAAGGTTTCCAAGCAGAACATTGCCCAGAGCAACACGCTGCATCCGCCGGCTTGCCTTCTGCCCATAGTGCATCCTGGTGCCATCTCTTCCTCAGGTAAACGACGCACACAGTATTCAGTAATTAGTGCTACAGTAGCTCTTCTGTGTGATCGGACCAGACGGGCGAGCCTTCGCTCCTCATGCGCATCAATGAGCCTTGGGCGCCCGTGACCCTGTTGCCGGTTCATTGGTTGTCCTTCCTTGGACCACTAATGGTACGTACGAACCACCGCATGCCAGGAACACCCCACAAGACCTGCCGTTTTGTGGATGCCCTGACCCAGTCGTCTAGCCATCACAATTTGGCCCTTGTCAGAATCGCTCAGGTCATTACACTTGCCCATTTTTCCTGTTTCCAACACATCAGCTTCAAGAACTGACTGTTCACTTTTTGCCTAATAGATTCCACACCTTTACAGGTGCCATTGTAATGATGAAGATCACTATTTTTCACTTCACCTGTCAGTGGTTTTAATGTTGTGGCTGGTCTGTGTATATGTTATGTACAGTCTTACCGTAATTGACAGTGCTGTAGGCCTGGGTCATCAAATACATTTTCAACAATGTCATTAATTTATATTTTCTTTTTTTTCGGAGAGGGAGGTGGGGGCTTGACCCCACTGCACGAGTCAAGTTACAGTCCACACACTTTTATTGGGATAAATGAGCAAACCTCTCCCCAAGGTCCGGAGGCTCTATGATCTATTAAGGCATTGTCGTCTCGGATGGTGAACCGCATCGAGTAGGGGAGTTTTTTGGGGGTTGGGTGGTAAAGAATGGTAGTGCTGACATGCTTGCTCAGTGGAATTCCACGTCCTTGTAGGACGCTAGTGAGAGGGGGGGGGGGGGGAAATCTGCGCCAGAGGCTGACTTGGCTGTTCCTCTGAGCGCCGTCATAAATCCGACTGAACATTTCTGAACATCTGTTGTGGATGATTAGCTCCGTGGCTAGCAGAGTTTGACCAGGGGGGGATGAGAACCAGTGTGTTTGGGAGTTGCTTGCACGGTCATGCTTTGCTGCTCAAAGAATGAGGATGTTTGATTGTACTTATTTTTCATCCGTCTAATTCAGTTTGTTTCAAAGAGCAGGCCAAATTAAATTTGGAGAATTTGCATCAGCTGTGGAGCAAGTTTCCCCTGATCATTAATTTAATTATGACAGTCTTTTGGGAATGCATGAAAGTAATCCTTTCAAGGTCAGACAAATTTAACCCCTATTAACTCCTATGTCATCTAGGTTCAATTGCTCATGTTTGTTTTCTCGGAGGGACAGTGTGTATAAGTAAATGTTTTGTTGCATTTGACAGTAGAATTGCCATGTAAGGTACAGCCGAACAGTGGTGGAGGAAGAACTCTGACCTTTTGCTTAAGTAAAAGTACAAATATCCTCCCACAAAGTACTTGCTCTTTAATGTAATTAAAGTATTAATAGTAAAAGTACTTGTCATATCCAGTGCCCTGAAATAACCTATATATATATATATATATATATATACGTATATATCCTGATTAGAACTTATTAAATAAATAGTATAAGTCATTGTAATTTACAAGGATATGTAAGTCATTACCAATTGATGAGAAGTTGATCAGCGGAGAGCCATCAAAAATCCGATTTTTTTTTTGATTGCTTTTGCTTATTTTTGATACATGAAGATAAATACAGACTTCAAAAAAAATGTAAATATTTGCTCTGAAATGTAGTTGAGTAAGAGTCAAAATTCTCCAAAACCTCACACTTATATATGTACTTATGCATGTATTTTCCAGGGACCTGAAACATGTGCTTGCACTTATACTTTGCTACTTTCCACCGCTGGTCATATCGAACGTAAAGCTTTTGTAACGCTGTTTGAAACTACGGTTTTCCAGATGTGAAAATACATTAGGGGAGAAAAACTATTCAACTGGAAAGTCATCTTTTTCTTTTTTTTTTTTTAATTGTTTTGGGATAAAAGAACACATAACATCACGTCTACCTCTGACTCAAACAGTGGTTGTTGTTTTGCATTCAGGTGAACCACGACACGAGTCTTTGATTGGTCGAAGTTTGGGAAGGTAAGACACACAAGCCTGCCCACTTTTCCCAGTGAAAGCTGACACCTATGACATCACATGTTGGCCGTGGCTCCTCCCCGGTGGTTCAGTGCTCTGTTCAGTGTGTGAGAAAGCTTTGCTTCTGAAGGATCTTTCCCTAAGCCACCACATTACTCTGAAGCCACAGCTGGGGGAGTAGCTTTGGAGGGTCCCGATACAATTCCTCTGCTTTAATTTAATTGCTGCCAATGGAATAATCAAGAAGCATCAAGAACCAACTTTTCTACCTATACCTTTTCTTTTTCTAACAAGATATTTTCTGGGGATAATCTTACTGGAATACTATTGGGTTTTCATTTCAAGGATTTGGAGACTCTGAGACTGTGGAATGAGTGCCTGAAGATAAACGGAATAAAAAGGGATTTATTTGTAAGGGACCCAATTGCCATGCATGGGTAAGTGGGACATTTGTGCCTGTTGGCATGGTAATGGCATGTAAATTATCAAACAGAGGTGGATTAGTTCTTAAAGAAAAAAAAAATATCAGCACAGGTGCATTATTTCAAAGTGTTTATCAGCCTGTCCTGCCCACACAACAAATGAAGTTAACTTGTCGCTTCAGGAAAAAAAAAAAAGTTCACCAAAACCCCCCCCACAAAATAACTTAATGTGATACACTTCAGCGGTTAGATATTTTCTTACCATTCTTTTGTCCCTGCTTTTTTTTTTTTTGTCCTTGTTCACTCTTGCTTGCTAAGCCAAAACAATAGTTTAACCTCGTCTTGGCTTAGCTCTATTGGCTGGCTCTTTGGCAAATTGCCCCGTCTGGTAGGAACCCTCCCCTACTTTTTCAGAGGACTTTGAATAGAGAAGCCATAGTGTGTGCCCTAGCTACCGCTGCTAAGGTGAGACACCCAGCCGTTAAACAGCATTAGGCCAAACAACCTGTTTTTCCAGTTGCCTTTATCTCCCCTTGGCAATCTTGGGCTGGGGTTTTGGCTGCAGCATAAGTTCAGCGTAAAAGAAAAATGGAAAAGTTTCTGGGAAGGGAAATGGAAACGTTTCTCTAATACTCATGAGTATTCATGATTGTGTATTTAAAATTAGTATATATATTTTTAACACCGTTTTATGTTTTTACGGAACAATGTCGAGATTGTCTACAAGTGCTTTTCATAAGATGCGTTGTTGATTACATTCTTTTCGTCAGTTTTTTGAACGGGCTTGGTATCATTTTTTTTTAACTTTTGACCCATTACATCTTGTTCTGGGTGATAGTAATGGTGGCAGGTGTTGCACAACAACACTGCTTTTCGATACAGGGAGGCATTGTCACTGGGGGGGAAAACTATCCTTTTGGCAACTTGTTCTTTTCTGTCAAAGCTGTCCTGGACTCTCAGAGAAACCGTGTTAAGACAACATGTCTGTCTTGCTTTGTTTTGGCTTGAAAAGGCAAGACCTCCCCACGGGTCTGTCTGCCCACACTTGGGAAGTGCTTTTTGACGTGGTTGAACCAATGCTGGACATTCTTCTTGCTTTTGTTTTCGCCTCTTTGGTTAATTATTCACTCATACAACTCTGCCTGGTTAGTCTTGGGCTGGTAACCCAAACATGTGATGTTATTATGACCCCGCGAAAGGAAGTTTTAAAACGGGATCGAGGCTGCCGCTCTGATATCTAATATCTCTTCAGCTCATCAGTAGCCTAAACAAAAAGGAATCCCCCCCCCCCTCCGCCCCATTTAGCATGGTCCACATCTAAACTCACCTCCAGTCCCTCGCAGTGTTTGACCTTTAGGTTGTCCTCCGACACCTCCACCATGCTGGCCATTGACCCTGCATTCCTTTTTTTTTTTTTACTACTCAAGCTCAGACACATCGTCAGCAGCAACGTTTCCAGGGCACCCGTGCGCAATCCTCGCACAAGTCATCGTCTAGGTGGTGGCCTGAGAAAATTGCAATGATTGCGTTTTGGCTGTGCCCTTTTACGCTGTTGCTCCGAACACACTACTTACGCTCTACCCGTTGTCTCCTGGTGGTATTCTTTGGTTGTGTAGAATCATTTTGAAAATTAATTGCTCAACGTAGAACAGTCGATCACTCAGTCCAACTCCCCACTGGATTGCTCAAAGGTAATTATGGCCAGGGCATATGGATTTTTCCATAGAACGGGATTCTCATCATTGGTTATTTAGCTAATGTGTAATGGCCTTTTAACGGCTGATGGATTTGCATCGTTGCTTTTCTTCCAGACTGGCCTTGAAAAGGGCTGCTTACAATCGCAGATCAATGTCTGTGAAGACTGCACAACGGTCACTGGCCACGCAGACTGTGGACCAGATATGAACATGTCTTGCAGTGCACATGGTGTAGAAAAGATCTGATGTATTGGTCTCGTTAGATATTTATTGTCACTCATTCCATATGTAATTGAGAGATCTTAATATACTTATTTACCATTGCTTTTGAACGCATTCTTTAACCGCACCCAAAAAAAAAGCCACTGCAGTTATCGAAACGGGAAATGCTTTATTAAACCGAAAAAGCTTGCAGAGGGTATTTTCTAAATTTGTTTTGTTCAATACAGCTAAATTTTGTTTGATGAATACAGCAAATTCATAAGTTTGGTGATGACAAGTCCTTGCCTAATTGTCAATCCTCAGTCCTTTGTGTTGTACAGTGTATTGGCAACTCTTAAAGCCAGGGGTTAAGTGGCCAATGATCACCACGCTATGTGTGATGTCTATCAGAGGCCATGGTCTGTGTTAGGTGTTGTCTTGGCTCATATTCACCGTCCTCAACCATGCCACTTATCTCACAGACAGTTTCTCATTCAGCCTGACAGGCGTTGAGAATTTGGTTTGAACTTTTTTTTTCTCGACACGGAAGTCAGTAATGTTTTGACAGAAGCACGATGGTGATGGTATGTAAGTATGTATTGAGGGATGCATCCTTATAGCCCACTGTTAAGTTTGGTGTTCTTAGGTAGTCCTCTAATTGCTTTAGGTGTTAACTTTGATTTATCTGTCACAGTGCTCCCAAATGCAGTTGTTAGCAATCGACACTTATTGTAAATAAGTTTTATATATATATATATACATATATATATATTTATATGCTTTTAAAACAGCCAGTCTTTGTGTGTTTGAAGCCTGGCATCAAGAGTCTTTGGTTTAAATATAGATTTTTTTTGTGGCATATTTACCTGTACACATTATAAACGCATGGTCTTCAACAAAAACACATCAGTTTTGTCAGGGAGGACATTCACTGATTGAAACAGCCACCGTTTGCAGTGTGAGCTGCAGTGTGAGGTGCATTGTGGCTCGTATGACAGGATAGGACCATGTATATGAAGTCATGAGTAACGGGGCATCATTTCTCTGCAGACCATAAGCATGCACTAGCTGATGGAAATGGAAATTCCCTCATCTAATTTGTTTTCTGGGTATGGTAGAGTGCAAGGCATTGTTGTCATTGTTCCCTTGCTTGACACTGTATGGTTGTCTTATTTTATTTTCCTGCATTCTTGGGTCATGCGACACAATTGTTTGAATCGTCTTAATTTGCATGAGGTATAGCTTAAATTGGTCCTGAGGTGCTCTAGAGGCTGTTCTTTGCATTCACCGCCTATGCAAATGAGTGGAGGCCTAGAATGCTAAAGCGCCACAAATAGGGTAATGTCATATCCATTGTTTTGTTTTTTTCTGGATATTTTGAGTACGACTGTATGCGGGATTTATCCTACTACCTCCGCTGACCTTGTTCCCCCAGCCTCCCGATTTCCTCAAATGCTTGGCTTAGTCAAGACACTCTGCTTGATTACTTTTTAGGTCCCCAAGTAATTTTCTCCAAACTTAGAATGATCCATCTTTGAAAAACCTGCAGCTCTGGATCGTGAACAATAGGAAGGGAAAATTGCTTAGCTTTTAATATGTCTCATAGCCCAACCAAAATACATTACAGACGAGAGCACAGTTATGGTGTACAGCACACAGTCTCAGGCACACTCGCACAAAACCCATTTTCTGGGAGTCTAAGAATTGTGTATTGTGGTTGTACAAAGTCATGCATTAGATATCAGTACAGTGTTTGTTATTTGTTAATTGTCCAGTCTCCATCCTAAATGTATAAAAAATTACTGTTTTCTACCTCTGAACTTGCCATTCTGGCTTATTTTGGGAAGATGGATTGAGATTCATGAGGTTTCATTAGAGTGCCTCTCTTATTTATAGCCTGCTTCTGAAAAGCCAGGCTGGCCCCTTTGTGCTCCTTTAAGGATCCTGGAGCCTGTGGCGTTGATGAAAAATTCCTTTGTCCAGGGAGGTATTCTCGAAGGAGAGCCCAGATTGTTTAGGGGAGGTCGAAGCAGGGTGACAATGCAAGAAGCGTTTGCGAGACCACTGAAATTTGATTCGACAAGTTCCTGCCTGGTTAGAGCGTTCACTATTTGAGAACCTTCCTCCCCTGTCAAAAGGCTTGCACACCGGTATAATTTGTATAGTGTGCTCCTATGGGCGAGAAAGTCCACGCTGTCATCTGCTCCGATGGGGGGGGGTAAATGTCTTCTGAAAGTGTGTCATCATAGAGAAGAAGAGAAATGTTACCCTAATGATCAACGCAGTTCTGCCATGGCTAGACATGAGGCCCCACTTGAAAGTAATTTGATTCTTCTGATCTTCCTTCACAACCTTGCACTGGTGGACTAGTTACTTGGACCCCATACATGACCAAGCCGCACTTCTTGTTCATTTCATCAGTCTTCAGTGCCGGTTGTGAGCCTCGCCCGCGCCCACTTCACCACCTCCTACATTTATGCAGCAACCCGCCTCTACCATCTGTTGAAGCAGACTCAGCAGAGCTGCCATATCTGGAAGCAAAGTTGACGGCCTGGGCCCAAACTTACTTGACTAAGTTTCAACAGGTCCTGGCAAGATGGCATTTAACCACCGTGCAAAATCCCTTCAACTCGATGACTGCAACATTGGCTGTGATGGCGTTTCATTGCTGACCTGGCAGAGGCATTTTAGGTGTCAGGAGGGATCTGGTGGCATGAGTGACAAGTCCTGTCTCCATGTGTCAGGCTGTGTGTGTGCTGGCCTGGTGTTGAATCTAATCGGTGTCAGACACTAAGATGACACGTCAGGGAGTATTTGGTGAGATCTGTGTTTTCAGCACATCATGGATGCTCAGTGAAATTTGATGACTACACCAGCAGACAGAAGTACGGGCTGCAAACTATGTAGTTGTGTCGAGAAAGTTATTCTATGCGCGTGCGTGCGTGTGTGTGTGTGTGTGTGTGTGTGTCGGGGCGCTAGATGACTATCTGCCTGTAAGCAGAGAATTAAGGCTGCATGTTCTGCTCAGCCAGACAAAACAAAGTGTTTCTATTTCTTAGGTCATGACAAGCATTACACCTTTTTTCCTGTTAATTCAAATAAAGAATGGGAGAAGACAACATTTACATTTACATTTAGTCATTTAGCAGACGCTTTTATCCAAAGCGACAAACAACAATTATACAACTAACATGGAGCTTTTCAGGGTATCGGAGCCACACTTGCACTGTCTGTGTGTCTGTGTGTCTGTGTGTCTGTGTGTCTGTGTGTCTGTGTGTGTGTGTGTGTGTGTGTGTGTGTGTGTGTGCGCGCGCGCGCATGTGCATACGTGTATATATATTTTATTATCTTAACATATTGCTTGTTTTTTCCTATTATGCAGCACTGCTGTCCAAGTCAATTATCCTATAGTGATTTTGTTTCGGAAATAGTTATAATCAAGTTGAAGAATGATTCTATTGAGTACTCCTGATGAATGAACACAGCAAATGCACATACTGATTTTTTTCTTTTATAAGATATTTATTTTAAATGCATTTGTACACACGTGAGAGAACATTGTGTTCTTTTATCATTATTAGCCACTTCTCAGTCAACACAGATTTCCTATAGTTACTGTAGATGTGTCGAAGCGAGAGAAGGGAAAATGAGCGTGTGTGCGAGCACGTATTGTGTGAGCATGTCTTGTTAGCTCAGCTCCACAACAGCGTCTCTACACTGGAGGTAATTGATAGTCTGGAGGCTGTCTCAACTGCAGGTAAATCCTATCTGCAGCTGCACATTGACAGAGGGGCCGAGGTGGGGGTGGGGTATAAATAAGTCTACCAAGGATTTAGAATTCAGAATAACTAGTGGGATGGATGGGGGTGGGAACTGCACAACCAAAAGACAAAGCCAAAAGATAAAGATGGTAGTGGAGTGAGGAGTGTTTGGCAAGGGTTCTTTTTCCTTTCATTTAGGGAACATTTCCTCTGGACAGCATTGGATTAATCATACACTAATTGACAATTCATTTTGCGAACGAGCCTATCAGCGTATCAGCCTCTGTGCTCGATCCCTGCCGTGCCTTGTACGCACAGTGTGCAGGCTTGCTGTGGCTTTTTCGCTCCTTGCAAAACTTCTTCTATCAGATTGACAAAGTAAAATTCAGTTCCCTGCTTTACACAGGGGATGCAGAGCAAAAGAGACAGGGTGACAAGGGAGTGGGAAGAGCAAGAGATATTGCTCCCAGTGAAAGATTCATACGTGGTAATGAGGACATTGGCCAAGTGCTGGTCACCGTCTTTGTGGCTCCGGCCTGTCAGTATAATGGAGCTTGGTGTTTCGGCCCGGCAATCGATTGTGCCTCGGCCTGTTGTTCTTCACTCTTCCTGTCTGTCAGCCTGCCACCTGGAAATGGAGGACGAAGCACAATCCTCTCCCAGGTGACTGATACCTGCTCCAGATGTTCTCTCATTATCTGGAAGGTGGCCTAAGGTGAGGTGGCGTGGAAGGACAGTGTAATTCAAGGCCAAAATGCCTTGAAACCATTGCAAGTTTTTTAACAGAAGATACGATACAATGTTCCTATACAATGTTTGCCAGTTTACTATGCTAGATACTCGACATCTCTTCTGGTGTTCTCTTATCCAAAAGGCATGTTGCCGAGTGAGTGTGACATGTACATTTTTGAATCGGTAGTCAAAATGAACAGTGGAATGTATACCGTGGCCTTGCTCAAGTTATTGACTGACTTCCAGATTTATCTGAAATGAAAATGAACACAGTGGATGTGTATCCCTGGGCTAATGTTTGTTCAAAGTATGGCCCATTCTCTGCAAGGTTGTATGCTCTGTGCCCCTTGTTGAGGAAAATGGGACAAAATAATTTAGCTGAGAGTGCCTGGGTCTTTTGACCTTTGTTGACTGGTCCCTTGCCTATTCTGCACCCAGCTCTTTTACATTTTAAATCCTTAGGCCTCTGGAGAGTGATGGGGATATATGGCTCCATCTGCTCCAGCAGACTGGTTGCTTTCGAGAGAGAGAGAGAGAGAGAGAGAGAGAGAGAGAGAGAGAGAGAGAGAGAGAGAGAGAGAGAGAGAGAGAGAGAGAGAGAGAGAGAGAGAGAGAGAGAGAGAGAGAGAGAGAGAGAGAGAGAGAGAGAGAGAGAGAGAGAGAGAGAGAGAGAGAGAGAGAGAGAGAGAGAGAGAGAGAGAGAGAGGCCACGGGATAGAGGGAAACGCAGGCAGACAGAAAGGCTTATTAGAATCTGCCTTCTTCTAGTAGTTTTAATAGGAGATGGGCCAGGAGGATAGCCTTGCGGAAGGGAAGGCTGGAAAGTAGCTGGATTAAGAAATGTTGCATGGTTGTCCTCCCCCCCCTGTCAGCTATCCCACGTTAAGTCGGTTAAATCTCAACAGTTTTTATTTGCACAGTTTCATTTGCATTCTATTCTGCCCATACATGTTTTTGCATCCAGATGGTTCCGGGAAGTGGAAGATGGAAGATTGAAGTGTGTGTGTGTGTGTGTGTGTGTGTGTGTGTGTGTGTGCGTGTGCGCGCGTGCGTGCGTGCGTGCGTGTTTTTCAGAATGGTCTCTGACATGTTCCTACGAGAAAGATACTTGTTTCCAAATCGTAGCCCAGATGTAATATAGGTCTCTCCTAAGCTTAAGTAGCCGTTTCTTGTATCAATAGGTCCATTTCATGGTAAATTCGCCAATAAACATACCTATCATTCATTCACTATTTTTATTGGTAATTTTATATGGTGTTTTATGTTAGTGCTTTAGGGTATTCTACAAAGTCAAATTCATATACTTCAAATATTTTGCTGCTTACTAAACCTATGTTCTCACCTTTTGGACATTGTAACCAACTCTCGCCTGAGATACAGTTCTGTCATCTAGTATCAAGGCTGTGTCTTAGTTCTCATGTAGACCCCTGGAGGGTTCCTGCTGGCCAGAGGGCTTCAGTTCCAGCCCGTTACAGTCACTAATCTGGCCTGACACCAAGCTGATTTACAATACCCCTCTACCCTAAGCGCTGACTGACTAGAGGTAATTGATTTAGAACAGTGGAGACACCTGCTGCAAAGTATGAAGCCCCTTGAAATCCTCCTCCCTCCTTTCTTTGGTGTTCTGCTAGGTTACGCTTGGTATTCTTACCACAGTATCACTTGAACACAATACGCACTAAAAGAGAACTGGAAGCTTTTCTCTTTTATTGCAGGGATGTTGGTAAGTAAACATGCCCATCGCCTACCCCTTCACATTTTTCTCACTGTGTTCTTAAAACCCAAGGCGATTTTGTTATATTTCTCTTGTTTTCTGTTGTCAAATTCTGTCAAACTCTTTCCTGGTTTGAGCTGAGCCAAAATAGCCACCTCTGTTTGGCCAGTCATTGATCCAGGGAGCTCTTTATTTGCTAGCCTTCCCGCTCACATGCCTTCACTCTGTTTGTCTTTGCACTCTCAGAGACGGGGCTGGCAGCCTGGGGATTGTGGTGTGGAGCGGGGTTGGACTCCTCCACTCTGGAAGGGGTTTCCAGGCTTCAGCACTGACTAGTCATTTTGCAGCGCCATCTGTCCGCAAATAAGCCTTCAAGTCGTGACGTCCTGCATTTACTTTCAGTATATAGACATCTCCTATCTCGTCAATGTGGCTAAATTTCTATAGGATTTTTTTTTCTTGGGCTGTGGCATCTATGTTTTTTTTTTACTATAAAAATTTATTTATACAGATTTTAAAGACAAAACACATTTGGCAACCGCTGATAGAAATTTTTGGATTTTATTGCCTGGGTCATTATCAATTGTGCATGCTCACAGTGAAGGGTGCATTTGTCTGCAGCATTTTTAAACAAGGTGCCGGTGAAGCTATGCACAGAACCCAGTGGTGAAAAAAGAAAATTGTTAAGAACATGGTTTCCCTTCATTGAGCAAACTGCTGAACATTAGAATACAGTTAATTATCTTTCTTTCAGGATGTTTCTTTCAGCAAAATTGCTTGATATTGTGGGTTTTTTTCCATTCCTAAATGATCAGGGCACATGTTTTCAAACAGCGTTGTTCTTTGGCCGAGAATCATGACTGGCTCATCGATGATGATGAGACTGAGTCATGAGCGGGAGAAAAATCACACCGATGCCATCCTTGCACACGCCCAAGTCCTTTCCGCTTCATGCCGAGTTCAGACTTGATTCTGGCCTGATTTTCCGCTCGCCGACAGGTTTTTGGAGATCGCCGAGCGATGCCCCAGATCGGGGGGAAATCACAGCGCACTCCCGTGAAGCGCTCAAGCAGGGTTTAATAACTGGTCATGTCAGGAGTGACGCAATGAGCTTAATAGATTTCTTATTTAAATTCTGCTTTTATTTGTGTTTTTACAGTGATCAAGAACATAATAGAAAGTTAATAATCCGGTCCCGCGCATGGTATCGCGTCATTTCCTGTGTCAATTCTCGCGTGTGTTTTCGTGACGTAGTTTGGAGGCCCGACAGACTCGTCGGGGATCACAAGACAGAACGTTGAGTACAGCGATCTGACGGCTTGGAAGGTGGTTTTGGCCACTGGCACATTCAAGGAAAAGATTATGGATAGCTCCTGTATTTTCCCTTCAGCCGCATAATGTTGTTAGTCCTTTGCGCAGTTATTTCTTTAACACCACAACATACAGGATATAATTGACATCCTACAGGATGACAGAGTAAACAAAAAAACATCCATGCCGGCCTGGAACGTCTTGCACCCCCCTCGAAGAAGACCGAAATTGACGTGACAGAATCCAATTTAATGTAGGATAGCTGTCAACAACACAGCTATCCTATATGTCCTATATGTCCATACATTACAATAAAGGCACTATCACTATCATCATAAAATGGCACATATGCCATTTTATTAATAAAGGTTATCATTCATTAAATGTGCAGATCGTGTGCGATGTGCAGTTGTGATGATCTCTTTTTCTGTTAATAAATAAAATCGTCTTTTTTTTTGGACTTAGTGGACAGATGTTGGTATATGTTAAACTTCTTAATGTGAGGCAATGGGCACAATCATGTTGATTTAGATTGTGCAGGATATATCAAGAAAAAGTTATTACAAGTGTGCATTGGAATGTTTGTTATATCAGTAATTGTGTCTTTTTTTTGCGTGCAAATCTTTTTTACAAGATGGCATTTAGAACATTTTCTGTGAAATATTAAATCACTGCCCTGGTAAAATTGAACTACACATTTTTATTTTCAAGGATTAGCTTTTTCCTTTGTTTATTGAGCTTGAGTTATTGGGGGCATGGCCAAATAACAATGACTGGCATTTGCTAAACCATAACAAGCCTTACTATTTTCTAACCAAGATTATTTATATATGCTGAATGGGACCCTAATCTGCTGAGAGTGCTAACACCGGGCAGAAGACTGTTCAATATGCTTGATCAGTTCAGGGGATGTACTGCTGGTATGCTTGGCATTTCATATGATGAATGTCTGCTTTACATTGAGCCTGCTGTTGATTTATTGCAGATCCTTTAGCCCCTGTGCTTTGTAGAGCAAGCTATTTATTCCTTGCTCTGCCAGTTGACAACACCAATAATCACTCTCCAATAAATTCAAATGGAAGTTGCACTCTGGTGTATCTTTTCTGGTCTATGTAATGCATATCGCTTTTCATTCCGAGAATGATTTGCAGCTGAAAAGATTGTAAGTCACCCCATAGGTGATTGTAGATCCCAATGTAAGTGGCAATTATAGCTGTCCTTGAGTTTTGTTAAATGCTCATTCAGCCAGACTAAATGCCCATCGACATGGTATCATATGGCTGAAGCGTATGCGTAACGCTCTTTGCATTCTGTTGAGATGTGAGTCAGAGCCTCAACCTGTCAGGACACGATCAGAGGGCTAGTTCAGTAAATCCGCTCCTCACGCTTCAGGGATTCAAGGCATTTCCTTTCCATGCGTCATCGGTACCGATTGTCATATCTCGTAAATGTCTGCTTACATTTATTGTTCCGGCAAAATTGGTATGATGCACAACTGCCTTTATTTTCCTCAGTCATTCACATTGGCAGATATGGCTCAAAATCATTCATCAAACTGATAAATTCATATTTGCTCAGAACAACGAGTGTCCTTTACTATCTGTTGCCCAACAACAGGATGTGCGATTTGCAGTTTTATGGTTATGCTTCTCAGTCTTCTGGCTGGCAGTAAAGCGTTAACAATTAACTCTGTGCAATCAGCTTGTAAACAAAACCACTGTAAAACCCGATAGGTCACAGGACATTACCCTTTGCGTGCTGAATTTCAATGTGGGGCCATGTCGCAGCCTTGTAAAAAAGGCATGCACCATCAAGCCTGTAGAAACAGCAAGGCTTTCGATTTGGGGGAAAAGTAATTTGGTTACCCTACACTTTCATTTTACTATGCAGTGCTCAGTGGCTTGCCATTACTCTCCTGGGACTTTCTGGTGCACACACTCCGCCGAGATGAAAAAGGAGAACATTGTTGTGTGTGAGCCTTCTAGGGCATGGAAGTCTAATCAAGGAGCAAAAACACTGTTGACCAAACGCAGCCAGTGACCTTGTTTACGGAGCCGTTGCAGCATGCACGAATGCAAACCTGTTCTTGCCCGGGTGTATCACCAGCAGAGAGAGCCATGATTAGCTCGCCACACCAACGGTCGTATATCTCAACTGTCCTATTCCCCACATTCAGAATGAGCCATCAAACAGAAACACAGAAAGAGAGTCACAAGTGGGTGAGATTGAAACGGGGGAGAGACGAGAGATGTTATTTAGACTATTAGTGATGTTTACTCAGCCTCCGCATCGCAGCTGTGTATTACATTGTCAGCCTGTAAGGTGCCATTTGTGTATGGGTGGCCACACCCCTGCCACACACACACCGTGGGGGAGCTTGGTGCCGTGTCCTCACAAGAGAGTAGCCAGCAGCTGATGTGGCTGGCCAAGCAAACAGTATCAGCCCCATGGGGAGGGTGGCTTATTTTTTTTGTTCAATTACAATAAATACATCTACAATAATAAACAGTTATTTTTGGTTTTGCTTGGAGAAGCGGGGCTGCACAGAGGACTGCACAGCGGTCAGATGAGCGGAACTCGCGGAGATCCACGGTGCCGCTTTTTTGGAAGGGTTAAAAAGAAGGGATATTTACTGGAAAAAAACAAAAAAAAAAAACGGGAGGACAGCGGGGAAAAAAGGGTAAAATACAGGATAATCCCAGGAAAAACGGGAGGATTGACAGTTATGGACAGAACCTCCCCTTCCCCGGGCGCAATAACCAGAACCCAATGTTATTAAATCAGTGTGATCATTTTCAACCTGTCCCACTCTCTCTGCCTCCGCAAAAGGAATGTCCTTCACCCTTCTATCCCTCCCTGTCCGCTCGCTCCCTCTCCGGCTCCACGCTCTGGTGCAGCTGGCGTCAAGCGAAGCGCTTGTGCCCGATGTCCCGGCATCGCACCCCTAACTCTAAAAGACACGTCTAGTGTCTGAGTGGCATTTAATTAGAAAAACAATACAATCCAAGAACAAAAAGACCCCTCTGTCTCTGTAGAGACTGGACCCGTTTCGGTTTCTCAACTTTTCAGCCGGGCGCCACTGTTCGGATTGGACTCGCCATTTTTAGGAATGGTTTTTTTTTTTCTTCCCCACAACTTTTTTTTAAATATATTTGTACAAAATAAATATTTGTAAAAAATTACTATTTTTGCTTTGCCGGTTCCGTACCCGGATTCGGTTCCACCCCCTACTTTATGTGCTTGTTCCCGCAATGTTAGTGCTTCCATTCACAACACAGTCGCATCACAGCCGTTCTGGCATTTTTCCGGCTGATTGATCCCTCCTCCCATTGACACATGACAAAATGACTGGACATTGTTGGACTGCTGCCAATGTGGACATCTGCGAGTATATTATTGTGGTGCAGGGTATTTGAACTATTTAACTTCTCTTCAGAAGTTATGCATTTTTTTCTGCTTAAATGACATACCACCATAGTACCGATATTACCATTTTCGTATCCATTCAGAAATTTAAACAAAACAATTTCATCGTATTGGGAGTATTGATTTTTTTTTTCTTTTTTTAACCCAGCCCTATATGTGTATTGCATGTGTAATTTTAATTAAGTAGTACAGCAAAGGCCATGTACACTGGATTTCCCTCTAAATTAATCAGTCAAGTACAGTCCTATGTATTGTGGTTTTGTGTAAGTAGTTTGGCAGGTAAGAAGGTGGAGTGTACACGTACTGTACATTCCTGAGACGGTCCTTCTTGACCTGTTGCTAAAGAAGTATATACTTATGAGTCACACATATCAGCTTTTAACTGGAATTACATGCACACATAATCTCACAAGGGCAGACGTCCACCCCAACATGCTCTCACTGTTTTTCCCCTTGTTCTCCCACATAGCGGTAAACAATGCCTCCTGTGCTGTGAGCCCCTTGCTTATTTTTCGGATCACACTGCATCAGCTGGACAGTGGTATCCCTTCCTTCCATCACTGCTGCTGTTGCAGCACAAATGCACATGGATGCAAGTGTCCCACAGCGTGCGTGTGCAGCTGGGAGGCACCAAGCCGCACTGGGATAAATAAGTAGCTAAATAAATAAAGAATAAACACGGCTCTAGGAATTCGTCTCATTGAAGATGAAAAGCATCTGCTTCTCCCTAGCATCTGCTGTGAAAGATATCCCTCCACCGCCAAGGGTTTGGAGCACGGCGAGTGGCCAAGTCTATCAGCCTTACTCACTACCTACCAACTCGAAGCTATTGGGATAAAAAACGAGTGTCAAAACAAAGCTTACAGCCAACAAACTTGGTGTGTTATGCTTATTTTGCAAAGTTAACTCAAGGTATTAACTTGAAATAAAAAATGGGACCCTAATGTCTTTAAGATTGCATTTGTGCAGTGGGAGTGTGATCCAGCTCGTTGGCAAGCAGAGCATTGTATTTGGAACTTTTATTTTTTTTCTCACAACTTCTAGAGCTTAGCGCAGCAGCAATAAGCTACTTTCTCATTACCAAGGAAGGTACAGGCACAGAGGGGAGCTTTTTTTTCAACTGCATTATATTATTCTGGCTGCCCTCAGGGCTTTTTTACAGACGTCTACATGCAGGGAGGAACGTAATGCATCTTGATATAATCGCAGCTTGACTCTTACTGATGACAGATGAAGTCGGCCACACAGGATGTTTGAAAATCCTTCTGATGCAAGGTGTCTGACGGTGAAAAATGCGGTCGGTGGATGTCGAACCCAAATAGCGTATTCTTGCTGGTAACAAAGAGCGATGTGGTGGAGGGTGGTTGATGGTGCTCGTCTCCAGGTGTGTCGAGATGAAGCACCGGGAGCATCTGAGCTGTGACTCACAGCATTACGAAGCATCATATTACCCACCTTAACCCTGCCTCTTCATTGCTCACCCTTTCTTTTCCAAGCAACCTGTCACTGGAGATTAAAGCAGGCTCCATTCTTGAAATTCAGCCTGCTTGGTACGACTCCCTTCTCGCAATGTTTTCCTTGGAACCGTGTAATAAAATAGGTTATCCGCAAGGTGCCCTGTCTGTGTGTCTTGAGTGTTTCTCAATATTTCCACGTGCATTGGAGTTGCCAGTGACTAATAGACTGCTCAACACCTCCATTGGACTTTTTCTTTTTTTTTCTTTCCCTCCACAATATACTGGAGGCATTGTTTCCCTGACACTCCAACTTACTTGGCTCTACGGAATAGACTAAAGTTGACTGGCCACCCAGCAAGCCTGAAGATATTTCACATTCAAGGCACTTCTCTCCTTTCACAAACATCTGCGATCAACATTGTTTACTCTCTGCTGTAAAGAGCGCACTGAGACCAAACACAGTAGAGTCTGAGAAACCTTATACAGAATCGTCAGGGAAGCCTTGCTACTTCTCCAGTTGTTCTCAGTTTTTTTCCCCCTCAGCGATACAATATTAATTCCATGAAAAAGGCAGACATCTCTCCCAATCATATGCACCCTCTACTTTATAACTATGTGATTGCTCATCACAGATGGCCATGGGCAAAAGTGTAAGGATAAGAAATGTAGTTACTGCAATTTATGTGGGTACGCGGTTATGTTGTTTGGATGGGAATTGTGCGCCGAAAAGAGCAAGCCGGGGAAAGAGGACAAACATGAGGTCATATATACGATCTGGTCTGTCTGATCTCTGGTGCTCTAAATTCAGCAGGGATGATTAACTATCAATACTCATGCAGTTTTATTTAAGGGAAGCCTTTTTCCTTGTGTGTCTTACTGCCAACTTTGATGGTTAAGCAATTCTCTCTACTTGGGCGCTTGGGGTAATTACAGTTAATTTGTGGAACATCTGCCCCCGCTTTGCCGACCAAGCGTGTCCCCCTGGGGTTACGGTGTGTGTTAAGTGTTTATACATGCGTGCATGCTTGGTTGTCATCCTGTGACATCATTCCACTTTGTGTGATTTGAGCCCATCTGGAAGTCAGCGTTTCAATTTCTTAAATGGGGACATTAAGTGGGCATCGGGCCCTGGGGAGTAGAGCTGTTGGGGGATTTGGTGTAAGCGGACCCGTAAGATATCCCAGTCAGGCGTCCTGACTTTGCCTTTTGTTTTGTCCTGCCACCATATCTCCCTGTGTCGCATTATCAGTATTCAGGCTCTTTCACTGCTGAGGCGTGCGTGTAAGATTCAAATCACTACGTATAGAGACAAAGATCCTTTGCCATTGAACTTTGTTTTTTTCCTGACATGTGTTCATTTTCACCTCCCTTTGTTTCGACTCTGGCTTCGTTTTATTGTGACGTGTTATTGTTATGCTCATTCAAATATATGCAAATTCTGATGTTGTATCCCTATGTTTCTTTGCTCTCCTAGGTGTTAGTCTTTGATCTTGTCAGAGTGGGAAGTGTCTAGTGGGGACCTAGGAGGGAGCAGTGCCAACGTGGAACATGGTGCCTAACATTCACCCATCAGTGCCCCTCCTGCCCAGAGGGGCGGCGCCATTCACACTTCTCCTCAGCTGCCTGGTGATCTCCTGTCTGGCTGACAGTAAGTAGCATTGCTCGATCCCGGAAATTGTTCTACAGATCAGTGGGGTCTGTAAGAGTTTTGGAACACACGTTCGATATTTTAACCTCTCATTTAGGTGGTATTAGCTGAAATCTAAGATTTTTTTTTATTATTTTTTTTAAATTTTAAATAACATCCTTGAACACAGATCAAATGATTGAGCTTAAGAATCATGTATCCTACCATATTTAAACAAGCTAACTTTTAAACTTTTTTAACTTTTTAAACTTCTAAACTTTTTTATAAATTATATGGTGTAATCATTTTAATAGCGATAATATTTTAAATGTAAGAAATGTATTATTTTTAATAAGATTTAAAATATAAGAAATTGTTATTGTTATTTAAACCATTAAGTATTGGTTATTAAGACTTGTTGTATTGCAAATTGTAGACAAATGGACATCTTGGAAACCTTTTAGGGAGCCTTTATAATCTGTAAATGGTCAATATACAGTGCAGCAAAATATAAACCTGTCTTCTATATGGTTAATACATATTGGGGATGGTTTTAACAGACTTTTATAGATACAACAAGGTTCAAGGCTAAATTGAACACAGAGCACGTGCCATTTGGTTTTAAATTTGGTGTCCTGGATTCATGCAGAAGCGACTCCTATCACACACATCACATAACACATCACCTGCAGAAAGCTTTAGCATTTTGCGGAAAAAATAAGCGCACAGTGCCGCTCCTTTGGCCCCCTGTGCCCTGCTGTCGATCTGAATGACTGGAATGGCTGGGAGAATGTGCACAGGGAAGATGTGTCACAGTTGCTGGTACCCAGGTCTCTCGGGGCGACCGCGAGGCCAAGTCCTGTCGCAGACGGGGTCAGGAACAAAATTAATTCAACACATAACCTCAGCTGCACTGCTGTCACAGGGTCACTGTAATTCAATTAGACCCTCCCTCCACTACCATCACCACCCCTCCTCACACCCCACCCTCGCTACATCAACCCCCCCCCCCCCCCCCCCCCCTCACCACTCCAAACAGGAACTCAACGAAATTTGTGTTGTAGTATACTCTGCTCATCCCTCCCTGTTCTTATGTGTCTATGGATCTTTCCATATTATTGGTAAGAGTCTCACTAGAGGTCTGCTGTGTGGCCTTGGACCTACGGCGGCCAAAAAAGGTTTCAGGCTTTCGGCCACATTTTCACTTACAATTATGGCCTCATTGTGATTTGTTTTAAGAGAAGATATTGAATTATTATGTTGTTTATAATTGAAGAATAGTTTCTGTTTATCAAAGACAAGGTATCTATTTGCAATGGATAGGAGAGATAAGCAGGCTTACTACATTTGGGGAAGGGCTGCTGTGCATTATTAGGTGCTGTCTCCTATGCCTATACTATTGCTAAAATGCAGCTTATGATAATTATTATTGGCATAGTCAATTGCACAAAAAATGTCTATTAATAAATGCCGCAAAGCCTAAATCTTAGAAAACCAGTCGCTCTATGTGTGACTATCCTTTACTTTAGTGAGAAAGAAAGCAAGTTTTGGTCGGGCCCAGATCTCAGCAGTAGCACCGGTCGGTCTCGGTCGGGTTACGTCTCAAAGGCCCGGACACAGATAATATCTCCTAAATAACATGTGCCCCAACACTGTCAGTATACTCAACATGAAGTGAACCAGTACGAATTCACTGGAAGAGAAAGTTGAACTCCCAAAAGTTTACTATTTGAACCAGTTGCAGATAGGGGAGGTTGTGTACTGATATTTGAAAACCGAGGGGGGTTGGCTTTTGATATTTGGACCAATTGCAGACAGGGTGAAGTCATTGGACTGTTGAATAGTTTAAACTGGGGACTAACTCAAAAAGCAGTGGGCCTCATTCACAAAATGTAGTTACCTTCAGGTTTGATCATAAAGGGTCCTTACAAATGTTTCCATGATTAAAATGACATGTATTATTTGTTTTTTTACCTGACTGTCTTTATTACCACCACAATGTATGTGTGTTTGGAAAGCAGCAGGTCGTCATAATGTTGGCTTTTTTTACATTACATTACATTTAGCAGACGCTTTTATCCAAAGCCACGACGGACGCAGCCATCAGGAGCAATTAGGGGTTAAGTGTCTTGCTCAAGGACACTACAGCATGCTAGCAGGAGGAGCCTGGGATCGAACCAGCAACCTTTAGATTACTAGACGACCAGCTCTGCCTCCTGAGCTTTTATGGTATAGTCATAGTGATAATTGTCATTCATCACTGGTACATCTGGGTCCCTCACAAAATATGAAAGTTCCATGAATCCGACTTTGTTTTTTTCCAAAGGCTGTTCTCTTAATGAGAAAAGTAACCACAACTTAAATTACCTGTGAAGTGAAAATAAAACTGTGCTCAGAGTTTTGTCACACCAGAAAACAGTGTGTTATTTACCACCCAGCCATATTTGAATCATTTAAAAAATTGGCATGTATATAAAATTTGGTTTCAAAATCATGCAACAATAGCCAGTACTCTCTGTTTTGAGACGCAGGGGGCGTGTCCGCTGAGGACGCTGAAACCACGGACATTGGCATTAACCGTGTAATAATATATATATGTGGTTTTGTATTTTTTTTCCACCATTTTTTTCTCACCTACAATTTTTTTCCTTTTGTCTTTCTACATGTTTTCAGCGATTTCTTTCTAGCACGTGTAATGTGTTGAGAAACAAATCACTGAATTCACTTCACAGGGACTTTAAGAAACCTTTTGTGAATTAGGCCTGTTGTCTTTTTATTCACTTCTTGTTCCAAGCGTGTCTATTTGCTTGTAAAGCTCTGGTTCTTTGAGTATACTTGCGCCATAAGTCCAACCTTGCAGCACATTTTCACACCTTAAGCCCCCCCTCCTCGTTCTGCCTGCTATGACTTTTAATTAAATTACCTTGAACCTTGGGATAATGAGTAATTCAACCATTTGTTCCCATCCACGTGATAGCATTAACACTATACCTGGGTATGAAAATAGAGTACTTAGAAAATGCTGTAAACTGGCCAGTAGCTGTGTGATACATTTTGTGACCTCTATACTGATGTGAATAGAGCAGATCTTTATACCACACATCCAGGCGCTTTCAATAAAAGATGCAGTATTTTGCTGCGCCAAGATGATATTAACACTCTTTTAGAGGTCATCCTAGTGCTGAAGCTCCAGAATGGAGGCTACCAGTTGGGCACGAGGCATGATGTCTTACTCAAATGGGGTTGAGTGTTATGAAGCAAAGTCTTTGCTGAAGGTTAATGTAACTGTAAACGCATCTAATGTTACTCTTATGGGAAAAAGTCCTAGACCTGCTATTACAAGAGTATAGTGCCAACAGACATAGAATTAAAATAAGACAGCAGCATGAGGGGACAAAAATAACACCACAAATTGTGGGGTTGAGCACAATGCTTGCCTATAATTTGTATGGTCTAAGTTATGCAAACGTGATAGTTTTGGTTGTGATTCCCTGAATTACAGGGTGGACCACAGACAGATATTTTGGGTGAGGTGCCTGGTAAGGTTCAGATTACCAGAATTCTCTCTGCCTTCGTCTTTGTTTGTCATGTGCCTGTTTTGTCTGTTTAGTGTTTTGCTTATTGTGCGCTCTTTGCCCATTTATTAAAAAAAAACAACAACAAAAAAAACGCTTTATAAATAAATGTGACTTAATTTCACTGAATGGAAGAGCTCAGCAGGCGATGCAAACACAGAGCAAACTACTATGTACCTTTGTTAAAAGTGTAAGCTAACTCCACACGCAGCGGCTTTAGATGACTCCATTTGCAAGGCGCCATTGATTTACTTTGTTGTTTTTTAAAAGATTTTGGTTCGGTGCTGCAAATCAATTAGTGTTATTGGTCTTGACGTAATAGCAAATAAGAACAAGTGCCCCCCTGCCATCACCATCAGTGTTATACCTCTGTGACATCATTCATCTTGTATAATCATTGAGCGGGCTCACAATGCGCTGTGATTACTTTGAGTGCTGATCTCAGATGCCTATCGATCCCTGGGGAATCCAGCCTAATCAAGCAGCTCGCTCCCCTTGTAGCTCACCGCCCCACAAGGTCAGGCTCAAAGTCACACATATCCAGTGCTCACATGGAATGGTTATCTTTTTGTTGTGCTGTCATTGTGAGTTATTTCATTCACTTTAATGTGCTTTTGATGTATGTTTCTCCTCTCGGGGCTTTGTCTTTATAATCTCGGTTGGCTTTTTTAATGTGAGCTCCAGTGAGGCCACCGGGGCTGTATCTGTGCCCTAGGCAGTTCCGTGCACTGCCAGTGGCAGAATGACAACCGGCATCATAATTATGTTTATAAGGTTTAGCTGGCTTATTACTAAGCCACTGTCTCACTCGAATTCCTATTTTTTTCTTGCCCTGCCTGTTTTGCCTACAGCTGATTAACAGTGATTTGTAGGCCTAAAATAGCCATAGTAGTTATACTATAGTAAATGACATTCAATATCCACCAAATCACTGATATTGTATATTCTATAAGCCCTGCACATACTCCCCATGGTTACGCATGCAAAGCCCAAAGCAGATTTGGTGATCTTTTGTATTATTAGGATTAATTTAATTAACACAATTTAATTACATTTTCGGTTATGTTGCCTTTTCTTGCTGTTTAAATTCATTTTTGCTACCCTTCATTTTTTCCCTCAAGGTCCGCTATGATCTCAATCTCAAACAGCTCAAAATACTAAATGATCCGTCATGAAGTACATGGGCATTTTGAGGGCTACTCAAGGAGGTTGGTTAAATCATTTACAAAGATGCTACAGCGGAGTACCAAGAAGAATGGGGAGTGGTTTGGAGAGCGATGGCTGACGGGGTGGGCCGCTCAAAATTGGATTGTGTTTTTAAGTGGCCATATGGTCACCCGGTTCACAAAATTGACAGGAATAGAAATTGATTCTGTTTTTAATTAAAAGTAACTGTATCCACTCCGAGAAACACTCGGAGAGTAATGTTGTTAGCGCACAGCTGTGGTCCACACAGATCATGCAGACAGGCAGAAGGTGGTGCTCGGGTAAGGTGTAAGGAGAGGAAGGGTAACCTCAGAAAATGCACCAAGGAGAAAAGCAGGCACGGCGGGAAGGTCAACTCCAAAAGAAAAACAATTTCAGAACGATGTGACAGAACCACGCAGCTGAAACAGAAGGGAGGATAAAGGGGGGAGGTTCACTTCTTAATGTGGCACTGCGGCAATGTCAAGATGGTGAAGGAGGGAGGGATTGTTTAGGGTTAATGATGTAAGATTAATAGTCTAATTAGGCTGCTAGATGTCGGGGCCAGAGGCAGTCACCCCAAAACCCCCGGCTGCGGTCCGGATTCGACACCTCCGTCAGATGAAAAGGTCTGTTAACTTCCTTTCAGAAAGTGTATGATGTAATAGTTCAAAACAGTTCAGACCTCTTTGTTCACGTTGATGGCTTTGTTAACGTCAGCCAATCCATTTATGTCAATACTGTATGTGTGTGATATCGTTGAACCTCTTACCATTTGTAAAACTGGTTGTAAGGCTATGCATTGGCAGGTGTTTGATTTTCTGTGAGATTTCAATTAGCTTGTAATCTAAAATTGCAAAAGCTCTCAGAATCACAGCCCTAAATTCAACGTTTTGATGCAGGCTAGATTTGTTTCGAGTGATGCCATCTGGAAGCTTGCATCAGTATTTTAAGAACATCCAGAAGAAAATGTTCTCAATATCTAAATTGATAAGACGGGACTACTCTGCTGTCGATCGACAAGTTTTAACAAAATAACATGAAATATTACCAGGTCGCGATCATCGCTTCACCTATTTAAAGGATACAACCTAATATGTATTTTGTTTTTTAGTAATATCCTGACACACTCATTAACATTGAACCAAAACATTTTATTTCCCATTTTTTTCAAGGTGCACTCATGGGCATTTAAGCTTATAAAAACACCCTGCGTGTATGGATCAGAATTATGAACATTATGGGGCAGCAAGTGGAATATTTTTTAATGTCTAAATGGCATCATCGCTGCTCAGCTAGAGAGAGTTTGTTTTTCCATGTCCCCATAGTAACATCATTCAATTTTCCCTCCAGTAGGGCTTATCCGGAGCCGAATCACTTTAGGCCTCGCTGCTCTGGGTGGGGGGGGGCAATAACAATGGTAGGGGTCCTCTATGGTCTCAGAGGGAGAGCTAATCTAGGGAAGGCTAATTAATGAGGTTATAGGGGTCATTCAGGGCTGAACGTTGATGGATGATGACCTATCCCTGAAATGAGGCCTTTGAGTAAGCAAGTACCCACATCAACAGCTGAGTCTCCACCAGCCAGATTCCTCTATGCCCCAATTCTCTCTCTCTCCTATTTGTTCCTTTCACCCCCAAGGGAACACTAAGAACTTTCCCCACACTAGTCTATTAATGACAGGGTCCTAGCCAGGGTGGCCGTTGGCCTTAAGCCAGCAACATTAACAACCCCTCCCTCTTTTACCCCCAGGTCCCCACTCTGTGCTCCCACAGCCACTTAAGAAACAAGTTTGTATTTGCATTTGTGTGGCATTTGGTCTCCACCGACTGCTTACATATTCAAAGCCACATTCAAAATCTACTTTTCTCTCTCCGCATTCCGTGTAACATTTAAGAGCTCCAGTGTTGCGACTTCACCAACTCCAACGACTTCAAATGCATGATCTATCCTACCTTGGAAAATGAACCCGCTTTCATTCGAATCCAATGTAAATGAGAACATTTTTTATGGACACCGGTAATTTCGCCGCCAGGCTGATTTTGATGAGCTCAGCACATTAGCAGGCTTGTGTTAAAGGTTTGGTGCGAACATAATAGAGACTCTGTTCATTGTTTAAGGAGACTGAACACATTTACCCTGTCAACATCTTATACAATTCCATACATTGCTTAGCTTAAACAGGTTCATCAAGTCTTTACAATAATCATAATTATGACTCCTACGAGTGTTTTGGCACAAGTGGTTGTTATGCGTAAAGTTGTTCAACATTGCACTGACTGCACGTCACACCGCGTCTGCCTTGGCTGCCTCACATTTCTCTCGAAACTTTCCTGTAAAGCGCCGCATTTGCAGAAATCCGCCACAGGTAATGACTCATCATTGATGAGACGGTGGCAGGCGCCAGTGAAAATACTGTGGCTAATGCAAAACCTCAAGCAAAACCTTCCCCATCATATGATACCGCTAACCCCATCATTACCGACAAGACCTAAATCGTCTCCGCCAAGGTGCACAAAGGAGTGTCTATCCTAACCGGGCCTGTTTTAAAAACACATGTTTTGAACACGTACCCTGCCGTATGTCACCGGGGTGTGCTGATTGAGATTTTATTTCTTTTTTTCCCCCTGGAGGGATGGCATATCACCAGGGAGAAAAGAGCACAGAGTTTACACTTAAAAGATGGTTCTCGCTTATAACCGCCTTGTGAAGATGAAAGCCATTACGTTAATGTTTCTCACACTGGGAGGAGAGGAGTGATCAGTAATTGCACTCAGAGTTTATGTTCTTCTCCGCTGTCTTGAATAATTCACTGAAGACTTGAAGGCCCAGATAGAGCCTTTCTTCATGGTCAAAGGGAGTCCTGAAAAGTTTGACAGCTTTCGGATCCCCCCCCCCCCCCTCCTCTGTTCCTATCAGTTTACGCATTTTATGAAGGTCTATTTGCGGATTAAGACATTTGCTCTGGTTAGTTCCCCCGATAAAGAATATACAGCCGCCTGATCACGTTTGTGAGCCTCTAAAACAACTAGGCAGGCTACTCTTTTATGATTCATTAATGGTTTTCATGAAACCTATTTTATCATTAATATTGTGGTATTATAACAATAGCATATTTTTACTATATATTGTTTTATATATCAGGGCTGTGACGATTACCGCAATACCAGGGAGGGACAGTCAAGTCAGGACAGTCAGGACAATGCACCCGACTCAGAATTTTGTCAGTCGAATCGGCTTCGGCTGTTCAATGCCACTATGAACGGGACGAACACAGCTCTCCGCCATCGGGGCGCCCAGAGAGCTGTGTTCACGATTACGAGCTGTGTGGACGATTCACACATACAAAAATATATTTATGATTCCCCTTATTTATAACTCCTCATTGAATTGTTATCCCTGTGGAATTTTGTGAACTTGAAACACTGACTGACAAAAATCAAAAATTGCCCCGCTCCCCCGGTTGTACGTTGCTTTTCACCACGGTAAGAAAGAAATTATACCGTCACAGCCCTGGTATATATATGGTGGCCCTGGTATATGTAGTGATTTGGTATAAAAACTGAGATTTGCTTGAAGGAAAATGCCTTTTTTGGTGCTCAGCTGGTATTTGTGAACATGTTTATTGATTTTAAACAAACTTTAAATGCAGACTTTATTGGGGTAAATAACTTGCGAGAGAGGCAGCTTTATGTGGAATTAATTGCAAGTAACTTGCCAAGTAATGGCTTGAGAAAAATTTAATGGAAGTGTTCCATTAAAACAAGCAGTGCTGATTCCATCAGACAAATTCACACTAAGTGATGCTTTGTGAAAATTATAACTTGCAAATGCATTATTAATAAGGAATAATGGTTTGCACTCTGCTGCGTGCATATCGATCCCTGATACTCTACTCTGTAGAGTTGCTCTCGATGGGCTGTCTTGTAGACTTGGGAATTGGCTAATTGTTTGCACCACTTGTGCTATTTAGCCTACTCTCCCTGCTGTCTCTGCATTCATAAAATAAACTCTCCGAGGACCCCGACAGGGAAACAAGACGATACTGTATTAGTGCCTGGGAAAATGCCATTACATGACTAATACTCAAGAGTTTGGCAGATCGTTGAAAAACAGTAGTATGAGGAATATTAGAATAAACCTCCTCCCATTTTTTAAAACCTCCTGAAACCATACCTCTATTCTTGCCCCCTGACACAGAGTTTAAAAGATGATGTCTAGCCTATTGGCTTCTTCCTTACACAGATGCTCAGCATCTCTTCTTGACCTTGGTTCACCACAGGCTTGACGTCGAAAGTCATCTGGTAATAGATTTGGTGACTTATCACCTGTTCCAACACTGTGGCCATTGTTATGCAAAGAACCAAAGGACCATAGCAACACTTGAGGAATCTGGAAGGTCAGAAAAACTATACATTTCGTCTATTTAATGACTTCCAACCCCACAAAACCAGCTGTAGGCATTAGATCCATCTAAGAGAAGTTTCTTAATCCTCCCACAGCGCAATCTAAGATGGACTACCTGAATGCTATCTGACCAAGGGATCTATGCAGGTTTGTCAATAGCCTGACTGCAGGCCAAGTCTAATCTCTCAAGTCAACAGGGGACCAATGGCCCTCATTGTTTTTCCAAGTGAGAAGCACATTGTTTGTCATGAGGTAAATGAGAGATATTCAGTACAGATAACCTCAACCTTGGAATGACGGTCTTTGCATGCTGTCCACTTGACAGGTATAGGCGGCTCTTCCCAACACAATCGCGAGAAAAAATATATAATTGAAGGCTTTGAATGTCAGGGTATGATTCCTGAATTTGACATATCAAAGTAGAGACAGATTACAGTTCCACTCTGGCAGTTGTTTGCTGAGTGTAGAATTTGTGTAGGTAGGCTTAAGTTTTTTCCCCCCCAACTCATCCCCACCATTGTTTCAGCGTGACAACGGTGTGTCTTGACAGTCAGGAAAATAGGACACAGGCAGAAAAAAAGTCAGCCTGGATTTTGCGTCTCTTAAAAAATAGCTGACAAATGCATCACTATGATATCCTCAACTGCCACAAGCAGAAAGAAAGGATTGGGGGGGAAACTGCAGAGTTTTAGTTCAGGAGGAGATGTTATTTCCCTGTCGAGGCAGTGTGTGGTAAAGACCATATATAAGGCTAAGCCTTTACAGTCAGAGAAGGACATTTTTGAAGGTTATTGTTAAAGTTGTAATCAGTAAGATCATTTTGTTGAAACAAGCCCATGTTTGATACTGATGCCACTTTTTTCACGTTATGCTTGTACATAACACGACAATTACTCAGGGGGTAGAATGGGATGTCTGGTAATTGGAGGATTGCTGGTTTGATGCCCAGCTCTTCCTTGTAGGATCTCCCAATGAGCTGGTTGCCAACTTGCACGGCTGTCTCCCACCTCAGTGTACGGATGTGTGTGAGAATGGGTGAATGTGAGAAAAATTTGAAAGCGCCCCCTGGACTAGAAAGGGTGCCATCTCAAATGTCGTCCATTTACCATGTGCTCCTTTATATCCTTTGTTGGTGGCGACTCGATAATCCTTTCATGGCGAGAATGCTAAGATCAGGCAGGCATGCCCACCAGCGTAGCTGCTGGTGGTCAGTAAACTGTCAATATGGATGAAAATTCCCAAAAAAGAACATTCCGCCGGAGGAACAAATTTACAATGTGTGTGTGTAAGTGACCAAGAAAAACAAAACAGATCTTTCGATCAGAAGAACGCATACTTTCAGGAAAGGTAGTGAGCAAAGATGAAAACAGACTTACTGCAGTTTTGGAAGGTGTGTAAGTCGTGTATTGAAATCCACCCAACACAGACAATCTTATCGATTGCCACTAAGTTCTTCACGAGACATGAAATAAAGGTCCAAATTAGTTAGTTCTGCACTGCGAGTCAAAGGTCACATATCAAAAATCCCAAATATACGGGAGCTTGTTTAAGAGAATTAATGCCAGAAAGCCTCAGCAAGGGCCCGTTTAAATATTCTCCACTGATCCCGAACAAATCCTGAAGATTTCCCCAAAACCGATGGCTGCCCATTTGTGCTTTGCTGGCACTACAGAGGCTTTGAATGTACGTGCTTTAATTTGACGTATGTGCCCCAGAGCTGTTTAATGCTGCCTGATCCCTCCTCTAAGCTAGGCCACCCCCTGCCCCCTTCCTTATTTCTTTGCTCTAATGGAGCTGCTGTGGACAGATGTTAGCGCGGCCTCTTGAAGTCAGAATGATGGTAATCAGGTCTCTAGACTTCATAATATTTAATGATCCTCTGCCACACATGATGGGGAAAAACAAAAAAGGAGTTCTGCTTTGCCAGTGAAAACACTTAATGTAGAGCCAGAAATAAAATGTCATTCTAATGTCTGTGAGGTTAGTATGAAAGTATTGTTGATCACATGGCCACATGCGTTGGTTTGTACGGACCCAAAAACATGCTTGCCTGGAATTCTGTTCTTGCCGGTTCTAAACTAGTGATGGTTTTGAAAAAGGTTGTGAATTACATCATACTTTTGTGTCTCTTTTTTGTCTCTCAACCCCGTTTGTGTTTGCATCTAAATAATACACCTTGTGTTGTAATGAGAAACAAATAACTTCCTAACCTGCTGTTTTTATTTAATTAAATTTATTTTTTTTTTTACCAAGTAATGAATGCTACTGCCATGCTTCCCATTCCTTATCGTGACTGGAAATGGTGGGCACGCCCGTGTCAGAATCAAATTTGTTCATATGGAAAATAAAATAATTGAAAGGGTGCACAGGGAAGATTTACTTACCATGCAGTTGGACACTCCACTCAGGGCATGCATCTCTAATAAGCTGCCTCTGTCTGTTCAGCTGCACAGCATCTAAGTGTACACACAACAGCAGCTCACCTCCACTGAGTGCACCCCGACCTCGCTGCCCACACGCCTACGATCTCTCGGCAATTGTACATCGCTGGGATTGCAGCTCGTGATGAACACTTAGCTGCAGAGAGCATGCACCAGCTCTCTCCTTTTGTTCCTATCTTATCTGTCTGTTTTTATATCTGTCCATCCACCTGTCTTTTTGTGAGGCGCTGCAATGAAAAGTTCTTGTCCAAAGCCAACTTTCAGGAAACATTGGCTTGAATACAAAATTCCACAAACCACAATTTTTTTTCCCCATTTACTTGCCAATTTGTTTTTGTACCATTGCATGAAATAAATCAATTTAGTCTTTGCTTTGCTTTATTCTTTTCAGTGTAATTGTGTTTCAAAACGACAAGGTGATGGGGGGCAAATTTTTTTTTTTATTATTGAGCAGTCAGTCCTTTGTGTGCAGAAAGATCAACTTTTGGAGGAGATATACTAGATTCCAATTAGTAGTAAATGCCTGCTACGCTGTTCTGCAGGCTATGTTAGGGGGCCATGATTTAACTATGTGGGCTCTGACGAAAGCTCCTGCTAAAGACTCCTGCCCTCTATGAACGCGGTGATGCATTATGCTAAGTTGATATTGATTCTCACCCAATGCCTGTCTGCCGCCCCCCAGATTTCATATTACAACACATTGAGAAAAAAGAGACAGCAGCCATTGTCGAGGTTCTCCTTAGTGTGTGCGCTGGCAGGGAAGCCTGGCGTCTCTCTTGTGTGCACACCATAATGATTTCCCCCGATCTATGTCTCTGCGAGGCGGCCTGCCCGTCAGGACTGCAGTTGATGTGCTCTCCTCCTCCCTCGCCGCTAATGACTCTTGAGACATGGACTCGTCGACTCAGCCAGTAATAAGGATTATGACGCCCGCCACTGAAGTGTAAATAAAGAGCGACTCGGGGCATCTTCGCAAGTAGCACCGTGCCACCCAGATGGGGGTGGCGGTGAAACGGGCTCCATGGACGTGTGTGCACAATAACACTCCGGTGTGATGCGTCGTGAAAACGCTCTGAAGGCACGCAGCACAAAAACCTCAGACGCAGGTGTATTCTCAGACAGCGCATCGCGGCACTGTGCACCTTTATTTTGAAAGAAGAGCATTTTCCCCCGACGCAGAGGTTACAAAACACCAACATGGCAACAGCCTTGGTGTCGTTCAATAGTGTATGAATTGTATCTGAGCTGGATGTCTTGGGTCCAGGACTATTAGAAAATTATTGTAATTTATTTGGTAAAAAAAAAAGATGGCTACCTGGCAAAGTGACTCTCAGAATAGAACGACTCATAGTATCAGTGGAAGTTAATTAAAATTGTGGTTGTTGGCAGCTGTTGAATTTCCTCTGTGCTTTTAGTGCTTTTTATACTTATCCGTATCTCCCTGTTGAGAGTAGGGAGCACGCCATAGTCGTCGTGCTCCTTTGTTTACTTGGGCATTCACAACGCAGGCCCTCAGACGATAGCATTGAAAGTGTGGCCGCGAGAAATAAACGAAATTGCCTGATCCAAAAGTCTTGCATAACATGAGTTATATTCAACACGATGCAAGGCCGAACGGCACAGAGGCAGGAGTGTTCCCTCATAATTCAGCTGCAGGTGTCAGCAACAGCCATGGCTGCGAGGTTTCGCACTGTTCCCTTTGATGCTGGGGAAAAAAATGTTACCACTAGTTATTTCAGGACACTAATGTCTCAACCCTCTCTCTCTCTGCCCCATCCCTCATTTTCGCCTCACCCCTCCCACCCCGATCCCTTTGTCTTATCATCCTCTCTCCCTCGACCCTCTCCCATCCCCCCTCCAATCATGTTACCCCTCCCTGGCTTCCCTGTCTCACCCGCCATCCTTCTTCAGGCTTGCCAAGTTTTGTTAAATCCCCCGAGGACCAGATTGGCATCTCAGGAGGTGTGGCGTCATTTGTGTGCCAGGCCACTGGGGAGCCCAAGCCCAGGATCACCTGGATGAAGAAGGGCAAGAAAGTCAGTTCCCAGCGCTTCGAGGTAGGAACACACACACACACACACACACACAACACACACACACACACACACACACACACACACACACACACACACACACACACACACACACACACACACACACACACACACACGCACATGCTGTGGGTGGAAGAAAATAATTGAAACACTTCAGAATATCACATCGGTCAATACTGTATAAATTCTCAAAATAGCAGTGTCAATGGTTGAAATGTCTTTAACAGCCAATCAATATACAATGTGAAATAATACATCAACCTTCATTTTGTGACTGTGTTACAAGGTTATTCTAATTATTTTACCAGAGCAAACGTTTTATTGCTGCGTTATAATACAATATTAGGCAGCGGGAGGGTTGAAATAGATACAATTTCAACTCATATGACAGTAAAATTGCAATGTATGTTATTTTATTACTATCAAAGTGTATTGCAATATATTGAATTATCTAAAATAAGATAATACTTTATTGATCCCCCAGGGGAAATTCAAGTTTTACAGCAGAAGTTGACAGAACAAAAAAATAGATAAAGAATAAACAGAAGTTAACAGGGAGTAGCACTAGTGCACTTGAATATCTTAACTCAGGTGACGGGTACGGTAAAGTGTGTGCTGTGTATACTCTGTGTATGCTACCCATGTATAATAAATAGTGCCTGGTAATAATATTTATGATAGTACTAGTTGCAATCGCGAGACTCTTGCCAATGCACACCTACACACTACACCCTCACAGCCCACAGAGCCACGCACAGAAACTGCAAACACATGCGCACAGTGCAGTGCACACAGGGAACACAATCAATTGCCCAGTTACTGAGTATCGTGCCAGCTCTCTTCCCCTCCAAGTGAGACTAGACAGGCCCTCTCTCCCTTTAATCTCCCTCCATCTTGATTTATGTAGTCTTCTTCATCTCCCTCAGTCTATTCTCTCCACCCCCCATTTCTGGACACGCATCCCCTTGATGTTCTCTCTCTTTCGGCTGTGCTCTCCTTTTCCTGTGCCTCCTTTTGAACCTGCGGTAACGGTTGAGAGCGCCTACGGAGCTATTCTGCACTGCACCTAAGCAGTGTTTTCCTCTGTAATTTGATGCAGCAGAAGTAAAGGGAAATGTTAAGTTTCATTTTAGATCCATCCTCCTTTTTTTATGGGCACTGGGGGTTCCAAGTTAAGGGTTCTAGTGAAAAATGCAATTCTTCTTGTGGCTACAAACTAAAAAAAGAAAAGGATAAAAAAAAGGATACTTTTAAACATGAGATGCAAAATTTGGCTTAATGTTATTACTGTATTATTCCCTATTGATGACACTTTCTCCAGCTCTAGTGGTTGGAACTCGGCTGATTAAATAAACAGGAGATATTGACCCAGCAGCACAGAGAGCCGTTTGGGAGGCTCAGGCTTTGTAGAACAAGCTCGCTTTCAAATGCAACTAGTGTAATAGGGTTCTAGAAGTCTCTGCAACTCTCTGTGTGGTCAAGTCTACTGTGTAGTTTGTGGAGGCCCAGAAAAGTAATAACCAGCCACTGAGACATGGAATTCCAGAGGTGAATTTAACCGGTTACAATCATGCAAAGTGAGAGGAAAAACAATCAGAAGCAAAGATGCTACGGCAAAAAGTCACTGATTTACAATTGATTTATTTTGTTCCTGGGATGGGGGACCCAAACAGCAGCCTGAAGCCTCTTCCCCTTTTTCGTTTTGCCTCCCCAGGTGATTGAGTTTGATGACGGTTCGGGCTCGGTTCTGCGAATCCAGCCACTGCGTACACACAGGGACGAGGCCATTTATGAGTGTACGGCCTCCAACAGCGTTGGCGAAATCGACATCAGTGCCAAACTCACCGTACTTGAAGGTAGGATGCAGATGTAATCTTTCTCTGTCCTTGCCTTTCATCATATGTGGCCCACCACAGCAAAACCCACATTGTCGCGCATTTTTAAATCGCCAGGAGCAGCCAAATAAGTTGAAAAAACTTTAAGAAGGAAAATGAGATTTTTCCTGATTTGTGGCCCTTTGTGTTTTTTTTTTTTATCTCTCAACATATTTTCAAAACCGAGTTTGATTTATAAATAGTAGAAAAATGTTAAACCATGGAGTTAAATATTCCTGTTAGATTACATGGGGAAACACAGTTCACCTCCAGAGACGCTGAATAGCTCTGAACAACGCCGATCGATCGTTTCCTTTAAATCAGGTGAAGATCATTCCTCCATATTCCATTTGATGTGAAGTCACAATGTGAAACCGTTTTGATAGAGTTCAACCTTTAATTCGTACTACTTTTACACACACATGGAGACATTGTTGTGTAGGGGGCGTATACCAACGAATAAGTAATGCTGACGTCACTTCTGTAAACAAGATGAGGATCCTTCGGTTTCAATTGTCTTTAAAAACTTTCATCTCAGTGTTGTTATGGATTACAGGAAGCCGGTGGTGAATCTAAATCATATCGCGGACCTTAATCTGACCAGTGCGATACATCCAAGTCAGCGTAAGCAGCGCGTACTGGACTTTTTTCCACAATGAAATAATTCAAATTTTATAAAACATGTATATTATTACTGTTGAATAAAAGCTTTTTTTAACACAAAAGATGTGTGTGTCGATGACGCTGTTCAGCATTCCCTCAAAACACAAGAATAATGCAGAGATTGCCCCATATAGCACAATGTCAAGTTTCCATTCAGCAGGGTGTCAAGTGGCTGTGTGACAAGTAGCCACGCGGCTCTGTTGGTCCTCCAACCAATTTGCATTTTAAGAGCGGACTGAATGAAGCCAAGTGTGGGGGAAAACTTTGAAGGTGATTATCTCAGAAACACAGTTTGCCACACCCTTGTCATTAACAAGTCATCGCTTTAAAAATATTTGCTTTATTTGCACAAGTGACACCTTGTTTTGAAGCTCTGATTCTTCACTTTCAAATGAAGGTGAAACAAAGTCAAAAGCCTCCAAATGTACCTAAAGTCTGTGGTGGGTCACATATGCTCTGTATGCCTTCATCACTCTACCTTTCAACCCCTGTCAATGTTTTTCTCCACACTCTCTCTTGCACTCCTACATATTTTTTATTTGCTGCTTTTGCGTTAAAAGCCACTTGAGGTTCCCAAAAGCAAACTAGTTTTTCTGGATTAATAGTTCATAAATAAACATTCTCATACCCACGAGGATTCCTGACGTTGGCAATGTCATGGAGTGGCAACTATAACCTTATCTTTATAGATTTCTTCAAAATTTGTCAAAAGTATTTATGCATCTTATATGCACTATACAGCAGCTAGGTGGTTGATATTTGAACGTTTAGATTTTTAAACGTCTTTAAATGGACAACAGGAATGATATGCCAACTTGGGGGTATGACTACCATCCTGCCCACAGGCTAGATTGACCTCCAACAACCTTCATCACCCTCCTGCCAGTGTAATTTAATGTATTTTATTTAAATGGACAGAGGTCCCGGGTCTAGCTCTGCTCAGCCTTCCGTATCACTGCGCTGCAAGCTGTATTGCTTCCTTTAATTGATTGTAATTTTGCCTTGTGGGCACTAGTCACCGTAGGAGTAAAAAAAGGCGATTCAGACTTAGCCAGCAAGAGAATCAGGGCTTCACTGTTGCTGTTATGGACATTACAGCAACAGTAAAGCAGATCTCTCTTCATTCAAATATAGACCGTAGGAATCCCATCTTCCATACCGTTTCTTTCTGTTCGCTTTGATTTGATGATATCATCGGCATGGCTTGCGTAATCTTGCCAAAGGGAACTTTGTCTCGTGCACAGAAGCTCTTCATTATTTCATTTTTGTCCCTCTACCCCTACAGTAGCGTGAAGAAAGTGGTCCCCATGCGCCAACAATTGGTGTTAACATGACATAAGGCACACGTGAACGAGATGAGATTATCAAAGGGTTAGTTCCGGGGTGAAACAGGGGCTGTGACTTTGGCTTACCCTCCGTCAGTGAAATCAAAACAGACAAAACAAACAAACGTCTTACTCAACAGTTAACAAGACATCTCTAATAAGCATGTGCATTCATTAAGCTGCGGTTATCCACCTTCCATTGTCACCCAATTTCATTGTTCCTAATGTCAGGCAGTATTGTATATGTTCCTTTGATAACAGTTTTATTCAAAACTGTTTTATGTTTTTGCACATCATCGTCCAGTTAGTGGCAGTGGAAATGTAACCATAGACCGTGCAATAATCATTTAGGCACAGAACCACATGTGCAAGTCCAATGAAACGACACCAAAGTCCTTCATTTATTAAAATTAAGAAATGTTTTTAATAATGAATATTTTATAATAATAATTTAAACAACACTCAACAGGTAGGAAATACATTGTAAATACATATTCAGATACACACATCACTTTAAGCAACTACGTTTTCTGTAGTTGCAAACCCTCCCCCATTTCATAAATGGAGATGCCGCCTGTGACCATCCTTCATATTGCCTTGTCATGTCCCCCTGCCTCTGTTACTAAAGGTAGAATTACAGTCACAACAACACAATTTGATAATTAGCAAGACAAATGGTTGAAATAAACTATGGACTTTTGAAATGGGATATGTGTGGGAACCATGCAGTTTATTATCCAAGGCTCAAGCGTAGCTCAGCGAGCAGTCACTGGAGAACAGTGGTGTGCACCACTACCGCACTTCCCACTGCAACTTCCAGCCATCCGTCTCATCACAACTAACATTCACAAACTAGATTTGCTAGTGCAGAACACAAAGATGAGCATTTTGAACCATGTCCATTGCCATAACTTGTTCACTCCCTCACTCACTGGCCTTTATTCAGTGTGTAGCTGTGTGTGCTTGTGAGGACACACAGCTACACATAGTCAAATTTGATACACTAAGAGTTCTAACTGGCAGAATACTATTGTTTCATTTCCTCACATACATAGCACACACAGCCAAAACACACAACCTTGCAGAGCAATTCAATAATTAACTATTTTTAGACTAATGCTTGTAGCCAACAACTGCAACACAGTGGGCACACTAAACACAAATAAATTGATGTTAATGCTCCTTAATAGAGAGGCGATGGTCAAGGAATCCTGAGATGCTAGCGTTCTTCCTCATTTTGTTTCTGAAACACATTCTCTAACCTAATCTCTCTATTCTTTAATTAAATAAATTCCCCTCAGAAGGATCTGTTAAGGTGCCGTTAAGGAAAACCTTCCTCCTTCAAGTGTCCTCCAAGTTTGTTTCTGGTTGAGAGATATCAGGAAGTGACGCTGCGTTCCACAGGAACTCTGAAAACTGTATGCAGCCGAGGTGCCACTTCTCAGGGTGGTTAGGAGGAGGCAGAGAGCAAGATCAGTTAAGCACCTAAATAAACGTGGGCCGTGTTTTTGTAGGCGCTTTCTTTTAGTCTGGAACTTAGGGGCTCGCTGGCCGAAAAAAAACAATAGTATTAAAGATATTAATCCGGTGCAGGAGGAATGTCACATTTTCGTGCTCCTGGTGCTCCGGCAGGGCTCCTGGCCTGCTCTCGAGCCCCATATACCGATCCCTCACTGCAAGACAGACCAGCGGTTAAGAAACCTTCCTGCCCCGAATTGGACCAATCAGCAGCGCTCCGGCGCTATTTTGGCCGATTCGGGACAATCGTGCGGTCAGGGTAAGGAAGCCGCGCTTCTGTCTGCTGCCGCGCCTTAACCGCGCCACCTGGTCCGCTACACTGTAATTCATGTTCATGTTCATGTCTGAGTTCCACCGGAACTCAGAAAAGTGTAATTTGTGTCGGTAGTAGCTTAAAAATTTGTGATATGTTCCGTTAAGCACATAACTGTTCCAGCGCAGCTGTAGTGCCCAGCAGTAGAACACTGCACAGTAAACTCTCTCCAAATAAAAGGTTAAACATTTTATATACAAGATATCAATACATTTTTTCCCACTTGAAGAATTAGAATGCCAATTCTATTTCCATGCTTTCAACGGCATGTGACTTAGCATGTGGTCAAATACCTCAGTATATATTAACTGCTCCCTCCAAATAGGCAGTAAGGATTGGTTGACGTTATTGTATGGCTAAGTCGATCTGGATTACTGGTTTTAACAGAGCAAGGGAAGGTTGAGTATTAATTATGATTATTTAACATACTGAACACCTCAAAATATGGATTATGACACAGGTCGAGCTTTAACACATGCTTTCAATATGATCAGAGGCAATTGTTAGAGTCCTGGGAAAATCACCAATGATGAACAGTTGTGTGGGATGTCTTTATATTCAGAGTAAATTAATGGAATTACAACAATGTGCTATATTTTTAGAAAACAAATATTTAGATGGCAGCAGTTTGGTTGAATCTGAGAAGCTGGTGCTGTGTCCATGCTAAAAGAAGTTGTCTATCAAATATGTGATGGCACCTCTGTTCACTGAACCATGGCCAACCCATTTTTATTTTGCATGCTTCCTACTATAACGCACAACAATTACTAACCTGGCCTGTTTTATAATTGCTCTATGGAGGTCTTCAGTCAGTGAATGTTCTTGGATGCCATTCCACCGTTGCAAAGGTCGGCACTATATAAAATGCATTGGCCCTGGAACAGAGAAATTGGCCTTGGAAGACACATATGATGCATATTGAACACGACCCTTCGGCGGAGTTCCCTTCTCGTGCCCGCCGCTGGCATTGGCAATGGAGGTGTAACAGTCATTTCTCAAATCTTTCCCTTTCTCTTCCACCTCATTCTCTCGACATCTCCCTGCATGGCTGAGCAGTGTTGCGGCGGTGACTGCAGAGTTTAGCCGGTCGCTCCCCTGCGGGGAGCCATGGAGATGTGTTTTCACACCAGCCAAGTCTGAGCATTTGGTGCTCTCACAGTCATGAGTCTTGAGTCGTTCGGCAGTTCTGTCACGACGGTACGACCCCGCTCTTTGTTCCTGGTGGTTCTCACGCCCCCGCCTGAGAGGTCATACCCACCCAGAGTAAGACACCGGCACAAAGTCAGCTTGACGGTTTCCCTATTAAGTCTGGAAGTGAGGTGAGTGAGGTGAGTGAGTGAGAGTGAGAGTGAGAGTGAGCGTGAGAGAGAGAGAGAGAGAGAGAGAGAGAATAAGAAATGTAGAGAAATGTGAAGACTGAAGGAGACATGATGTGATGTAACCAAATGCATGACCAAATGCAAAAGAAAACCGCTATAGACTCACCGCTACTCAGCCTTTTTTTTCCCCCCTCTTTGTTCTTTTTCTGCTTATTAAAGCCCAATTGGTAAAACCCAAAGTTTACACCATTTTTTGACAAGTGCAATCCTAAACACTTAGTCACACCGGTCATGGCAGAAATAGAAAGACATTGGTGTCTGTTGTTCCCTGGAATTGTGTGTGTGTGTGTGTGTGTGTGTGTGTGTGTGTGTGTGTGTGTGTGTGTGTGTGTGTGTGTGTGTGTGTGTGTGTGTGTGTGTGTGTGTGTGTGTGTGTGTGTGTGTGTCAGCATTATTCTCAACAGCACAGCCAATATACAGTACATTGCTACGTGTGGTCTAGACTGTGCAGTCTAGACCTGTTACAAGGATGATGAGTTATTATATGTGAACCTCAGAGGTCCTAAAGGAAGAGTAATATTCAAAATGCCCTTATACTAAATATCAGATAGACTCTATCCCCTTTTTTTCCTTCTGCCTTCCAGAACATTGTCGAGTCCAGTGGGAGCAGTGAGTGACAGCAGATCCGTCTCTAGACAGGGAGAATGTTATCTAATGGTGGCGGATCAAAAGGGCCATCATTACCAGGATCATCGGGTGTCAGAGAGTGATTTAAAACGGTTAACATTCAGACCAGCCACACACCTTTTTCGAAGCTACCAGACAGTTGGTTTCAAACATCTTGTGCAGAGAAAAATGGAATTTCTGCAAAGGTCAGCTGAGAAATATGCAAGGAATCAAAGCCGTCCCCTTGTCGCTAAAAACATGTTGTACATCAAACCAGTGAGTGCTACAGCTTTCTTCAATATTAATAGTTTGCACCTAATGAGTCTATTTCATGCTCTCCTGCTCTTAAGAAAGTGTGTGTGTGTGTGTGTGTGTGTGTGTGTGTGTGTGTGTGTGTGTGTGTGTGTGTGTGTGTGTGTGTGTGTGTGTGTGTGTGTGTGTGTGTGTGTGTGTGTGTGTGTGTGTGTGTGTGAGGGTTTTACGGTATTGTGTCAAAAAATCGCCCTTATAGAACAGGGTTAGAAAAATGCTTAAGTGGATTTCAAAACCTTGCCCCGTTTTTCTTTTATCGTATTCATTGGTTTTGGTGTTGGGTGGCCCCACACAAATTATGGCCTCACCGGTGAGGAAAAACCTTTATTTGCTCAGCACACACTCTATGTAGCCCCTGGTGCAGAGGCTGAAAATGACGACGACACAAAGCCTGCAATAAATATCTCAGGAGCTAGGCAAGTGTGGACAACAAACCTGACTGGATAAACAGCATAGAAATCTCACTGTGCCTCTATCCAGGCAAGATAAATACATACAGAAGCTATACAGGAATGATTTAATACCAAGCCCCATTCCTCCGACAACTTAATCCTTTCCTTTTCACCATTCAAATCAGCCGCACTGAGGAAAAATAGCGCCTGTTGTGTAACTGTGCTTCTCTCATATTACCTTCCCTATTATTCAAATAATTTTGAGTGCTGGTGTTTTTCATAGGTTCCTACAAGGCTCAAACCACTGTTTCATGGTTTTTTCTCATTGACAGGAACAGTGTTCTGTACGTTGCGATTGGCAGTATTTATCTTGTCATGGATAATAATGGATAGTATGCCGCCCAGTATATCCTGTCGTTGTAAGATAGTATTTTCTTTGGAAGAATGGCGGCATTTGACAAAGCTGCAAGACACAATGCAAATGCTGGTGTGGAAGCCTACCGGCGTGCACACACATACAACATGGCAAACCAATTAGGGCTGCTGGGATTTGTCTACTACATCGTTACGGACACAGAAAATACTCTGATTTGAATATTGTTGCTCCTGTTATTTAGTATTATTTACTACTACCTTTGAATGAATTTTTGATCAAAAATGATCAATTATTCATAACAATCAATAAAATAATGTGAAGCTTTATCAATAACAAAATAATTGTTTTTAGCAGCACCCATATCCTCAACTGTGTTTTTTTTCTGAGCTCTATAGTGATTGTCTTTGTCAACAGATTACATTTATTCCGCTTGCTGCTGGTTGGCATCATAGCCAGGCTGACGTGTACAAACTGAATCCGTCTCCACTGTACACACTTCATCCAAGGTCTCTCAGCATACAACCGGATGGAATCTGTCCCGTTGCCACCCATTCTGCATCCCTACCCTTACCAGGACTGTGGCATCGCAAAGAGTGGACCTGGCCTCATGGTGGCTTCCTGTTAAAAAGCCTTTGGGGTAAAATGGGTTGATTTTGGTGTAGACCAGAGGCAGTGATGTAAAAAAACCCATATGGGCTCCTATAGCGCATTTGCCTACTTGGTGTCAGCACAGCTTGAATAGCTAATATATAATAGCCTTGAAATTGCCAAAGCTAGGGACTGATGTCTTCAGAGCATGCATTCTCAGCTATGGAACTAAAATAACAGTCTGCATGATAGAATTACCCCAGAATGTGGAATGGAATATTCTTATACTGTGTATCTTGATAATGACTCCTCTTATTAAGCCATAGAGATGATACGGTGTTAATGTATGTGCTATACAGACTCGGGAGAAAGACACTCCAGAAGCAAAGTATAAGTCAGCATTTCAAACATGTGACTGGTAGCACTTTTCTGAGGAAATAATGTCTCTCGGGGCAGTATGCATTTTATATTTTGAGGAAATAATTGGAATCAAATTATTTAACAAGTTGTTTCACAATTTATTGCACAAGTTGAAAAATGTATCTGAAATCAAATTATTAGATCAAAATACATTTGTGAACTTGTGCAATAAATTGTAATTTTCATTGACTGTTTTCACAAAAACGGACAGGTTATGAGTTAAGAAGTTCTCTGAAAATCATACTTATAGTCAACTATCTCGTACATTTTGGGCCTTCAAGATGTGAAGATACAGTGCCCCACTAAGATATTTATTTTTAATAATTTGCCCTTGCTATAATATAACTGCTTTTGATAACTATTATTAATTCAGATTTTTATTTTTATTTTTTAAAGCTAATTGATTATGTTTTTTTAGTTGGTTTTTTTTCTGTGAAAATTGACCTTGCCTTACTAGAGTTCTAGACTTCCCATCGTGCATGAGTAATTTGTCCTGGTGTCGTGTCCTTCAACAAAACATTAGAACCCTCACCATCTCCAGTGTTCGTACTAAAGCGGACCCTGTCCTCTGATGTCCGTGAGAAGATTTTTCAAATCTGAAATGTACTTATTTCTTTCTGAAAGGTCATATAGCCTATCTTGGGTAAAAAAACTGAGTCTGATGTTACAAAATGAAATCAATAGTGTTTTGCTGTGATTTTGATTTGAAAATCGCAGTGACCCAATCCTAATAAATCCCCTGAGATTTGCTTGAAAGGCTGTTTGAAAGTGTTAGATACAAGGCATCGACGCAATCCAGACTTGCTTTTGGGCAACTTTGCCTTTTATGACCTGTAGTTGTCAATCAATCACCCCATGCTTCTGGCAAACTGTATCTGCAAAAGCTGTGATATCTTCCATGCCTCCTTCATCAATGCCAATCATGTCTGCTGCCTTGGAGGAAGCAAACGAGGTCATTGAGGTAAAACAAAATAGAAGTGCTGGATGGAAAGGAGGAAAACCAAGAGAAAAAGGCTTTCTAAAGGCGGAAAACTGTGCTAAAATATGCATTTTGTCGAGCGTAGGTGGTTTATTTGGCCTTAATCATTGTTTATAAAGTAACTTGATTATTGCCGTTTTCCACCCCAATGTAATAATTGAAAACATTTGATGACAATAATGTCATTTTATTTTTTCACTGTCATGGATGGAAATGGAAGTTTTTTGCATCTTTAGGTAGGTATGGAGATATTTGCATTTTTTTAAAGTGTCCTCTGGTTTTCAGGGTGGGATTTGAGGCCTCTGAGATGTAAGCTTTTTCCAAGCAACAAAATAACCTCCCGATACGCTGTTTTAACATCCAGTGTCTAGATTCGAGAAAGGTTGAGGTGTGAATACAACCCTTGTTGTTAGTCATCAGGCATTAGTGCACCCCTTGTAGTTTAAAAGTCAATACAATTGAGAGGAAAAATGTCACGAGGACCACCCTCTACAATATAAGGTTGTTGCACTCTGGGCAAAGCTATGTTTTGGTAACTTGTTTTTATGTCAGCCTACTTCATAGGCTTTTTTTCCAAAATTGTGCGATGGGTAGAGTGAGTCACAAACCAGCAGGTGAAATTACTCTTTAATGCAGACAACTTTAATCAGTGTGAAAGATCAGTGCAGAGCAGTAAACATCTCTGCATTGCCAAAACCAGTGACACTGATATCTGCAAAGTTATCCGTATTGCATACACATTACACTTTCAGCATTCATTTTGGAATTTTACCAGAACACTGCACTGCACAATGACTTGTGTGTGAAATCATGTCCATAGTAACGATCAGTTATGTTTCATTGTGCGTGGATGCCGATTGAGTGCTTTCTCCATCAGAAATAAAGGCATGAAGTCAATATAGGCCAGTCCCTAGCACACTCAATTCTGTTTTGTGTCCGACTTCATTTATATTAGGTCAGCTTCACCAATCTGTGGGAATTTGCTTTGGATTGTTTGAGCCCCGAAAACCATCAGAAAACGGCTATTCTCTTCATCCTGGATTCACAGCATGCTTCACACCGAATCTGAGAAAAGAGGCATGCACAAACGAGTCTATTAGAGAATTCCATACCAAGTGACATTTCTATGCCAGAAATAACAGCGGTTTTACTTGGGTCTGCCCCCTGAAAGTCGACGAGTTGAACCTGTTAGTCGACCGAGATTCAAGTCGTGCGGGCGTGTTTTTTTTTTGTTTGTTTTTTTTGTCAGTCATTGTGCATTACAATAACAGGATAAAACCGATAGAAGCGTACAAAATGCGCAGGATAACATTTTAATGGGGAACATAAATAAGGGGATTCACAAATACGTTTTTATATGTGTGAATGAACACGGCTCTCCGTGCGCCCCGATCGCCGTGCCCCCAAATAAAACGCACAAAAACAGTGTGGGGACGGGGCACAGAGGAACGGGGCACGACTTGTAGACTCGTTTAGATTTGTTCCATACCGCCCCATACACCCTTGTTTCGTTCCATACGTAAAATAAAATAACCTACATCTAAAATAAAAACATACTGTTTTTGCGGGCCGATGGCCACCCCACCCGGTGCACACTGGTTGCTCCCTCTCGCGCCCCTCTCTGGATGGCGCCCGAGACGGTCGCCTATTCTCTCCTTCAGCAAGAGCCGGCCGCCACCCCCCCCCCCCGCATGAACAGCCAAATCCGATTAGGCTGACAAAATTCTGAGTCAGATACAGCCCCGGTTTTACTCCGTATAAACAAGGTGGGCGGTGGAAATAAGAAAACGTGGCCTCAACTGTAGCTCACAAATGTGCTTCTGAATAGTGTTATTATCTAAAGGGCTGAATGTTCTCACTCACAAACCTTACAGCCCGGCGCCCTTAAGGCAAACACAGAGTAAATTTCCAACAAATCAATTTGTTCATTGGCTTCATGGCACTGATCTTACTTGGGTTGTGAATGCTACTCTCATCTGCAGTTGAGCCAGCTCTGTAATCTTGCGATTGCAATGTTGTTCTGGTCTGATATGTACTTGTTCTCTATTAGTTCCAACACAAAGGCTGAAAAGTGGAGCCACGTCATCTCAAGAAATGTCACCGTCTGCTGCTTATTAAGCTGTTTTTGATCATTATTTAATGCAGTTGGCATTATGAACATGATTAACATTGCGGTAGGGTGTTGGGCAGGATCTCCCGTTTTGATTTTTATAGAAGTGACGCTCAACCTTATGGCCCCTGACCATAATTTGTGACTCTGGTGAGCCACTGTTGGCAGTCAGAACACTACAATTGATACCTCACATTCCTTTCCATGAAAACATAGTGATATGTTAGAAAAATATTCTAAATTATTTCAAGCATCCCCAAACCCCTGATCTAAGGGTAAGTTCCAGCACAGGTGCAGATTATTTCTTGCTCCTGCTAAGATACAGCAGTGGCACCCCCTGCCTATCTTTGTTGTTGTTATTTTTCTAGACTGTACTTCTGGATCATAGAAGTACATTTGAGTGTTAGACTGCCAAAATGTCATAGAACAAAAACTTATTCGGAAAATCCCCTGTGCAGCTTTCTGAAATGGCGATTGTACATTGATAGCTGATTGTGCTCTAGTAAACAGGACAGTGAGTTGAAGAATTCAAACACAACTACCATCACTCTCTGTGTATTGCTTCTCCCGGCGTGAGAAGGCCCCGCGTGTCAGAGGCACCTGTGTGCCTCGGAGACAGCCCCTGCATTCCCCAGAGCATTTCTGTAGATTCTCTGCTCCCCACAGTTGTCAGGAAATCAGTGGTGGGTGAAAGTAAGTTAGTTTGCTACAGCTGGCAGAACAGAAAGCGTTGGCAAGTATTGTGGATGTTATTGGCATTGAGATGGAGAATCACTATCAAAAAAAAACCCCATCGAAAAACATTGATTAGCAACATTGTTCCAGCGTATTAGAAATTAGGTGCAGTGTTTGCCTCGCGGCAGGAGAAGAGCAGGGGCCCCCTCACCGGTCCAATGACTCCCCCGACCCTCACTAGCCATGGATGGATATGCAGTGTGTCAGGTGGGGGATCTAGTGCCCACAACCCATGAGCTGGCTAATGGGAGTCTCTTTTACTCTGACCCCCCCCCCCCACATCGGCACATTTACACTTCAAGCCCAGAAACAGTATTATTATAAAGGAGACAGGTCACTATCAATTTTAAACTGTAAACTATGTTAGACTACGCAAGACTAAAAAGGTTCAGAATTGCCTGGGATTTTGTAGTTTTTTTTTTTGTTTTTTTTTGTGGAGCACGTAGGTGGATTTTTTTTTTTTCTTATTACGTTATTTGTTATGAAATGTGAATGGATATGTATGATAAAACCTAAGGTACAGCCCACATGTAGGCTATATGAGTCATATCATGTTAGCCACCAACTTACTGCCTGGGTGGTTACCAACATGGTTCCTGAGTGAACCAAGCTCTGATGTAGTGGGTTTGCTAAGCCCCTGTGGGCTCACACCACACACTCGTCGTTCACGGGAGCACTCTGTGATTAGCCTCCGATCTGGGGCTTTGCTCGGCGATCTCCAAAAACCTGTCGCGAATGGAAAATCAGGCCAGAATCACGTAGTCTGAACTGGGCATTACTGTCAGCTCTATGGCTGCTCCACCAGCTTGTCATTTACCTCGTGCTTTTTACATCAGAGTTTCTCTGAGCTACTAAAATGAGGGAACCGGTCCGACCTGCGATGGATCTTTCAACTTGGAAGTTGTAAAAAGTTTCTGCTCTAGGGGTTTATGATCATAGAAAGGTAATGAAGTATAATAACCACAGATTCATGCGTAGAAAATTGTTTACTGGGTCAAATAGAAGAGGCGATGCTGCTACCACCTTTGATTTACCCAGTTGAAGGTTCAGAGCTGAATGAAATAATCCCAACCACAATTTTTTCATGTGTCTTGCTCAGCCCTGTCCTGCCTAACACCCCTGTCCTCGCATACCTAAAGCACCTGGGAGCTCAGTGCCTGTCATCATGAGTGATCTGTCACAGTAGTTTACCTGCAACCATCCTGTCACAAGGGTATTTTGTCTTATCCCTAAGCAACTGCTGCCTCGTGGAATATTGATTGAAATATTGTCTAATCTATTGTCTAGTCTATAATTCTATATACATAACTGATGGATCACAATTTTTTTACTTCTCAACCCCCCTCCTCCAAAATCCCTACGTAATCAAAGTTGAACCTGGTGGCATCAACTAAGACTCTGCGTATTATTCATTATCTCTGACTGAGAGAATAAGGAAAGGCTGTCACAGCAGCCAAGTCGGTGAGGATTTAATTAACCGAACCTGCCACGTTCGACTACATCCTCTGCCTTTCTCGGGACTCATAAAAGCCACCCCTATCTGCTGTAATTACACTAAACATGTCACAATAAAGCGCAGACGATGATTAATTTGAGTTGCGGAAAGGATCAATTCATTCATTTATTTGTAGACCGACACTTTGCTTCCTTTTGTCGGCCGATTTCATTAACTGTCATGCCTCCTGATGCTCGTTCGTGTCCTTGTTGTTGTTTTTTTTTTTCCCCCCTGACACCTGGAGAAATGGCCTGTCTTATTAGCCACAATGTATTTACCACAGAAATTTACCGTGAACCCTGAGGTTTCCCCGCCGCCCCCACGCTTGCACGTCAAAATGCGTAGAAAACCACAGAACCGGAGACTGTGTAATACCAAAATGTCAAGGGTCTTCAATCACATTTATGTTAGTTGGACCACCAGAAGTCTGTCGTAACCTCAAAATGAAAGCCTACAGCTGCGCTACTTGTATAGTGTAGTTAATAGAGGAAGTGACTTGTTTGCGGCAGCACTTGTCCCACAAGGTGACTTGGTCAGCAATATCCATGAGAATTCACGGCGACCACCCTTGGGTTTCTGTAATGGGTCGGCGGGGCGGGGGAGGGGGGCGCGTTATGTACTAACTTGTGTACTGCAGCATAAATAACAGCTATGGGGCATCTGGCAGGGCTGTAGATCATACTGATGACAGTGGAAGCAGCATAGCAGATAGGAGAAAAAAATTGAGCGGGGGACGGGGTATTGGAAGAAGGAAGAGGGAGCTGGCGTGTGTGTGTGTGTGTGTGTCTGTGTGTGTGTGTGTGTGTGTGTGTGTGTGTGTGATTGTGTGTGTGTGTGTGTGTCGGGGCGCTAGATGACTGTATCTGCTTGTGAGCAGAGAAGTAAGGCTGCATGTTCTGCTCAGCCAGACAAAAAAACTGTTTCTATTTCTTAGGTCATGACAAGCATTACACATTTTTTCCTGTTAATCCAAGTAAACAATGGGAGAAGAAAAACAACAATTATACTACTAGCATAGAGCGTTTCAGGGAATCGGAGCCGCATTTGCACTTATTATGCCTTTTTGGGATGCTGCAGGTGTGTCTTTGCGTGCGAGTCATGTGCCTGCACTATTTGTTTTGTACACCTACTATTTCCTTGGAAACCGCCATATCACCGAGGCGTAGCGTCAGACCAGGCGTTACAGGTTTTTCTGATTTGCTTTAAGCACTACAGATTTGCATTGGTTTCACAGTTACCTGTTTATATAACCCGTATTAAAGGTTCTTCAAGGAGTTTTCCACTATTTACCAATCAGTGTTTTTGTTGTATATATACATACACCTATCAGCGACAATATTAAAACCACCACTAAAATACCACTGTTTTGGTGGCACAAGGAGGAGCTACACAATATTAGTGTTTACTAATATTGTGTAGCTCCTCCTTGTGCCACCAAAACAGCTCAGCAGCAGAGCCAGCTCAGCAGTAAGTTGTGAGGTGGGGCCCCCATGGATCGGGCTTGTTGTTCCAGCACATCAAACAGATGCTCCATCGGATCAGATCCTAACACCGCCCATCCACATGATGTAGAAAAAACGTGATTAATCAGACCGGACCACCTTCTTTCATTGCTCCATGGTCCCGATGTAATGGCGAATTGCCCATTGTAGGCGCATTCAGCGACGGATATTGGTCAGCATGGACACTCTGACTGGTCTGCAGCTACACATTCCCATACACAACAAGCTGTGATGCACTGCGTGTTCTGACACCTTTCTATCACAGCAGCATTAACTTTTTCAGCAGTTTGTGCGGCAGTAGCTCTTCTGTGGGAAGCTCCCCACGGTTCACTGGTTCTCTTTCCGTGGACAACTTTTGGTAGGCACTAACCACTGCATACCGGGAACACCCCACAAGACCTGCCGTATTCCAGATACTCTGACCCAGTCGTCTAGCCATCACAATTTGGACCTTGTCAAAGTCGCTCAGATCCTTACGCTTGCCCATTTTTCCATTTTAACACATCAACTTCAACAACTGACTGTTCTCTGCTTCCTAATACATCCCAAACCTTGACAGGTGCCATTGGAAAGAGTTGAGCAATGTTATTCACTTCACCTGTCAGTGGTTTTAATGTTATGGCTGATCTGTGTACTTCCAAATAGAAATCCAGGAACAGCATCTAATAACAGTTCATCCCAACTTGGGCCCTACTGTGGAAAAAATTAATTCTCAAATTTCAAGGATCTGGTTTTTCTTCTTCCTGTTGGCCTCCAGCCTGTTGCCCTAGAGATTTTTAGAGTTTTCTTGTCATTCTAACACTGTTGCATCAGACCCCCCTCTGCTGTCTTGGGTGCCAATGTGTGTTCTGTTGTCCCTGCTGTGGCGACCCCTGCAGCCAGGGGGCTACCAACCTGCTTTTTTGGTTGTTATATCTTTTTTCCTGTGCAGCAGGGGAGGTTCAGAGTCACATGCCCAACTTGTGAGGGCATGTGATAGAGTTCAGGCATTTTGCAAGTCAAAATCCAAAGGGTGATTAAAGCAATATTGTAGTTTGTGGAAAATTTGACTGTGTAGTATGTTCCTTACCTATAGCATATATCCTTCCAGCCATATATACCATTTCCTGTTGTTTGTTTTTGCTTTAAGAAAAGAAGAAAATGGAGGAAAATTTAAGAAATGTATATCTTGCAGTCTATTCATGTGCCAGTAAGAAACTATTGTAGACATACAGTAGCTACAATAGCGACCTTACCTGCTCCACGCCCGTCAATTGTATTTACTGTACTTTTTTCTGATCGCGATACTACTTATATTACTTACACTACAAAAAATGCAGATGCAATCGTACCACAGAATGTTTTCATATCCTTTTTATGTTTTGTTTCAACCTACTTCACATTTTAGTCAGAAGTATGTTTTTGAGACTCGGTTTGCGAAAGTAAGCGGAACATTTTTGGAAAAAAAATCGTAATTTTTAATTATCGGTCACGAATAGAAAGGCACAAGAAGTGCCATTCTAAGATAGACCTGAGGTAGAGGCCTGAGGAAATAAGTGACAGTGGTTATAGTGAATCATTAAAAGGTAAACACTGTAATTGGTAACCATGGATTGTCATCCTGTACATCAGGTTCCAACATGCTCAGCCCTCTTTGCGTTCCACGTAACACTTTTTGTGATTAGCAAACCTCATCAATGCGTGTTCCCTCACTTGTTTACACACCATCTTCAGTTCACTTGTTCATAGGGTTTTTTGTTTTTTTTCACCTTGTGTTATATTTGTTTTCTGAAGACACAACCTGCTGCTGTTGACAGCTCTCGCACACGTCCATGTCTCAGAAAGATGCAAATGCCGCTCTCGACAATGTTCTTGGCTAGAAACAGCCCTGGGCGATGAGCGTTGTTTCTGGAGACGGATCGCCTGCCTTGCAGCATCACAAACCGGTTTTAAACATAGACAACCTCCTTCCATTTGTGTCTTATTTTCACATTATTGTGATAGGTATAAGTGCAGTCTTATATAAAACATTATTTAGAGCTGTGTCGGGGAAGAATGCAAATTATCTTGACATATATTTGGAAGCACTGAAAGTGAACGGCAGAGCTGATGATGAACAAATATAATGGAAATAAGTTTACTGTCCTGCCTCCTGCACGCCTGCAAGTGACCTGCTACGTGCCCGTACGTACTACTTCTTTAGGCAAATTCAATGACAAAAAAGAGAACTGCGTATTCTACCGAGGTGCATAAACATCTTTTTCTTTCCCACCCATAAAGTGCACTGATGTATGGGTAAAAGGGTAGATTTTAGTGCAGTGATATTTCAAGAGGCAAGTGGCTGTGTTGCTGCTGCCGGGGTCCCTTGGTTCACACTATCAAAGGAGACATCACCTTTAATTGTTCTCATCCATCACTTGGTAACAGGCACACTTGGAGATCATAAGGCCTTTTTATTTTTTTCCTGGGAATGGATGCGGCCTGGATTTAGAAGCCACACCACCTAATGGTGGGTCACACCACCGGCGACTGGGCTGGAGCGTGAAGCTAAGCGGCTCTCACCTCGTCACCGCGTGGTCACACCGCCGGCGATGGGCTTCTGTACCCCTGGCATTTGTGGGCGTGTCGGCTCAAAATCGACTGGCTGTTGTGGGTGCGTCAAGAAATTAAAACCTCTCTCCTTTTCTGTATTTAATATACATTATAGAGATAGGTGGTGCCGTGCCTACTTATTTTTTTAATTTAATTTATGTAGTTTGTTTACTTGGCAAAATTTCTTGGTGTGACCGTACCATAACAACACTATAACCGTACCATAACAACCCTCTCAGTTTTGAGAGAAACCATGTTTAGTAAAACTGATTATTGTAGCAGTCTAAATCAAAGCAGCGTAGTGTTTGTTTACTTTATGTTTACTTGGTGCAGTCATATTGAATATAAACATTTCGAGTGGTGTGTTGACAATGGAGACATTAGGAAGAAAAATCTGTATTGGTGGCTTTACTATTAGTCTCTACGAGAACAGATAATGTCAGGGCTGTACCTGGATCAGAATTCTGTCAGTCTAATCGGATTTGGCTGTTCAAAGTGAATGTTCGACTATTCCGGAGGAACGGGGTTGGTACCAACCAACCCGGTATTAAACGGGGCCGAGGCAAAATTTAAGATCGTAGTATCGGTAAGCTCCAACGTTACCGGTACTGTAAACGGTATTGCAGAATGCCAAGAAATGTGTTTTCTATTTATTGAGGCTATACAACCCGTTTCTAACTTGCAGTAAGATTAAAATATTTGTCTAATAAGCATTTTTGCTATTATCAGAAGAGACATCTCTCCTCTCTCTCCCGCTCCATCGCCAGAATGGAGATATGCGCAAGGGGGGCGGGGCTGGACCCCTCTGCCTCGCTCTCACACACACTCGAGGAGACCCTGCTCTGAGTGAGTGACAATGGCACGGCGAACGCAGATTGTGCCCCGATCGCTGTATTTAGTTGTTTTATTTGGAGGATCACGGTGCACGGAGAGCCGTGTCCGGACGTGGACTATTCACACATATAAAAATGTATTTATGATTCCCCTTATTTATAATTCCTCATTGAAATGTTATCCCTGTGCATTTTGTAAGCTTATATCTGTTTTATCCTGTCATTGTAATGCACACTGACCAAAAAAACAAAACAAAAAAATAAATAACGCCTGCTCGACTTGAAGAATCTCAGTCGACCGGCAGGTGATGATTCGACTCGTCGACTTTCAGGGGGCAGCCCTGGAAAATGTATTAATAAAAAAATGTCATTTTAAATGTGATGTTTATTTATTTTTTAATGTTCAACCAGATATTGCAATTTGAAAACATATATTATAATTATTTGTTACCATTCTAAATTAAAAAAAAAAATTGTGGAATACAATTCAATTTTGCTCATTTCATCGACCAATAAAATTACGTTATATATGTTTTATACGGCTGGTTGTTTATTTTTCATTTGTTTGCAGTGGTGTATTTCACCACATTTACTGCTTTCACAGACCATGCAACACTCCAGAGCATAAGAAGGGGAGACAGCAGAACATGCTAGAATAGAAATGTGCTGGGCCGGCTTCCATGTAAAAGCATCGCATCCGGTGGAGCTGCTTCAAGTCTCTCCCTCTCGCAGGGAATTTGGGTGTCTGGAGTGTTTCCCCCCCGTTGCGTTGAGTGGCTCTGGGTGAGGGGAAAACGCTGGCTGACATCGGCGTGGGATTGAGCTCAGACGGCCTCCCAATGGGATGCGAGGATGGGGATGGGTCTCTTTCAGCAGGGCTCTGATTAGACCCTTCGCCCTCGCCGCCACGCTCCACTCACATTGGTAATTGGAGCTGGCAGGAGGTTGGCATGCACCCCTCCTTTTCTCCTCCCTTCCCCTTTCCTTTTCACCCTTTTTTTTTTAAATCCTCCATTTCAATCTCACCTGCCTCTGGCTGTTATAGCAGAAGTAGCACATTCACACATCATGACATGGAGGTTTACAACTACTGCATATGTTTAGCTAATTGCCAGTGTGACACAAGTACAAATTATATTTTCAGATATTTCCAAAGAATATTTTCTGTAGTCGAAGCTCCCACTGCTATTCTAATTGAGTAGCACAACCACAAAACTGCATTAAGCCATCCTCCTCTGCCCTCTCCTTTCTGCAGTGCTGATATTACCACTGTAAACTAATTTAACTGAGCTAAGCTGTTCCTATTGCAGCAAGACTCCTTGTGCGTGATATATGGCGGTGGAGAGAACAATGGTGCTATTCATTTTTCATAGGGTACAAGAACTAGTTCCTGAGTTTCCCTGCTTTTATGTTTGGTGGTTTTCTGGCACTCTCATGCTGCCTCTGGCCTTGATCAGTGATAAATCTTTTTTTTCCCATAACAACGGTTTCACTGGAACAATTTCTGAGTTAAATCAGAGTTCAATTAATTTCTAAGACATTAAAGAAGGAATAAACACCTTTGCTTATTCGTGAGGGTCTCGATCCAGTTGCCCATTATTAGTAGTTGCTCAACGAGTAGTAGTAGTAGTAGCAGCAGTAGTAGTTGTAGTAGTAATTTTGTTTTGCAAATTTGTAGAGAAACCTATCAGGTCAGTTTCTTAAACATTGTGAAATAGAGAGGACCAAAAGGAACATATTACAAGTGTGCAAGTGACTTGGCAGCAGCCAGCCAGGAGGCTCTGGCTGCCAAGCTGTGACTGCATGCTCTGCCCTGGTCCACGCTGGCAAGATGCTTGCCCAATTACTAGCGATGCCTCATGAGACACGGGGCCTATTGTTGGCGGGATATCTAGATTCTCCCAGGCACCTGTGGGAGCGCCAACCCTATCAATGATGAAGTGCACATCGCTAATGACTAATGAAACGCAGTGAAGCCGGATCCTGGTATGTTTTTTTTTTTTTTTTTCACCTCTGCACTTTTAATAATGCGTTATGGAGAGGCTGTGTGACTCAGAATTCATCACACGTTTGTTTTTCTTCTTTGTCTTATTTTCCACTGTTGATCAGACAGAACTGTTTTTTTTTTGATGAATTGTCCCCATGCACAAGAGGGCCATTTATTAGAGATGCCCTCTATCTTGACAAAACAGCAGCCTGCATTGCCCGCACTGTTTTATCACAGCTTCTTCTCAAATTTCCCCCAGCTCTCTCCTCTGGAGAGAAAACTGAGTAGAGAGGAGTAGAGTATTATGCAAAACTCACTTTTTCAGTGCTTGTGCACATACATTTGGGTCTCTGATAGGGCAACTAACACACAAACTGTGAAATAAGACAACTCGGTCCTTTTTTTGCTAGCTGTCTGTTTGAGAAAACATAGTCGAGAAAACGAGTCGTTCAGCTTTGCTGCCCTGATACACGTCACTCGTGGTATTATTCGAAATAAAACCGCCCCCCATCATATTCCACGCTGCTCTGGACACTGGTGTGTGTGTGTGTGTGTGTGTGTGTGTGTGTGTGTGTGTGTGTGTGTGTGTGTGTGTGTGTGTGTGTGTGTGTGTGTGTGTGTGTGTGTGTGTGTGTGTGTGTGTGTGTGTGTGTGTGTGTGTGTGTGTGTGTGTGTGCGTCCACTGAGTGCGTGCGTCCACTGAGTGTGTGTGTCCACTGAGTGTGTGTCCACTGACTGTATTGAACGCTGCAGTGCAGGAGCCCTTCCGCATTTCTTCAAATAAAACCGTAGATGTATTTATTCAATTTTATTTTCTGACGTTTCTGTAATCGAATGAAACAAAAAAGCCCCAAGTCCTGCCGTATCTCACACTGCTCCAAGCTCCACGCTGCTGCGGACACCGCGGTGAAAGTCAGAAAGCACTTTTAAATTAGACCTTATAGATCTAATGTGAGTAAAGATTCAGCCACTGGATTCCTTAATTCTCGCCTTAAATTTGTTGAGAAACAGATTCTAGTGTAATGAAGGAAGGTGAAATCTTAAAAGTTTACAGAATGAACCCCGAGTAATGCTCAAACCCCGTTCGCTCACTGAACCCGAAACTGGTGCTCAAACGTTTGGTTTTACAAATGATAAACGAGAATACTTACTGTACTCTGAATAAATCTGGAAGCCCCTTTAAAACAGCCAAGTTTCAACATGGCCTTCACTGGCTGTGATTTGGCCACTCGGGCACCCATCATAAGGCCTGTCCCCCAGTATAATATACTGGGTCACAGAGTTGTAGGCCAATGAGATTGTTTCTTCTATCCAGTGAGAGAGATGATCTTTGTACAGGGGTTTCCCAATCGTCTGAGATCCATAACAGACAAAAAGCAGGTCGGACTGTCGTGTGGCGCGTGCTCTCCACATAGACCAAAAGCGCACAGACTGGGCACAGGGTATACTGCCTCTTGTCTTCCTCTGGCCCAAAGGGAGGAGGAGAAAATGGAGAGAGATCAATTGTGGTCGATTTGAATCACGCTTTTATGTTCTTGGGCCAGATTGGGTTTCAAAGTAACCCTCCAATTGTCCGTGAAGAACACCAAGCTGGACTGGTGGACAGACAGCGTGGCCAGGTTTTCCACCAGTTTTGCCGGCAAAAGTGCCAGAAGCAGTGCTGATTCAATGGAAAAAAATAATAAATCCCACCTCCTGGAGAGGTTTGAATGGGGATCTTGTTAAGGCAATCAATACCAAACCAGATCCCATTCCAGGGTCAGCAACTACACACACGGGCATAACCGGCGGGTGCCCTGCATGAACCTGGATGCCAAAATGTGACTGCTCAGTTGTTTGCCATCCACACCACTATGACAGGCCGATATAGTGGCCAGGTACACCTTGAGGATGGACAGTGCCAATACTTTTACATCCAGGCCTTGGAGGAAACTGAGTATGACCATAATATTACAGCGTTATAGGTCATCTTCATGCGCCACACACACCAGCACTCAAAGACGTGTAAAGCTCCCTCGTTGACAAGGCTCTAGTGCTCTGAATTATTTCCACCACCTCCATGGGTAAACCTTTGTTTAAAAGCCGTCCCGCTCAGGGGCCAGGCGACTAGTTTCCACTTGTGGGGAGCCGGATGGAAGATTTCCCCCACTGCCTGCATCAGTCTTACCTAAGCGGGATCATCCCAGGGCGTACCCATGATGAGGGACCTCAGGTCTGTGAACCAACTCTGTGTCAGACACAAAGGTGCTTCCAGAACCAGTTCCCCCTCTCCTTCCTCACCATGTCCAGCACCTGCTGCTATGGCGGGAGGGGAGGAAATGCACAGAGACGAGCTCAAGGCCAGCGGTGAGCCAGCATCGGGGCCCAATTGGGGGGGTCGTCGTTCCGAATGGAGTACCATAGAGCACAATGAGCCTTGTCTCGTGAAGCCAACAGATCTACCTCTGCTCGGCCGAATCGACGCCAGATCATGTCCATAACCAGCGGATCAATGGGCCAAACCAAAACTCTAGGCCGTCCCCTCGATAATAAATCCACTCCCAGGATTTGCCTGCCCTGAATGTGATATGCTGACAGGCAGCAGAGGTTGGAAAAGGCCCACAGCAAAATTCTAGACTCCACCTGATGGATCGTTAGGGAGCAGACGCCACCCTGACGATTGATATAAGCAAACGTTGCGGTGTTCCCTTCACGGTGGTGCCCTTTCACCCACAGTGCAGGTCTAACAGGGCCAACTACTCCAACTCCAACAGACTGATGTGCTGGGTCTCGTGCCCCCCCTGCCTTACAAGGACACATTGTTTTTTATCACAACATGCACTGTCACTGGACCCATCCCCTTTTCATGAGGTTGCCGGGGGTTAGCCAAAACCTCAGGCCGTCTCGGCATTGCGTAATGGTCAGTTCCAAGGAGAGGTCCCTGGATGCACCAGCTGTTTTATAAACCAGGTCTCATCCTGAACAGACCCAGTGTGACTGCGGCTGAGGCAGCCCCCATCAAGCCAAGCAGGACCATAACCCAAAGTTCCCTGGCGACCTTGTGCAGGGACAGCGTGCAAGCTGCAGTGGCCACAGCTAACATCCTTGTCCGAGTCAGTCGTACATGCATCGACCGTGAGTCCAGATCGAGACTCAAATACCCAGTGCGCTGGGCTGGAACCAGAGCGCTCTTTTTCCAATTCACCAGAAAACCCAGTCTGAGGTGATGGTCAACCAGTGCTCCCGTGTGGGAATGTGCCAGTTCCATCCACACCACTATTGTCAGGAGATTGTACGGAATAACAGAAAGTCTATTCCCTGGATGCGCACAGGGCCAATAGCTGCCTCCACACCAATAGTGAATATAGAGGGCCAGAGAGAGAGAGAGAGAGAGAGAGAGAGAGAGAGAGAGAATGAACGGGAGAACACAAAACTTGTACGCCCTGTTCTGAAAGGCGAACCTCAGAAATTTCCTGTGCCTTTCCACAGCTGGTTGTGAAAGTAAGCATCTTTAAAATCCACCGACATGAACCAGTCTCCTCGTCGGATTGATTTGAACAGGTGACGGTGTGTTAACATTGGTTACGGGTGCTTTCTCAATGTTTTGTTTAAGATTCCCAGATTGGTCTCAGAGAAGAACTGTCTTTTTTTTTTTTTTTCTTTTTTTTTTGGAATGTGGAGATATGTCCCAATTTCTTCTCCAGCGAAGACAGAATTGCCTGTTCCAGGATGACGGATGTTGAGTCCAAGACTTTCGTCAGTGTGACTCCAGCACACGCTGGTGGACGAAGGGCGAACTACAGCGCATAGTCCTTTTCAAATCGTCCTCTCTACCCAGGGAGAAATCTCTCCATACGCTCACACAAGTGGAAAGGCATGCGCTAGATTCTGGTCGCGATGGTACAGGGCAGATTTGCACACAAATTGAGCCTTCGGCTACATTATCTGGGCAGGGAGCCTCACCTGAGGCTTCGGGCTCATACTTTTGTTTCAGGCTATGATGCTCATGTCTATTGAGTGGACAGGGGGCCTCGACAAACACACTGGAGGGAGAGACGGGAAATAAAGACTGTGTGTATTTTGTGTACATTAACTGCACGGCTTTCGCTGGCACGGGGCTTGGTACAGTAGAATGTCTCTTTCGTGCTAAAACACGAGGACGAGCGGACGGTCCAGCAGCAAGCCTACATGCCTTGGCCCGGTAGCTAAGGCTTTTCCACGGTGAGGAGAGGCAGAGGTGGGCAGCTACCGATTCCTCCAGGGGGGGCATGGCCAGGTATCCCAACCCTGCCTCAGTGTCCGGGGTCGGCCACTGGTTAAACTGCTAGACGGGGGAACGCGGCTTCTGGGGAGCGCCCCATGACGACCTCATCTCTCTGGTAAAATCCTCCAGCACAGCACAGCCCCATGGCTGCATGGAAGTAGTGCCACTCCTGCTGCGCCGCCAACTCCTTCTGATCCACCTGGCACGGATGCTGAGGGAGATCCTTAGAAGCGGGGGAGCATGGCCTCGAAACAAGGCCCAAGAATGCAAGAGCAAATTCCCCCTCTTCGCCCTCACTCAAGTCGCCCATAGGCCTTTTGGCAGTATGGGGACGACTAGGGCAGTAACCGAAGATGTCTGCCCGATGGCGGATGACTTCAAGCATCAGACTCGCACAGTTGACCCAAAAGAACGGGTCCGATAGCGCTGCTTCCACGTTTGCTTGGCCGAGACAGCGGACGCACAGTGGGTGAGTATCCCTGTGGATCATGTGCACATTGCAGCCGAGTCGTGTCAGACGCGTTTACACTACGTGGAAATATTCAGTTTGGTTTAGACGAGGGCTGGAGCCTGGGCAGAGAGTGCAGGAGGCTGGACGTGACACAATAACGACATGTCACTACGGAGTTTTAGCACATCCAAGAAGGCGGACCAGGCTACCGACGTAATACAAACTAAACAGTGGAAAGGAATATAAAGGAAAGCAGAAAGGAATATGAAGCAGCTACGCTTCGTGCACGAAGCTAAATAACTGGCCCATGATAGAGATGTATCCAACACGCAATATGCCCACAAACTCGCTTTCAATGCTCCAGACAATTACCTGTAGTGTTCATACATACCGCTCAGTTGGAGATTCCGTGGACTTTGTACGCGGGTGCTGGCTTTGTAAAGTCCGGATGATGTCCGGTCCAAATGATTCGGACATTTGCATTCCCACAGAGCAGTGCATGTGTGAAAGCAGCTTTGGTTGGTTTAAAAGGCTTTCAGCTTTATTCAGTGGAGCTGTCTGGAAACAGCTTAAGGCATATTAAGAACTCAAGTTCTTAATATAGTTCTTAATATAGGTCTACAAGGCCTCAAAAGCATTCAACAATACCTTATTTCATTCCATAAAACTTGAATGAATTGTTATTTTTCAGCTGAAACTTGCTCCAGGCATTAACACAGAGACAAATACAATTGAACAAGTAAAAGAATAAAGGAAAAAGCCAATTAAAAAAAAAAAACTGAACTTGCTACTATACAATATGAAAATACTAAATTGTAAAACAGTAGATGAGGATGGCATTGCCATCCTAAACTCATACGACACGGGTGCCATGGAATATGTGACTGTTGGGACTATTTGGGGAATTTTTTTTAATGTAATTAAAATATTCACATTCAGTTATTATATATGTGCAATTGGTATGGACAACAGATACAGCTGAAACAATTGCAATTTTACACTAACATTTTGTTCTTATAGCGCAGATGTGAGAGTAGGTCAAAAAATGAACACACTGATCAAAATAAGCGTCAACAGTAATGGCTTTGGTGGCGGCGGGCCTAGTTTAGAAAAAAGCAAACCAACGACTGGAAAAGCAGGTGAGATGGCTGTGCTGGTCATGTGTACATGCAAGCTCAAACCTGCGAACATGGTTTTACAGGAAGTAATCCCGCCCTCATGTCAAGTCACAATCAGGCTTTGGACTTTGTCGTTCTCGTCTTTTGCCATGAACATTTACTTCTTGGAACAACCAACAAACTAATGTAGATGGACCTGGACTATTTCATTTGACATCTATCAAATTTGGACTTTTGGCTGTCTTTTTCTCTCCACCCTGTTCTTTCCTTCGGCCGTCATCTTGGTCTCTCGGTTCCTTAATGATTTTGTTTCTAATTCCGTTGTGCATCGATCAGAACAATTTCAATTGGAACAGGCTCAGACAGTAGTGAGTCATTTACTGCAGAATTAAAATCTGCTTTGTTTGCTCACAAAATGGAGCTGTCTTTGTATTTCTTCCGTGGCTACTGTCTCTAGGGAGTAGCTAACCTTGGATGTTAGAATTCTCAACACTATAACAGCACACATACTTCTTTGCAGGTGTGCTTAACACTTCCATGTATTTTGCCCGCACTCTGTCTTCCAACATTGTCATGTGTGAATTCACACACTCACCAAAGCCATGTGGGAGCTTTTTCCGCTAATCAGGGAGGCTGCGCAAAAGCTCTGGGTTTGTGTCAGCCACTTGTACTGACAGCTCCCCCGCAATGCAAACACTAGGCAGGAGAAGGGGAAAGCTTCACATAAAAGTTGCAGCTGTTTGCCTTTTAAATTATTCCCTGTTTGTGATTTCTGATTTGAGAAAGCCACTGACTCGTGTGATAGCTCCTTAGAGGCTCGCACTGTGAAAGTGGCGATTTCCATTTTTCACTACCGTCAAACATTGAGCAATATTCAGAATCTTCCAATGTTCCCAAAATTCATAGGAAGTCTCACGCTATATGTTGGTTTTTAATACCCCCGCGATAATGAGTGAATAATTTGAAATTATAATTACAACTCTTACAATTGGTGGATTTGCTTCCTTTAGAGAAGTGCACGGCAGAAACACCCACTTGTACAGTTAACAGTTCACTCAAATTAACTTTCACACAAAAATGTGTGTTATTGACCATTGGCAAAAGTGTTTTTGCAAATGTCAAAGCTGTTGTCCAAAATGATTAAAGCTATCAATTTAGGTAATTCTCATAATCCTATAATAATGACTTCTTAACATAATGTGAATTGCTACCTATCTTGCTAACCAACGACATAGCTTTGGTACTGGTACCACCTTTTCCACAGGTAGACACCAAGTAAGCTTGCACTGACAATTTCTGTTGTGTCAGGGCCCTTGTGTCTTATACCTAGAGACGTGGTTGAATAATCCAAAAGAGAAGTTTTCCAGCAAATTTTGGTCCACAGCCAGTGCTATGGGATAGATTCAAGTTCATTCTGACCCTGAACTGGAATAAGCAGGTTAAAAAAAAAAAGTGAAACAAGAATTAACATCAACTCAGAACATTATCTCTCCTTTTTCAAACAGCACATACTACAGGTTTTTAATTAATTTTCTCGAGCAATTGTTTTGACCAATTCTGAGGAACAGAGGTCTAATGTCATACAAACAAAGAAAAACAAAACCGTCCCTTCGATGTCTGCAGCATTTCATGAAAATGAATCATAGCGGTTATATGAGAAAATGAACACCAATGGGCGCAGGATCTGTGATTAAACAATTGATTTTTTTCCTCTAAAGGATGTTTGTAATTTCTGTGGAAGTATATTGTTTTTTATCCTAGTTAAGAGTCTTTTGGCATTGGCACTGGAGGCAAGTCTGTAGGGCACGGCTCTGTTGAGAATATTATCAAAATATACATATATTACAAGTTCTGACATTGTGAGTGTCTGGGGACAACCCTCAGACAACTCTGCATCACTCTGGACTTCAAATGTCTCTCAATGAATCTTGGTTCCTGGTTTCTGTCTGTGTTGAATGAAAGGAGTTTTTTACCTTTTAATTTTTTATGTAAGGCTTCTTGGCACACTCTTTCACATTTATATCATTTCAAACTCTGTCACCTGCAGAATGGCCCATACACCATAATCCTAAACAGGAAAGCAGGTGGGCTCAATATAGCTTTTTCCTCACTGCCTAAAATGTGAATTTTGGGTTATTATGATCATGTTTGCACAGATTTCTTTAATTATTTAGAACAGAAAAGGCTTTTCATTTCAACTTCTATGCACCGTTCTATATTTGGTTGATAATAACCTGGGGCTAAGTGTCATGTCACGAAGGGCCACTGCCAAAAGTTTCCATTATCATGAGCACGGTTTTTGTCTGTGCGACACACCGCATGAGTGTACTGACCAAAGGCAACGGCCCTAAACACAATTATCTGCATACGAGAAGACTGATAGAGAGAAGAGATTACAGTTCTGAGGATGAGCTGATAACCAGATCTCCCGAGGGCCAAATCCACCCTGTTGTTTAATTAATTATAAGACAGCTTCAAGATCAACAGCCACTTAGCTGTCCACTGTACAGTAGAATCCAAATGGAAAGCGCCATTGGAATATTAACACCGGTTTATTTTCAGTGTGCTATCATGGCAGTTCACTGGCATATATTATCATCAGTTGGATTATTCAAAGAAGGTTTGTTTTTTTTGCAAAGCCTAAGGCGGCTTGTGTGTGCAGATGCCCTCAGGCAGCCGATTGCACCTCCCTTTTCTCTCTTCTAAGCCAAAACTCCCTATGGTGGTGAATGCACTACACACAATTATAGCCAATCATATGTGGAACCAATTTGGCTATTCAGACAGTGTACATACAGAATATTCCTCTGCTGTCTGTTTTTTTAATTTTATTTTAATTTTGTTCTTTTGGGTTGTATGCTTGGCCGCCAGCAACTGGAATTGATGTTCTCGACATTGGCTTCTCTGTCCTTAGCAGCTTAATGTTATGTTAAACCTAATACAATATCTTTGTGTATTTCAGAGAACCAGATACCCCATGGCTTCCCTAACATAGATATGGGTCCCCAGCTGAAGGTGGTTGAAAGGACCCGAACCGCCACCATGCTTTGTGCTGCCAGTGGGAACCCAGACCCCGAAATAACCTGGTTCAAGGACATGCTACCTGTGGACATCAACAGCAGCAATGGGCGCATCAAGCAACTCCGATCAGGTACACTTGGATTCCATTTTTCTCCACAATTTGGGTATAATTTGGGTTTATAGGGTAAAGATGTAAATATAGTTTAGACACAGGATGCTAAATGGTTCTAAAATGGCTATTTAACATGAGATAAGATGTAAGCAGACTGTCATGTTTTAATTTTGAATGCTGATATGATGCATCCGTTTCCACAAAACAGGGACTAGAAATGCAGCAGTACCCCATCATGATCTCTATTTTCAGATTTTTTCTTTTCCAAATCACACTTTAGAAAGCGACACCGTATTTAATATTTGGTTATTGCAAACCCGCCCCCATTGCAGGAAGTCCATCCACTTGCCATCCTTTGATATCACATAAAACATTACACAATAAAAAATGAAGCCCCTCTCAAACATGCAAATATACCTGCAGTCACTCTTGAGTAAACTGCGTTAGCTGGTATATAGACGTTAAGAGAATATAAGAAAGAAAAGAAAATCAATGACGTGCCCCCTGTTCACAATGCTCGGCCACTTGATAAATAAACAGCTCAGCCCTGACCCGGATCAGATGGAAAAGGTGCGAGTTGGTAAGATTAGTGGGTTTGACCGGGCTCAGTCTTGTCGCGCCCCGCTAAACCTCATTTAGAGTGTGTCAGGCCGGATTCCAGGTCCCGGGCCCCAAGATTAAAGATGAGAGGGCCCTTTAACAAAGCCTGTCAGTAAAGTGACCGCTACACACAAAATGTGGGTCACTGGGATGACAACACTTGGCCCATTCGGATCACCAACTCTGTCGGTGATCCTGAATGGGATCCTCAAATTTTCTACGAGGACGCCCTATTTCTTTAATTACAACAATGACCCAAATTGGATAAAATTGGATTGGAGTTGGATCTCATTCGTTTTGGATACAAACAAGACAGTAAGCTTTTTCTGGTGTATGCTCTACCGTGCCCCCAAATGTGGTACGTAACATCCTCAGTTTTACAACTGCTCATATCTCTTACCCTTTCCCTGACATCTGCTGTTGCATTTTCCTAATGGCCTACAACCTTAAGAGTCTCATATCTGTCCACATCACACAAAAACCGAAATAATTTGACTTCCACAGTTCTAATACCCAAGGCCGTCATCCACCGGGGCTGGTATTGTGGATCGTATTGTTCATTTATTGAGTTATGAGATGAGTTATTTTATTTATTTATATTTTAATTTTTGTTTCCTTCTGTTTTGTTATAGATATGGACTTTTGCACCCTTGTTGCATTTGTACTAACTCCTCAACATCTCTTTGACCTCATCCCTTTTTCTCTGTGTTCAGTAGGTACAAACATATTTTGAGATTGCAATCTCTAAGACGAACATGGTTCCCTGAAGTGCATTCTTAATGCTCAGTTCCTCTTGCACACGCTCTCCTTGTGTTCGCTGACCTGTGTTCAAAAAGGGGGAATAAAATGTAAGCCACCTGAATTTCGAACATGTGGATGCTCGACCTGAGCAAAATCGTACGCAATGTTGTCAGCACTATGATTCAAGCACAAAACAGACTGGATCCAGGCCTGCAGTCTACAAATGCTCAAGCGGCGGCAGTTCATTTGGGAGCGTTTTGCCGTTAATGCATTTGTTATTTGTATACTTGACTCACATCCAGACTCTCTGTGCTCGCTTCATAGTTACAGTTCTGCCTTTTCTTTTTAATTTCATCCTATGGAACCGTACTTACTTTGTGGCGTTGAAGTGGCTTCCACCTTCACTGGTAGTATATTGTATCTCTGGGCTGTGCGTAGCCCCATATTTTATTTCCCAATGGTGTGAGTGGATTACTAACCAATCTCTTCAACCCTGTTTGCATTTAAATTACCCCCACCTAGGTGGTACGCCAATTAGAGGTAAGGATGATGAACAAATTGTGTCAGAAAAAAAAAGTCACGTCTCCATTTCCCCCTCCCCCCCACATCCTCGTTAGCCCTGTGCACCTGCCCACCACCCCTCCCCCCCAATGTGGCCTCACCAGAATCATATGCACTGGTGCCGCCAACCCCATTTCCGTGCACCTCTCACTTACCCTCCGCCGCACAACTTGTCAGCCCATTATCTGTCTGCTATGTCTTTTGCCCAAGCAAACAAACAAACAATGTCCAACCCTGGAAAATGGGGAATAAATGGTGCAGAAGCCTCGCTCAAGGCGACACGTATACTGCCGGGCTGGGAATGATCCTACGTATACTCACCCCTGCCCCACCTTGTATATACAAATACGCAAACACGCGCATGTTTGCACACAGTAGCGGGCAAACGTTCGTGCACATGAGCTCATATGTATGCACACAGACTGAGACCGATACACACACACACACACAGACACACGCACAAAAGCAAACAGCCCTCTCCACTAGCTTTTCACTGAAAATAGCAGAGATGGTTGCATTTTAAACTAAAGGCCAGCGTTGCCACTAGAGGATCTACCTACCTACAGTGTGGCGCCTCAATGAAAATTGAAATGGCTGAATTAGCATACAGCCTATGCCGCATCGCTTCCCACAGCGTGGGAATTGAAATGGGGATTGTCAAGGTGGAAACTACGACCTCTTTTAATGGAAGTCATCAGTCCCCACCCCACTCTCACTCCCCCCACCCCCCCACCCCAGTCAGGCGTCCACTACCCCGATTGGATGCTTGATTTCAGTTCAGCGGTTAGGTAAACAGTGGACATCTGGGACGAGCAGAATACTTCAGCTTGAGAGATGCCCAAGTCGTCTGTCTCACTGTCTGTCCATCCCTGGGCAGTAAATATTCATACGGACCTTTAAAGTACCTCCGGTGTAAAATCAAGCCCTTTAAATTGTCAGCACACAATTATAAAGGTAATTAATTTTGGTGTATTATGTAATAGTTTAGTCCATTTGAAAAGGAAAAAGTGCCGTTGCATTAACAAATGCAAAATACAGTCAAATAACAAACAACTGATTTTAAAAATGTGATACCTTAGTTTTGAGTAGGAGATATTCTTTAGGTAGGTATCTCCAAAACCAGAAAATAAGAGACAATATAGAAAAATCGTCAACTGCGATCTACGGTCAGGAAATGGGTCAGGGATAACGTAAAAGTCAAGTTTGTGCTGATTTTACGGTGTTATGGTCCTTTACGGTTTCTTGGGCATTCTCACTGCCTCAGAAACACCCACCCATGTGTGTGTTTCTGTAAAGGTACACAATAAAACAATGACCTTGGACCACATGTGAGTGGACAGAATTCGCTTAAATCGTTTGCTGGGTAGGTTGGGTTCCCTCCCTGACAACCACCAACAATTGCCCTCCGGGTACCAGCTACATCCTTCTCATGCACCCGGCTGTTTTCTCCCACAGGAGAAATTTAGCAGAATGACAAGTCGGTGACATTAGCATTAGCATGCAGGTGCGCACAGTGCTGAATCAGAGGGATGAGAAGCGCTAGACTGCGACAAGCTGAAACCCCACCCGAGCGATCTGTTGTCACGGGAGCAAAGTGCCGTCTGATGCCACACCCCTCCCCATCCTGTAGGCCAATTCTCAACAGTCCGAGCCTCCAACCTCAACACCGCCACCACCTTTAGTGTCGTCTTGATTTGGGTCCTTTTGGTTGGTGTTGAACCTGTTTGTTGCATTCATCTCGTTCTGCATGGTGTTTGAAAACGTATTCCGACATCACTTTACAAGCCTTTTTTTTTTTTTTCGCTGTATTTTTGTCATTCCTAAACTGCATTGCGTCCAGCTGCCTGTCATGCCAGCGCCATGCTGTTCGCAAGAGGTGATAACCGCTATCACCTGCTTGTGACATACTAATGTATCTCTATTATGTTCTATTAGAGAAGTAATGCTTAAAGCATATATATCAAAAATAATTGAATCTAGGTAAGTTATCATTTTATTTATACTTTGTCTCCCCCCCATCCGTCACTATTTCTCCATCCAGCAGTGCATGGCCCATAAATGTAACACTAATCTAAAAATCTAAAAAAATCCAGGTCTCCTCACCTGTCAGCCGTCTGTAAATGCCTAGCCTTGGCTACATGGTAGGTGACATGGTGGCTTGGTCCACATGAAGTTTGGTCCTCTGGGACTTTCAAATGTTATTAGGGATATGTTATCCTTCCGACTGATGGGCCCAGCTACCTGGCACTGTGAATACTTATCTTGGACGTCTGGAAGGGGCGATTCTACCGTGACAATTTGTCTTTTGTCTTGATGGTCAATAGCCAAATTGTCTGAATCGATCCGTCTGTTTAGGAGAACCGATGGCTGCAGCGGCACTTTTTCAGCAAATGTCAGGCCTTTTATTTTTTTTGTCAGATTTATTTATTTTTTTGAAGTAAAGAGCATGAAAAGGTTCTGAGGGATGTGATATTTTTTTGCCTGACTAATTAACCCCAAGTCATGGCCTCTGAAGAAGCTGTCTCTGCAGCTCCTATTTTTGGCTTTGTCAGACCAGGAAAAAATGAAGATTTGTGGATTGCATAAACCTAAAATCAGCTAAACGTGTGTGCTGCTGTAGATGATTTTTGCATAAAACGGCACCCATATCCACGACACTTAATCACATACATATACACACACACACACACACACACACACACACACAAAACGTGTTAGGCGGGTTGTCTACGCAGTCGTAGGGTTGGTTCTCCAGTGCATGTTGTGCCACTGCTGGCATCTGCTGCTGTCATGTCATGGTGGCTAAATGTTTTAATCCCCTTCGCAGGAGCCCTGCAGATTGAGAACAGCGAGGAGTCCGACCAGGGCAAATACGAGTGCGTTGCAATGAACAGCGCGGGAACCCGATACTCCGCCCCCGCAAATCTATACGTGCGAGGTAAGCCTACACGTTATATTCCTCACACTTCAGCGGCAAGTGTTGCCCCCGATGCTAATTCACCCGGTACCTCCATAAGCACCTGCACCTGTCTCTCTTTCCCTCTCTCTCTCTCTCTCTCTCCCTCTCTCTCTCTCTCTCTCTCTCTCTCTCTCTCTCTCCATTTCCTTGCCGTTATCACCACTGTTTCATATCTCACTGTGGAGCTGAAGTAACCTCGGGCCTCCTTGGTGTGCCCGTCAGCGTTGCCAGGTGCTAACACTGTGAAAACAGCTGCATTGAAAGCGTTTTCTCTCCTGGGGACCCCCCCCCCCCCCAAAAAAAAAACAAAAACAAGCACAATGAGGATATTATTTCTTTTCGTTTTTTACAGTGTTGATAGGCTCTATAATTTCCCCTCACACAGCTCCTCTCCTGGGGCCTTGAGTCCCGGGGGCTTGTTTTTGTTGTGGTCGGTGTGTATGAGCAGACTAATACGTGCGCATGCACACGCACACACACACACAGCACTGTGCTGGTTTCTGTGAAAGTGTTGAATAAGACAGGGAGCATACTCGGGGTCAGCCAAATGCAACCCCCTCCCCCAGATGCTGCTGTGCCTGTCTGATGCACATGAAACGGAATAGCTGCTCCAGTTGTTTGTAGGGGTGTTGGTCTAAGAATTGGGGAGAGAGAGAGAGAGAGAGAGAGAGAGAGAGAGAGAGAGAGAGAGAGAGAGAGAGAGAGGGAGGGAGGGAGGGAGGCATGCAGGCAGGCAGGCAGGCAGGGCGGGAAGTGGTAAGAAAGAGACATGCTCAGCTATCAGTTTGTTAAGGCCAGACCCGTGGAGCTGACAGGCTGACATCACAATAGAAGCTTCTTTCCATCCATCAAAATGAAAACCGTGTCGGCTGCTTCCTCCGCGTTCACTCGGTGTGGGTGCGCCGACGCAGCTGTAAAATTAACAACCCATTGGTTAAGAAAATATACAGTTGTAAATGTAAAATTTGACTCCAAAACGCTAAGGGATGTATTTGAGCTATATAATTATGCTCTTTTTTTTTTTTTTCGTTCCTTTTAGCCGAACAACACTATAACTGTGACCAAAGGGAAGACAATGTGGAACTTAAAACCGCATCTGATTTTACAGAATAACAATCTGCGTCCAGTACAGGGTGTTTATATTTGATATCTCAACATGAGGGAACGTGAATATTGTTTTTTTGTTTTTGTTTTTTTCCCCTCTTAACCACACAAAGGGAATTACAGTTGTAGTGTGGTAAATGGCGCCAGTCAGGCCTCCAGGACCTTGATAGCTTGTAACACGACCCCAGGAGCTGTCAGCCCCCCCGCACCTCCACCGCCGCTGCACCCTCAGCCAGCAGTCCTGTAACAGCCGCAGAGAGGAGACAGAAAATCAAGCAAAGCGTAACCTTTTTAAAAGGCACACTCGTCTCGAAATTGGGAGTGAAGGCTCGCCGCGTGTCTTCAGGTTTCATCTGCGTGTTCCCAGAGGAGGGGATGAAGGACGGTGGCACCAAATCAGCGGGTCGGCTTAATGGGTGCCCCCACGAAGAGAAGAAGAAAGGGGAAGGAAAAAAAAAACCAAAAAAAAAAACCTCGACACCTCTGTCCATCTCCCTCTGTTTTCTTTGTCATTTAAAATTGTGAGGCTCTAAAGGGAGATTTAGCCTCTCATAACACCGACTCTAGGAGAACGTGGGTTCCTTTTAAATTCTTACCCTACATCGTATCGATGTAGGGTAAGAGTTGTAAAAACAGCGCAGGCTGTAAGAAGAAGAAGAAGAGGCATCGATTCTCGATGTCACATTCCTCCTGACGCATTGCTGTGCGCACAGCGGATTACATCAATATTACATTTTTCAGCACTTGGCATCGACGGGCACAGTTCTATTTTTAATTATGCCATTTTCTCTTGGTAAATACAGCGTGTCATTTATAGCCACCGAAATAAAGCATGGTCTGTGGGTGGTTTGGTTTTCTTTAATTTTCCCGAGCGCCCCGACACGCCTCATCAACGGGGCCCCACACCGTATGTGCTCGCTATGGACGCTGCGTTCCGAGTCTCGGTCTGTCTGCTCGCCAACACGACCTGATCCAAATCCTCGTCTGTGGCAGAATACAAATACACAACCGCAACCACCGGCCTCGCCTTGACATTTCTGAGCCACCGGAGAATGAGCTCCTCATATTTCTGTGAGGGAAGGTATGAGGGAAAGTGGCCGCTGCCCATGGATTGTTTTTCCTCTTCCTGTCTGTGAGTCCATTTACTTGCTTGTATGTGTGGCCATGAGCGTGTGTACGTGCGCGCACACACACTTACACACGTCTCAGCGCTGGGAATGTGTTTGGGTGACCCTCCTTTGAAGGAGGACTCCATCGACGTGGGGAGAATCACAAACCGCCCTGTGATTGTGAGGGAGCGCTCGTTTGTCAAGTGCTTATCCCACAACGGAGGGACGTCAGCTTCTGTCTGTTGGCACTCCTTCATATATCTAGGTGACGTGGCAATATGTCACCGTGGAGAGAGTGCTGCAGCTGGCTCCTTCTTCTTCTGCCGCGCCGTCTCTTTCTGCCGTTTTGTATGGTACTGTGTTTGTTTCTTTCCGTCTGTCAGGACGGGGAAATTTTATTTTGGGTCCACATGGTTGTCCGGTATTCGTTTGGATGTGTTTGTGTTTTCCAAAATGTGTTAATATGACCCAAAATTTTTCTTTTTATTTTTTTGTCTAAAATGATCCTTCTTGGTGGCGGTGCAAAGAGGTGTCCTTGTCTCGTGCCTGTGTCGTCTCGCTGCCTCTTATCTACGCTTTGTCGATGGAAGCACTGTTCTGTTTCACTCTGTCTCCCTCTCCATTTTGTGTCTCTTCCATTTCATCGCCCACCTCCATCAAATAACTCCATCCACAAACAGATCGACGGGAAGGTTGGTCACTTTTTCTCTTTAAAACCCTGCTTTTTTTTTTTTTTTTTGCTGCAGATTTTGGGGGAGAAGGAAAAAGACAAATCAGTCAGGCAGTCCCCTCCAAAGAAAACACATTTATTCCCCACCCTCGTAATTAAAAAAAAAAAATACACTTTTGTTTTTTGTCATCATTTTATTTGAATGCTCGCATGGGTCCCTGATTAGTACTTGCATGCCTTTCAGTAGCGCTCCTCCTACCACCCACACTAGGGCATTTTCACTATCATGAAATTTTAGTTGATGATTAATTGTCACAGATAAAAACATAAAAGACGATTCACTTATTATTCGCAATTATTTGTGTCGCTATCATAGTATGTGCCTATGATGGTGTTATAATGGGCTATAACAGGGGATGGTAGCTCAGGAGGTAGAGCTGGTGGTCTAGTGATCCAAAGGTTGCTGGTTCGATCCCAGGCTCCTCCTGCTAGCATGCTGTAGTGTCCTTGAGCAAGACACTTAACCCCTAATTGCTCCTGATGGCTGCGTCCGTCGGTGTTTGAACAATTGTAAGTCGCTTTGGATAAAAGCGTCTGCTAAATGACTAAATGTAAATGTAAATGTAATAATACACATCCACCTCGTGAAGAAGAAACATTTATCGGTATTGAACATTGAGACATTTTCCTCAAATCAGCTGATGACGCATGCCAAATTCACATTCTATTTGTTGCAACACTTTCTCACATTGGCTTAAAATTGCCCTTGAATTCTCATGGAAGCATATTATTTTAGAATCATAACCATGTGATAGCTCTCGTCCCAATAATTGTGATCAGGCGATTATGTAATAACGGTTTAATATTTCAGCTCTTAACCCACACACTATTCGAGCTGCACATTTTGCTTGAGTCATTGTCCCTTCACGGGTTGTCTACCTTGCTCTGCATGTTCTCAGCTGCTCCCATACAGTTGCTGTCAACCACGCCCATTGTCAACACTGGCTGCTTTCACCCGCAAACTTCTCCAACCGACAGCCTCCATGTAAACACAGCATAGGAAGGTTGTGTGGATGGAAGGATTACTCGGGTATTTGGGTAGCAACAGGATTTGCCAGGTATTTAGGTAGTAACTCCCCGGCTTCCCCCGTCGAGGGACATGGGCATCAGAGTTGCCAAAGCCGTTCACAAGGGATTACGTCTGTTTTAGCGCCACGGGCGTCCTCTACCTGGAGTCTCGAGGATGTGATGGGACGCACGTTAGCCTGTGGGGAGAGTCAGCAGGAGAGTCACCCACTTTCCTTCCAAATTAACATCTTGCAATAGACAAATGTAAATATTGTGTTTGACATTGGATTTAAATTCACTGGCACAGCATTTGGACTTTAAACCAGCATTCATTCCAAAGTAAGGAATCAGCCAGTTGTGATAGACACTTGAAGGTATGAGTATTGTAAAATATGAACAAAATATTTACACATTATACTCATCGTCCAGACAGCTAAGGATGTTGCCATAGGAACAGTTGACCAATGGGATACACAAGTTGGCAGTGCACTGACAAGGGGATGATTAGCTATCACGTTAGCCCACGTCTCCTGCCAGGAAGCCCACGAACCTGCTGACTATGTGCCAGCTTGCTCGGATATTGATTGACTGAACAGCTTCTGCTATCCTCGGGCACTTTTTCAAGGCAGTTAAATTTATAGATATCCAGCAAGCAGGCAGGTGGAGCAGAGACGGGGGTTATTTTGTGGTTTTGATAGAGTCCCGAAGCCTGTCTCTCCGAGCCGCTCTCAACAGGAGAGAGGCTTTAGCGGAATCGATAACAATTACCTGCCCCCTAGTCATTTTGTTCCACAGCACCTCTCCAAACTTAACCGCACGCTATGAATTATTCACAACATTAAGTGTTCAATATACACAGGCCTCTATTGAAGGGCTGCTCTTAGCACTGTTTAGTCTTTAAAATCATGACGAAGTAACAGATACTCTGAGCCTAATGGTATTACATTAGGCATGCTTGTCATTATCAAGTCTCTACCCTTTTTTTTCCTTCATAAATGTTGGCTAAACCATGGTGGAGCATTACGGTATCTGAGCAGATACATGTGGTGCTTCGTTTGAGCACATTTACCTGAAGCAGACTCAGATTCAGAATTTCTCAAATCAATTCTGCCATGTGTTAGTTACACCAGCAATCAGATGTACACATCTAATCTATATGGTAAAATCATAGAAGGTTTTGTTCATATTGCGTACTCCATTTTCTAGTCAGGCTTGTTAGGCGTCTCATCTCTTCCGTCTGCACCAGAAAGCATGCTTTGCCTAGATCCCAAGTTTGGGCTATTTGCATGTAAGTGTGCAACTTGCCCCCTATGCCTGTGAACCTCAAAGGAAACGTGTCTCATTGCATCCATGATGCCCTTCCGGCTGTCTCCATCAGCACGTTTTTATTATGTTTGTGTGGTTGCATGGACTAACAAAATCCCTTTGCATACTGTATATCCACGCGGTGCATGCATCCCATCTTGATTGCATAACCTCTTTCAAACCCACTCTTCCCCACTTTCCCACTGTTATATTGATTTATTTGCTTATGAAAGATTATTGTCTTTTGATAAACAGAGAGGATGCCTTTATTTTTTTTAGAAATAAAAAGACGGGAGATGTTGCAAAAATATTCTGTGAATAAAATACTTACTTGGAAACAGCAAATTTGAATATAACAGACTGGGAAGTGCAGTTTCCAATACTTGTGACTGCCATGCATACTCCATTTTCACACTGGCCAACCAATTTTTTTCATTGCAATTTTATATGATATTGAGACAAATTCTAAGCCCAGGGGATGCTTCTTTAATAATAAAAATAAAAAAACTCAATGTTTGGGAAATTTCAATGGAACTTGAACCAGCTAACCTTAATTATAGTCCAGAAAACCAGTCCTTCCCTGACTGGAATCTCAAAAGGTACTTTTGTATTTTTCCATTTCACCACTTAATGAGGGGAATAACAAGCATGGCTGTAACGACGTTCCGAATCAAATTAGATGAGGGAGGGGAGGTCAGACGGAGGGAGAGGGGAGATGTTCGTGTGGGGGGTGGAGGGGGTTAGGGGGAGTCAAATTTGAAAATCCATTTTCATGGGGACCAGTGCAAAAGAGCAATTACAGTCCCAGGCATTTATTTTTCCCTCCCAGGGAGACGATGTTGAAGCACATTAACGGAAACAAGCAGTATAAATTCTACACGGATAATTTCCTGTTCATATTGGGGGTGTAGCATCAGGTTCTCACTGTCAGGTAGCTAGCTAAAGGTCTGGCTTTGCTTTCCTGCCGAGCCGGAAGATGACCTCCCTTTTATCCTAATGCCTTAAGTCAATAACAGTTAGAATAAACAAGACCACAAACGGGTTTCACATTGATGAAGGTAATCAAAACATTGTTCATTTTTCTTTTATCTTCTCAAACCGACTCACATAAAATGTGTAAGTACAGCAACTATTTTTCAATACGTATCTTTATTTAATTAGAAAACAAATCATATGTAAATGTGTGGTTCTCTCTTCATTTTGGGCCGGCTTCTCAGCGTTGCGTTGAGCCTCTGCCTTTTTTGCCTGTTCCTCAGCGACGTCAAACAGGCTCTTTTCGTCTCCATGGGAACCCCTTTTTAATGTCAGCCTATCTGCATATCAGAGCTGCACAAAGGGAGGGAGAAAGAAACCGAGTGAGAAAGACAAGCCGGGCACAAGGAACCAAAGGGAGGGAGAGAGAGAGAGAGAGAGAGAGAGAAGGAAAGCGAGGGGAGAAATCAAACAATGCTCTCTCAACAGGGTCCCTCAATGATGCAACTCTCACCACCGTTTGACACTCTGACAAAAGAGCGCCAGATATAGTCTCTGGCAAAAGCTTGGCTATTTTTTGATTATATTCCCTTTTGTCAGCCGGAGGATAAAACGCCCCCTCCAAGGTTTCTTGTGAATTTCCAGAGCCATTCTGTGACAGTCCTATTATTTGCATTGTGCACGCCCCGCACATTCAGACAAAAGTGATCAGCCCCTTCATTCTTCGGGCTCTACTTTACGATGTCTTATCGCTCACCATCGTCAGGCAAGTTCATTCAGTGAAGCACAAAACCCTCTACCCTTCCCTATTCACCTGCACCAGGCTATTAGTCACTTTTCCTTTTTCTCCCTTTGCCCCTCCTATCAGTGCGACGTGTTCCACCCAGGTTCTCCATCCCGCCCACCAATCACGAGGTCATGCCCGGAGGCAGCGTCAATCTCACCTGTGTGGCGGTGGGTTCGCCCATGCCCTACGTGAAGTGGCTGATGGGGGTGGTGGAGCTGACCAAGTATGACGAGGTGCCCGTGGGCCGCAACGTGCTGGAGGTCACAAACATCCGCGAGTCTGCCAACTACACCTGCGTGGCCATGTCCTCACTCGGCATGATCCAGGCCACGGCCCAGGTCACAGTGAAAGGTGAGAGGACACGTCGTTCATTAATTTTTGCTTAATATTCATTATATTATTATAAATTCCCCAGGAAAATATTTTAGCCAATTGAAATGATGAATGTGCTGTAATGATGATATGATATACTAATAGGTATTCTATCTGTCTATGTGTATGTGTATATATAATATACAGTGTGTTTATATATATATATACACCTATATATTACACCAATCAGCCACAACATTAAAACCTAAACCTGCCCAATATTGTGTAGCTCCAGCTCATGCTACCAGAACAGCTCTGACCCGTCGAGGCTCACAAGACCTCTGAAGGTCTGCAGCTAGCTGCGATGCGCTCTGTCTTCTGACACCTTTCTGTCATAGCCAGCATTAAAAAAATATTGTGCAACAATAGCCTCTAGATTGGACCGGACGGGTTAGACTTCACTCCCCAAGCGCATCAATCAGGCCATGGGCGCCCATGACCCTTTCGCTGGTTCACTGGTTATCCTTCCTGGGACCACTTGTTGTAGGTCCTAACCACTGTATACCAGGAACACCCCTCAAGACCTGCTGTTTTGGAGATGCTCTGACCCAGTCTAGCCATCACAATTGTGACCCACCGTGGATTTTAGGTACATTTGGTACCATTTGACTTTTTTTTTGTTCACCGCATTTGAAAGTGAAGAATCAGAGCTTCAAAACAAAGGTGTCACTTGTGCAAATCAAGCAAATCTTTTTAAAGCTATGACTTGTTAAAGACAAGGCTGTGGCAAACTGTGATTCTAAGATTATCACCCTCAAAGTTTCCACAACACTTGAATCCATTCAGCCAGCTCCCAGAATGCAAATAGTTTGGAGGACCAACAAAGCCACATGGCTACTTGGCACATGGCCACTTTACACCCTGCTGAATGGGGCAATCTCTGCATTGTTCTTGTGTTTATAAAGAATGTTGAACAACGTCATCGAAACACATCTTCGTTTTTAAAAAAGCTTTTACTTGACGGTAAGAACATGTTTTATAAAAGTGAAATTATTTCGAAATTTAAAAGTGCAGACAACACAACAAAATGCAGTCTGTCAATAATATTAGTCTCTGTATATCAACCTTGGTGTGTCATTTAATATATAAATGTGCATATGCCAAATAGCCAAAATCGCCTAGGAATATTAATAGTTGACCAACCAATATTTTATTTCTGCTGTAGCCTTTTGTCAACCCCTTTCATGTAACTCTGTCCACAATGAATAGCCAAGGTTTACATCACTTCTTTAGACAAATACTAACCTGCAGAGTGAAGTCAAAACTGTAATTGATGTGGTTGCTCGCAGAGAGGTTGAGGCGCTCACTGGTGTTCATAGAGTCCTTGATCATGGAGTAGTAGACCTCCCTCTCTGAGCGTATTTCCTCGTGCTGTAGAAAGAAACTTGTTTCACTCTGTTGTAACAACAACGGGTGAATCATCAGTCTCCTGTGGTGGTTCTTGAAAAAATTCAGTTTCATCGTCACATTCAGGTTGAAATCCGCTGTTTGAAATTTTCTCGAAGTCCGGGATAACACAAATATCACATTCACCATCAGTGTCGTTCTCGGCATCGCTGTCAGAGAACTGACTATCATCGCTGAAAATGTAGTCCAGTACACGCTGCTTAAACGGACTTGGATCTATCGCACTGGTCAGATTAAGGTCCGCGATATGATTTAGAGCTTTCGCCACCGCTTCTCGTAATCCATAACAACACGAGATGAAAGTGTCACAGACAAGTGAAACCGAAGGCTCCTCGTTTTCTGTTTACAGAAGTGACGTCAGCTTTTCTTCTTCGCGTGTTACGCCACCTACACAACAATGTATCCAGGTGTGTGTAGAAGAAGTATGATTTAAAGGTTTAACTCTATCAAAACGGTTTCACATTGTGACTTCACATCACATGGAATATGGAGGGATGATCTTCACTTGGACGGTCGCTTTAAAGGAAACGATCAATTGGCATTCGCGCTGTTCAGCATCTCGGTAAGTGAACTGTGTTTCCCCATGTAATCTAACGGGAATATTTAACTCGGCGGCTTAACATTTATCTACTAATTATAAATCAAACTCGGTTTGGAAATAAGTTGAGAGATAAAAAAACACAAAGGAACAGGAATCTGGAAAAATCGAATTTTCCTTCTAGAAAGGCTTTTTCAACTTATTTGGCATCTCGTGGCGATTTTAGAAATGCACGACATAGCGGGTTTCGCTGCGGTGGGTAACAATTTGGCCCTTTCAAAGTCGCTCAGATCCTAACGCTCGCCAATTTTACCAGCTTCCAACACATCAACTTCAAGAACTGACTATTAACTTTCTGCCTCATATATCCCACCCTTTGACAAGTGGCATTGTAATGAGACGAGCAATGTTATTCACTTCATCTTTCAGTGATCTTAATGTTGTGGCTGATCGGTGTATACGTATACTGTATAGTTGGGGGTGGAAGTTTGTACTCTGCTTTCACTGCTTCTGTTATCAGGTGTAGTCTGTATTGATCTTGCTTTCCACTTAGTTGATCGATACACTGAATGTCATAGTCATTTATGTGAACTGCAGCCATGTAGGCTCTTTTCTTCAAGAAAGTCATTATGGTGACCCTTCGGCTTTGTTTGTATTCGTCATCCTCTCTCAATGAGAACTATTCCTGCAATTTTCTATATTATTTTAAATTATGACCAGGGTTTTTTTTAAGAAGAAATTTATGAATCATCAATCGATTTAGGACAATGGTCACTACATTTTGCAACACCAAACCAGAGGGTCTGATCTCACTTGCTCTTCTCTCCCCCAGCCTTACCAAAGCCCCCCACCTCCCTCATAGTGACAGAAACAACAGCCACCAGCGTGACGCTCACCTGGGATTCCGGGAACCCTGAGCCAGTCTCCTACTACATGATACAGTACAGGGCCAAGACGTCCGACGCCGCCTTCCAGGAGGTGGATGGTGTGGCCACCACCCGCTACAGCATTGGCGGCCTCAGCCCATACTCTGAGTATGAGTTCCGCGTCATGGCCGTCAACAACATAGGCCGCGGGCCGCCCAGCGACACTGTGGACACGCGTACCGGCGAGCAGGCGCCCTCCTCGCCGCCTTTGCACGTCCAGGCACGCATGCTGAGCGCCAGCACCATGCTGGTGCAGTGGGAGCCGCCCGAGGAGCCCAACGGACAGATCCGGGGCTACCGTGTCTACTACAGCTCGGACATGACGGAGCCGCTCAGTGCCTGGCAAAAGCACAACACGGATGACAGCCGCCTCACCACCATCTCCGGCCTGACCACCGACATCACCTACAGCCTCAGGGTGCTGGGCTTCACCTCTGTCGGGGACGGGCCTCCCTCTGACGTCCTGCAGGTCAAAACCCAACAGGGAGGTGAGCGAATGACCCGTCTTTCATGTATGTGTGCGTACGTGTCGTCATCTATATGTGCGCCTGCTTTCATGATTTTGTGGTGTGTTTCTGCTGGCGCTGTGGAGTCCAGACTCGAGAGTTGAACGCCCCCCCTCGCACCCCTCTGACTTCATCTCTTTTCAGTTCCTGCCCAACCTTCCAGCTTTGAGGCCGAAGCAGAGCTGGATACACGCATCTTGCTAACGTGGCTGTGGCCGGTGCAGGACCCGATCTCCAAGTATGAGCTGCAGTACTGGGAGGCGGACACTGACAACAAGGTAGGAATCATGACACAAGGTCACCACTCTTTCATAACGTTATTTTACAGAGTTCTCTTTTCTGTTGTTTATTTCCTCTTCTTTTTGACATCGCTCTCTGTTTTATCCATCTCTCAAACCCATACTCAGTTTCACATCATCCAGCTCCACATTTCAGGCCAATGAATCTTGCTCTTTATGATGCAATTTTTTGGGGATAGAGTGCTTTGGCTGAAGCAATGCTCTTGTAGTAACGCAGTCATCTCACTGTCCGCCAAGGATGAATTAGTGTGCCAGCAGACAGCGGAGATACTCTGCTCCTTATTTATACAGCTGTCCAGCCAATTTGGATACATGTTCTTTTATTTTTATGGATTTTGGAATGCATAAAGAGCATTTGGAGCATTTTTCTGTAGCTCAACAATAACTTATGTGCTCCAATCCACACAAGTGGAATACATATGATTTATTAAGTATCTCCTTCCGTCCCCCAGATCCATGTGACCTTTGACCCAGCTGGCTCCTACGCTGTGGAAGGCCTTATGCCCGACACGTTGTACCGCTTCTCCCTGGCCGCCCGCTCCGAGGTGGGCCTGGGGGTCTACACCCAGCCCATTGAGGCCCGCACAGCTCAGTCCAGTAAGTGCTCCCCCTCTTCCTCCAGTCCGTCTTCTCACCTTTCCTCTCTGTCCTCGTCCACTAACTGTCTGCAAAGATGCAAATTTTTAAACTAAAAAAGTTGCCTCAGGGCTCCGAGGGCGGGGTTCAGGCCCTTAGTTGAGCCGGCCTTAAATCAGGACTTGTGGGAAAGCTCCCGAAACGTCAAAGTGGATTTTCGGAAAGCAGGGAGCACTCTGACATAACCACTGACGGTGCAGCTGTCACAGCCTCACGCTTCCACTCGCACCCCTCTGTCACCAACACTAACCACCCCTGTCCTTCCCAACTGAGGCCAGGGCCCGGTGTTCAGAGTCAAAGGTATGTTGAATGTTGTCCCGCACCCCTCCCCACCACCACCACTCCTTTTGTGCCACATCGCTTGGTCCCTGAATGTGCAGTTCTCGTGTTTTGTGGATTTGTTATTTATTTATTTCTCAGAGCAATGAACGTGGTCTGAACAATTTTCACATTTCTTAAAATTGAATTTTTTTTTACCCCAGGGAACAGTTGGATTTCTTTACACTGTTTTGCACATAAATGATTTCCTGAAAGATGAATGCTCTTGTAGTGTGCATGCTGGTTTAAGTTTTCAGCTGAACTAAAGCTGTTTACCACACACGCACACACACACACACACACACACACACACACACACACACACACACACACACACACACACGCCAAACTGAGAATCAACAGGGAAGTTCCAGAGAATGAAAGGAAAAGCGAGCTACTTCACATTTTTCCTCTCTGCTGGTCCACACAAAGCCCGCTCTCTTCTCTGTCTGCCTCCAGTGCAGCTATTTACCACGGCCTCCTCCTTTTCTCGTAGTTTGCCTTTTTGATTTAATGGAATTTTTTCCCCACTTTTACGGGCCCCTCAGCATCACTTCCCATTCTGCAAATCTTAGCTGTTATTTTGATTGAATCTATCGACTTTTCTCATGCTGAAATTGACGCCGGCGCCTTCTAGTGTTTTTTTTCTTCTCTCTTTCTCTCTCTCTCTCTCTTTCTCTCCTACATTTTTTTAATTGTGAAGAGCCAAGGTTTTTTTATTGTCTCCACTCTGGCTTGTCGGATACATTTTTTGGCTGTCAATAGGCAAAAATCTCCGTCACTGTTCATTGCTCTGCATATTAGAAAATATGTTTTCCGTGCATGCCACTGTAAGAACACCTTGCTGTGAAATATCTGCAACCATTTGATTTTATTCGACTTGAGTGAAGCTTTTTTTTTTTTTTTTTTTAGCATGCTTACTTTTAAATAAGTCAATTTTCAGTTGAATGCATGACATGTGATATTTGAATGCCCTTGTGTTGGCTGCCTAGAAATGTATTCATATTGGGTTGTTATATGTTTTTGATTGGTTAATTATTTTTCATTAGTGTAACCTCTGGACTGCTGAGAGTTGAGCATTGAGGATTTGACGTTTTTATTGGAAGTGCCCTTGCGCTTACTGGCCTCACTTTATGTAGTGTAATGCCAACTGCAACGTGCTTGTGCAGGAGGCGAAGGTAGGGCTTACCTGTACCTGCACCTGTTCCAAGCAAGCGAGCAATGTTTTGACATAGAATTTAGTTTTTATTCCAAAAAATGTGCAGTGCTTTGAGAGCACAGCACAACGCATCAAATAAATTGTTTATCGAGTAAAAAAATGCTTGTCCTTCCATTTCGAGGATTTGTCCTTTAAGCGTAGATGTATTTGGGCGCTGACTTTCCTGTCTATCTCGGCAGCAGCTTCCCCCCCACTGACAATGCAAGCCTGACAAACACTGTTATCAACACCAGGAGCTTCCGCATCAACGTGTGAACACCAGTCAACACTGTCAAGCGCTTGTTAACACACTTGCACGGCTAAGACCATTTTATCACTCCGTCCATTCTGGGAGAGGCAGAAAAGAACAAAGTCATTACTGGATGAACCTGTTATGTTTAGGATGCCTTTTATTTATTCATTTCATGATGTTTTTTTCCCTTCTTCCTCGTCTTAGTTTCATTTTCACACCAGCGCGGTGCACAAGGCCCAGGGAGAGGTAGAGCAGCGGTACTTAACATTTTCTGACTGACGGCCCACTTGAAAATAAAAAAATAAATAAAAAATTGCGGCCCACATCTGCAGAATGTTGATTTTAATGATCACAGGGCGGCCCACTTGCAGTACCCCCACAGATGACTAGAAGGCTGCAGTCTAAATGTTGAAAAGAGTGGGAAGAGTGTTTCTTACCAGCACTTGATGCACTTACGGCACAGTCATCGAAACTGGCCAATCGCCACACATTTGGATACATATCATAAAGAGGTTCAGATAATAATGCTTTTGGGTTCACACTTCTCGCCTTTAAAGTTCACTTTTTTGGCAAGTGCTGAATGGCGCACGATTGTAATAATACATGTCTACCTACTGCACAAAAGTTATCTATTGACATTGAACATTTGATCATAACAATGTGGGTAGAATGTTAATTTGCCACGGAAACGCATTGAATTCAAACTATTTATTGCGACCTTTCTAACGTTGGTTTAAGATTCCCTTAATATTTGAATGGAAACGCGTCATCATAGCATCTAGGGATTTTCACAAACTATGTAATGATAAAATCGCGATGACCTAAAATTTGTGACAGTTCTATGTATGCTGAAACATTAGATATAGATAGCTCGCCATTTGAATGGGAGTGTTTTCTCGTTGCCAGGATGTCACTCAAGTAAACTACTCTCTGGCGTTGGTGTGGCATTGTCACGGCCGCTCTCTCAGTCCAGAGGCAGCAGCATCCTTCATGTCCTCGAGTTTGCTTGTGCCTTTAGTTGTGGTATTGTTTTTGTTTTTGCTTGATCCGTGCCCTTCCCATGTGCGGTTGTGCCCCCTTCCCCCTTCCCTCCTCCACTTCCAAACTACAGCCCCATCCGCCCCCCCTCAGGAGGTGCACCTCGCCAGCCTGAGCTCCACTAGCATCAAGGTGAGTTGGGTGGCGCCGCCCGCCGCTAGCCGCCACGGCGTTATCGTGCGCTACACGGTCAGCTACCAGGCACTGACCGGGGAGGACACGGAGCGCCACCAAGTGACGGGCATCGGTGCGGACGCCACCAGCTGCATGCTGGAGGGCCTGGGGAAGTGGACTGAGTATCATGTGTGGGTGAGGGCGCATACGGACGTGGGGCCAGGCCCTGAGAGCGCCCCGGTGCAGATCAAAACCAAAGAGGATGGTAGGTCCCAAAATGGAGGGTGCTCAGACCACCCTCCCACCGCCCCCCCCCCCCCCCCCTCCCGCCCCCTCAGTCTCAGTCACTTGGGCACATTTCCCCCGCTGTGTTTCATCCCCAGTCTGTTCTAGATTTCCACTTATTTGGCCTGATTTCTGCTGCAGCTCTCTCTGTCTGTGGCGTTGAATGGATTTGGAGTTAATGAGGTGGTGGCTCCGGTCACCTTCTTTCTGTCGCCCGGCTTTGTTTTCCTCTACAACTTGGGACCTTCCTATCGAAGGCAGGTTGAGCCGGCTCACAGCCCCGCTCTCCTCCTCCTGCTTCCTCCTTCCTCTCCACTCTTTTATCTTCCGCCTATTTTACCTCTATCTCTTCTGCCGCACCCAGGGAAAAGGGGAGTAAAAAAGTTGCTCTCATTTCCATCTCTCTTTCCCTTATTTCCTCTCGCCTCCGTCTTCTTTTGTTTGCAGTGTGATAGGGAGCGGTTGCTCCTCAGAGGCGATCGTCTATAATTAATGTGTTTGAAGTTTTGCCGCAACACGGCTAATTTCATACCGGAATTAAGGGCATTACAGTCGGCACTAGACCGCATGCTGTCCCGCATGGAATGTTTTGGGAACGTGTGGGATGTAGAGGGTCAGAAATGAGAGGGGAGGTGTGTTAGACTCACAGCCCAGCCGAGTATCGCTCCTCGCCTCGGAGCAACCGGCTCGAAAAAAAATAAATAAACGGGAAAGTCATTCCATCAATGGTTTTGGCTCCACATCACAAACCCCGCAGTTTACTGAGGGGAAAAAACAACGGCTCAGCATGTTGTAACTCTCCATCTTCCTTCTCTCTCTCTCTCCCTCCCTTTTTCCCCTTTCTCTCCTCCCTCCGTCCTTGGCGCTCTGTTGTCACTTCCTCCACCTCTCTCGGCCTTCCTGTCCTGAACATCACTGTATTGGTCTTGTCTCCCACCCACCCTCCCTCCCTCCCTCCCTCCCTCCCTCCCTCGCCTCTCTGGTTCCTTTTCTGCAACCAGTGCCGGGCGCGCCCCCTAGGAAGCTGGAGGTGGAGGCGGTGAACTCCACGGCCATCCGGGTCACCTGGAAGCCACCCCTGCAGGGCAAGCAGCACGGCCAGATCCGCGGCTACCAGGTCATCTTCTCACGGCTGGAGAACGGCGAGCCGCGCGGCCAGCCCAACATCATGGACGTTGCTCTGCCGGAGGCCCAGGTAGAGAGTTGGACTACCTACCGCTCGCCCAACTTTCCTGTCCCTCGTTCTTACTTTCTTTCAGTCTCTCTTTCAGTCTCTCCGCCTTTGTTGTTGTCCTTCTGTCATCGTACTCTCCCTCCCCTTTATTCTTTGCCTTCGCTCCGTTTCCCCCATTCACCACACGAGGAATATGAAATCTGTCCAATTTATTTGGATGTACATCCATCCATCCCTGTGTCAACAGCATGATCCCCCCCCAATTTCTTTCCCATTTATTGGAGCCCCCCCAAAAATCTCTGTTCTTCATGCTTTCTATCTCCCCCCCTTTTACTCTGTGTCACTTTTGACTCTAAACTGCCCCCCGGTGATATCCAAGCTCCTCATCTCTCCGGATTAGCAGCTGTAACAAGCTCCCTATTAATTCTAATAGCTGCTAAATATTTCATATATGTATAACATCAGGAGGGGGCTTAGCGGAGGCTCAGCACACCTCGCCTCCCGATTTCAGCGGTAATACATATGCACTGCCTTGTTACCCTGTTTATAAATTACAAGTTATTTTTCCACCGCCACCCTTTGCACATTAATGCTTGGAGCTCAGAATCGCCAGAAGCTGAGCACTGCCGTGAGATGGATGAGAGATTGTAATCCTTGAGAGGGATTCTGAGATTCATGAATATCTTAAAACCCTCCATAAAAGCACTGCCCCCCCCCCCCCCCCCCCCCCAATTTTTCAGAGGAGAGACCAGCCAGGGGCCTTTTTTTATTCCCCCAGCCAAAGGAACACAACTTACACGATATTTATAAGCACCCATGCGTTCCTCATTGAGGAGCGCTGCTGTTAAACGCTCGGCAGCATTAGGAGCTTTTAGGGCGACCAGCGGGTTGCTGGTTCAGTTCCCAGGCGGGGCTCGCCAGTGCTGTGCCCTTGAGCGCAATGATTAACCCTCATTTGCCTTGGCAAACAGCCCGCTGTATTAGCACAGATGCTACCGAGATGAAGGCGGGCCGTCAATGTCACCTTTAAATAACGCACAAGATACGTTCCACTCAAGGCTAGGAAGAAACTTGTTGATACCATCATTTCTGGTCGGACAGTGAATGAATAATAAATTATTTTGTTTTTGGTATGTGTTTGTGTTGCATGCCAGACGAGATAAGATGGCACGTTGTGAGTGTTAAAGTGAGCTTTAGGTAAAAGCTTAGCAGGCAACAGAGGGCCCTAGATGGCCTAGGCAGGGAGAGAAATAGAGCTGTCACAATCATATCACAATCATTACTGTAGTGCAGTAAATTACATAATTGCATGATTGCAGGTATTTGAGCTGACTCATTTTGTAAAATTGTCAGATTCCACAACAACATTTTTCCATCCAAATTTAAAGGACATTTTAAACAAATCTTAGAAGTTTTACAATAAATATAACGTGAATTAGGTAAAGTTCCCTCAGTTGGAATGAGGCAATTTAACTATCTACTCGAATTTGCAATGTCAGTAGATAGGTCTGCATGTATTATTACACTATTATCAGTTTATACTTGGATAGTGCCATAAAATGGAACAAATCAAATACTTAAATTGTTCATCTCAATAATTTGTATGACAGTTGATAGTCAACTAAAATGTCATGATTGTGACACCCCTAGAGAGGAAAGCCATTTATTGTACATACATGTGTGTGTATGTCCACAATACCATATAGGGGGCCCTGTCTACAAGACCCCCCCCCCACACACACACACACACACACACACACACACACACACACACCGCCTGTGCAGACAGTAAGTCTCGCTGTGTCTCATTTGCAACAGTTCCACGCGACACACACAAACCTCTCACCTTATCCTCACCCCGCCAGGAAGAAACCCTAATTTTTCCAGTCTGCTCCAATTTCACCCTCCCCTCTTTCTTTCTTCCCCTTTCTCCTCCACCTCCCTCCGTCTCATAGTTATGTCACCCAGAAGCTAGTTGAGTAATTACCCGAGGCTTGCGTGCAGGTCGGTTACCCTCAATTGAGTCATCTCAACAGATTAGTTTCTGTGAGCCGACCTGCGAGGACCTGCCTGGACGTCGTTAAGGCCCTCGTTGTCTGCGGGTCCGGCCGAACGGCACTCCCCTGCCGCCTTACGCACGCCCTCCCACACCTACACGCAACCTTTTCTTTCTTCCGTCCATGCGTCATGGCAATTGCAAACCACAGCAGTGGCTTACTGGAACAGATAACAATGCGGCTAACATGAGCGAACCTGCCGCTGTTGAGATCCTATGATGTGTACGATGATGTGAACCCTAACCCGTTCATCGTCGTAGGTGTTCCAGTTGGCTTCGAGAGCTCACCCCAGACTCAAATCCCCAAAACACACCCATAATTGTTGATTAAAAAAAAAAAAAGAAAAGGAAGGGAGTTATTTTCCTTCTAGGTGCCCTTGGCACATTGTGTAGCATTATTTGGATTTTGTGTGTGTATATATATATATATATATGTGTGTGTGTGTGTGTGTGTGTGTGTGTGTGAGTGTGTGTGTGTGTGTGTGTGTGTGTGTATGTGTGTATATGTGTGTGTATATATATGTGTGTGTGTGTGTGTATGTGTGTATATGTGTGTGTATATATATATATATATATATATATATATAAAACATTTTTGAAGGTGTGAAATCATTTTCAAATTCACCCTTTACCAATCAGTGGTTCCACTATGCCTGCCAGAAAAACAGGGAACACACCCCAATTTTCCACATGTCGCAACCTTACCTGACTCTGTCACCTCAGGCTTCAATCTCTAATCACGTACTTGAGCCGAGAGATTACATTGGAGATCCTCGTCGAAACCACTTTCACCACTCCCATCTCTCACTCTCTCTCTCTCTCTCTCTCTCTCTCTCTCTCTCTCTCTCTCTTTCTGGCCCTCGCCCCCCCCCCCCCTCTCATCCCTCCTTCATCTGGTCCCTCAGTCAGGGCCAGCTGCAGTGCTGGTAGCAGAGCTAGGAGAGCAGTTGTCTGTGCGTGGGTGGTTTTTAAGCGCCTCTTTTCTTTTCAAGTAGGATCCCACAGTGTCCTCATTTCCGTGCTAAATTTAAACTTGAGGCCATGTCGACGGTCTGACGCCATCGTCCTCTTTCGAGCCGTATCGCTATCAGGGCATAGTAGCCCGGAACCCCATTGGGCAACATCTACGGCGCACCACCTATGCGTCGAGAACCAGGTTTGCGTTGCGCAAAAGCATGTTTTCCATTAAGTGGTTTGATAAGGATCCCAGCCATTCGCCAGTTTCATACATTTGCAGAAGTTTGTTGTTTCGTGTCCGAGTTTGCCTCCATTTTGCACCACCTTTCTAAGTTCATTTTATTTTCCCACCCATGCAATTTGTGTGCGTGTGTTTGTGTGTGTGTGTGTGTGTGTGTGTGTGTGTGTGTGTGTGTGTGTGTGTGTGTGTGTGTGTGTGTGTGTGTGTGTGTGTGTGTGTGTGTGTGTGTGTGTGTGTGTGTGTGTGTGTGTGACCAAGCCAGGCAATGCTTCACTGACTCTATGGCCTTGGCTGCCTTAGATTGGAGTTGAATAGGAATGGACTAAGAGAAGCACCTCCGCCCGTTTCACTCCATCAGTCATGACAGCTCTTTTTCTTCCACATCAGTCGTTCCCCTGTTCTGTATTTTTTATTTAATTTGTTTTCAACCACTGTCAAGATCATGAAATTTATGTTGTCAATTGCGATTAGCAATTTCATTGTTTTTATGTTTGATTTAGCGTCACTATCATAGTGTAAGCTTATGAAGAGCCATTTATCGACATTTTACATTGAAACGGGAAAAACTGGGAAGACGGTTCAATCAGTCAACTCAACTGATTTAGCACACCAAATTTCTCACATTGGCTTAAAATTTCCCTTTTATTTGGATGGAAGCATATGATTTTAGAATCTAACAATTTGACTAAATGATTGCGATCTGCTCAAATAATAGCGATGAGGACATTATGTAATTATTTTGACAGCTCTTCACACAGTGTCAATACATTTGCCACCGGCAAATTATCTATTTTCAACATTATGAGCTGATCACTTCTGGAGTGCTTGGAGTGCAAGAAAATGGAAAAGATTGCGCCCGTGACAAGAAGTAAAAAAAACCTTTAATGTTTGCCCTGCGTCCTGGAACGTACCGAGTTGAGTCAACGGTAAACAAATCAGGCAATTAGGCAAATCGCAAAGCATTATTCACAGAGTTGAGCAGCAGCTGTTCTTAAATGGTGGTCTTTAGCGCTCCGCTACGTCGGGGGAGACGAGGCAGCGTCTCTGCCGCTGGATTCCAGGAGAACAGTTCTCCTAGCTGTCTATCTCCCAATTGTGTAAATCAGAGGGGACACTTGCCGTTGTGATTCGGCATCATCGCTCCGGTTCTCTTTAACAATGGACTAGAGGCTGAGACTGAGGGGATGACCAGACGGAGCGAGAGGAGAAAGGCAAACAGCCCCTGTTGGCACCGGCTAATGTTGTCCTTTAAGTAAAGTTATAGTAATCTCACTTTGTTGACGACCGCCTGAACGGCCAAACAAGGTCTCCGCTCATTACTCCTTCTCGAGTCCCTTTCCTGCGTCCCGCCGTGCCACTCTGATCCCTCTCTTAGTGCTTCCCACCGTCCACCCATCCATGAGCTCCGCTACGGTTTCCGGTCAGTGGCAGCGGGAGGGCTGATGTCATGAGGCCAACGCTCAGCACCGCCAAAGCCCTGCGGCAGGAAACGGGCTTTCAACGCAGAGGAGGACATTTTTGCAAATGCACATTAAAATATGATGGTGGGGGGAAAATGAAAAAAGGCCCTTTCTCTGTTCCTCCAAAGAAGAGGGGGGACGCTGAGGGGACGCTGGGGGGAAAGCCTGAATAGCTTGAAATTGAAAGGGTGGGGATTTTAAAGACGCAAAAAGATGTTTACTTTAGATTTGCAGTAGAATAAATAACAGGGCAGTGCATCGTCTATTTGTACCGGAATTTATGATGAACATTTTCCTTTCTATTACACAACCTGCAGATATGCGCAGGTGCCCCTTCCCTCCTTGGGTTTTCTTTCTTCCACCCTACTTTCCCTCCCTCCTTACCTTCTTTATTCTCTTCTCCATGGCACTGTTGACACCGATGTTCATGTCTCCTAGCGAAAAAAAGACCATGGCTTTTTTTCCTCACAGCCCGCTGTGTTTGTCTGTGACTCATTTCTCTCCCCGCCCTGTGTCCTGTGTCTCCTTCTCTCCCATCAGTGGAATATTGAGGAGTCCACCGAGCATGTGAGTAACTCTGGTGTGTGCTGCTGGGGTTTCGCTGCTGGGCAGGTCCCTCTCCTTCCCGCAGTGCGGAAGCTTTCCGAGTGTTTTTCTTTGCGTGTGCTCGCGATTGTCTGCAAATTATCTATGAATTGTGGTTTTTTTTTTGTGTGAAGTTTGCTATTAAGTGTGTTAACTTGGTTGTTGTGTGTGTGGCTGTGTGGGTGGGTGGGTGGTGTGTGTGTGTGTGTGTGTGTGTGTGTGTGTGTGTGTGTGTGTGTGTGTGTGTGTGTGTGTGTGTGTGTGTGTGTGTGTGTGTGTGTGTGTGCACTGTGCCTAATCTACTCTGTGTGAAAGTTAATAACACCATCATAACCACAGCAAGAGACAAGTGTGCCTTAACAGTGTATGTTCACTCTTGTGTGTGCGCGCGCGTGTGTGTGTGTGTGTGTGTGTGTGTTGTGTTGTGATGTGCACTTGAAAGCAATAGTTACATAAAGCATGAAGGGTTTTTTTCCGCTGATTGTTTTTAGCGTGACTGTTAATTTGTCAACATTCTACCATCAATGAAACTTTCTTTAACGTCAGGCCGTTTTGCAAGCGATCTGAGGCACTTATGCATGCAATGCCATCCCCCAATCACTGAACATACAGTGCAGCCAAAGGCTCCCTGTCAACATCCCAGTATGGTGCTGACATTAATCAGGCTCCCCTAACCTGCTGTCTCCCCCACTGTTCCAGATGACTTGTGCATCTGAAGGGAGTTGTGTGTTTTATCAGCTTCCACACATCTCCCCAGATTGCCACCAGCCTTTCAAGTTCTTTTCATTTACCCGGATGGCATCGGGCTGCGCCATGGCTGTCACACAGCCCTTTGTTATGGCTTATTACCTCCCCTAGATGTCATATTGCGCCGGCTGAAACGCCTCTTACAGAGTCAGAAATTCAATAGAATCCTGTCAGAGTGACACGAAAGGTTTCAGAGTTTATAGGGAAAACAGAAAATAATCTAGAAGAGGTATGAAATAATTATTTTAGCAGTCTTTTGGGGGGGCTTGTTTGAGCCTTGCCAGCCTCTAAAGGCTCACCTTGAGGTACTGACCGCCCTTCACTTTAGGGTGTCAAGCGATGTAGTGACATGTGAAGTCGCATGTTAGCAACAACCGTCCCCCGGTTATAGTATCCCCAATCCTAATGTAGCTTCACCTCCATTCGTAGCTGTGAGTTCTTTACCAAACTTGCCAATTTCTGCCGTGTATAATAGGCCAAACGATTGAAAGCTCCAGTTTACAAACCCAGTGACCCCCTGAAAAATGTCCCTTCTGCGGCATTTCTCTGCATATATTGAGACTGGAAGAGCGCCGTGCTTTCATTCACACCGTGGTTTTATTCCAGCGTGGTGAGGTAAGGTGTCACTTCATTAAGCTAAATGAGATCATTGCATCGTGCTGGGCTGCGGGCCCTATATGGCTGCATCACCACGGCTGGCCCCCCCACAATGTTGCCACTGATTATCACCTGACAGACGCAGAGCCAGACTCTGCCGGCTGTAGACATCTGTTAACCCGGTCCGTGTTGTTTCTTAAGTGGCCATGCTGTGAAGCTAGGCCTTGGAGTGCCATCCAACTAATGAAGTGTGACTGGGTGCGAACACATGTCAAAATGTCAGCAAAACGTGTTCGCGTCGGCCTTCCCGCCCATGAAATCGTCACAGAAAACGAGAAGCGCTTTGGGGCACGCCGCCCCGGTCGAGATTCCAAACACATCCGCTGCTTTGAGAAAAATGAAAGGAAGCGGTAACTGTGCCGATTGTTCCGTGTTAAGCTCCGACGGCGTCCTGAAGGAGTGTTAAATTGTCTCAAATTGACAATTTCAACACAAAAATTGTATCAACTTTTCTTAATCCACACATTTTTTTTCTCGTCAACTGAGTTGAGTTCTTCTGTGTCAGCGTCGACATTTCTGAGGTTATAAGACCCTAAACCTGACGCTGAGGGAAAAAAAAACAAAAGCCTTGTGATGCAAGCCGTTTGTTTTTCCTCGAAGCCTCCTCCGCTTTCTCCGTTGCGTATTTTATACAGTAGCGAGGATCGCTAGTATAGGAGAACATAATCCATTTCTATGACTGGTAGACTTTATAATCTCAGTAATGCCTTTTGATGCTGCTCTAAGCATTTGCTCTGAAGAAAACTTTGAAGCCCGCCCCGGCCCCCCACCTCCCAGAGTTTCAAAAGTAACCCGAGACCCGGCTCGACCTTGCCAGAACGGGGGTGGGAGGAAAGATCTCAACGGATGCCACCGCCGAGACTGTAAAAGCCATTTTGCATGATTAAAGTGATGAGACTTCCTCCATAAAGTTGAAATGGTTTTATGATACATCGATTTAGTATTTCTCTCTCTCCCCCCGTCTCTCTTAAGGGCTTGCATGGGAGCCCGGCGTGTCCCTTGAAAGGGCGGGGCTGTAAAAAGGCGTTGTCAAAAAGGAGCCAGGTTATATGGACGGTTAAATGTGCTTCTGTGGATGAGGAAATTAAACCTTCATTAGTTAGAGAAACAGCATTAGGGACAGAGCCGTAGAATATTCAGAGTATGAGGGCTTGTGCGAGGAGCTACAGCAGGAACGCTTGTGGGCATTGGCTCATTTGTCCTCTCAGTGGCCCCAGTAAGACACAGACAACTCCGGTGTGTGTACACAAGCCCTGGGCATTAATTTGTTCTTGTTTCTCTGTGTGTGTGTGTGTGTGTGTGTGTGTGTGTGTGTGTGTGTGTGTGTGTGTGTGTGTGTGTGTGTGTGTGTGTGTGTGTGTGTGTGTGTGTGTGTGTGTGTGTGTGTGTGTGTGTGTGTGTCATTGTTTGCCTTTAAATGCTCCTGTGAATTTGTGAGTGAATTGTATGTTTCTGTTGCAGATATTACAGCCATATGTGTTTTCGTGTGTGCATTGGGGATTAAGTCTGTGTGTGTGTGTGTGTGTGTGTGTGTGTGTCCATAAGCATATTTGTGAGTGTGGGGATGGGCCTGTTTGTGTGTGCGTATGTGTGTGTACATATAAACAGGTGTGTGTGTGTGTGTGTGTGTGTGTGTGTGTGTGTGTGTGTGTGTGTGTGTGTGTGTGTGTGTGTGTGTGTCAGTAAGCATGTTGGTGTGTGTGTGGGGATGTGCCTGTTTTTGTGTGTATATACATAAAAACAGGTGCGGGTGTGTGTGTGTGCGTGTGTGCGTGTGTGCGTGTGTGCGCGTGTGTGCGTGTGTGCGTGCGTGCGTGCGTGCGTGCGCGTGTCTTGGACTGGCTGCAGTCTGGTTTAAGTGAGTGCCAGTTCTGCTGCCAGTTTCCTGTTGTTCAAAACTGCATCCTGTTTTGATTGCTGTTCTACAAGTGTGTTAATTACTGTTCAGTTGCTGGTCTATTCACTGCCAGCCACCTTGGTGTGTCTTTGTCTTTGTCTTGCGTTATTCTGCATTGAAAAAGCAAATCTGAAATAAAAAAATCTTTGGAAAAACTTTGAAACTTCTCAAAGTAACAGCCAAATTGCCAATTTTTATGTTAACGCGGCTCTGCTTATATGAAATTAATAAAAATAAAGTGTGTGCCCACATAGAATACTTGTGCTTTTCTATGATGGTAATTGTCCAGAGATCCCCTGGGTAAAATCTCATGCTTACCCACACAGTAGACACAAACACTGACACACCGCTGCTGTCCTGGTTCATCTTGTGTGTTGGTTAATGGGTTCAGCGTGTGCCTTGCGTTTGGACATGGGGAGTTTTTTCTTCAAACAAGAAAAAGCTCCCGGTCCAACTTGGAGTGGACGGTGTGTGCCTCCGAGGACTTTCTCCGTTGAAGTGCCTTGAATGTTTAATTGCCCGTTGCAGGTGAAAACGATCAATCAATAATCTGCTGGCGGATGGAGATGGGTGCCTTAACAATGTTTTGGTTTCATCCGGCGGTGTGTGTGGTGTGTGTGTGTGTGTTTGTTCAGTGCTTGTGTGAGGGGCGGTCAGCTGTTTTTTTTTTTTTATTTTGTTTGTTGTTTTTGGGCTTGCCGAAGTGGGTGTGACGCAAGAACAGGGGCTTCTCCGTTAACTGAATAATTGTTTGCGTCGAATCTCAGGAGGCCATTATTGGAGGACTCCATTCTGAGACCACCTACTCCGTCACCGTGGCGGCGTACACCACCAAGGGAGACGGAGCTCGCAGCAAAGCCAAAGTCATCACCACCACCGGAGCAGGTCAGCACAAGGCAACACATACCCACAAGACAATCCGTGCGCTGTATCAAGGCACTTGAACAGGACCCTGGTTGCTTGCTAGAAGAACTGTATTAGCTTGGAAAACATTTAGGGTTTAAGTAGAGCTGTCACGATCATGAAATGTTAGTAGGCTGTTAATTTCAGTCATAGTATGAGCTCAGACCAATGTTATAAAACATGTCTACCTATTGCAAAAGAGCCATTTATAGACATTTGAACATTGGAACATAAGAATATGTATTAGTTTCCTCAACCCAAATGATGGAAACTCACTTCTGTTCTCACTTTTATTCTATTAAGATATTAATTTTACAATCAAATTCCATTCTACTACGATATTTCTAACATTGGTTTAAAATCCCCCTCATATTTGAACGGAAACATGGTTGTGGATTGTAACAACTAAAAAAAAAAATTTAAGATATGCAATCTTAAAAGTTCAAATAATTCTGCTCAGGCAGAATTATTTACTGTAATAATTATGAGAGCTTTACATTCAAGTGTGCTTGCAACAAGACATTTTAACACCCTCATTTGCTAAAGAAATAAACACTATGACCCCACTCCTCCGATCCTAGTGCCAGGCAAGCCCACCATGATGATCAGCACCACCATGGGCAACACAGCCCTGATCCAGTGGCAGCCTCCCAAGGAGATGGTGGGTGAGCTGGTGGGCTACCAGCTGCAGTACAAGCGCACGGAGGAGGAGACCTACATGTCACGTGAGCTGCGCAAAACCGACGACCACTACACCGTCACCGGGCTGCACAAGGGCGCCACCTACGTGTTCCGCCTCAGCGCGCGCAACCGCGCCGGCACGGGCGACGCCTACGTCAAGGAGATCGGCACCCAGGGGGATGTGCCGACGGGCTTCCCCCTCAACCTGCGCGTGACGGGGCTGACCACCTCCAGCACCCAGCTGGCCTGGGAGCCACCGGCGCTGGCCGAGAGGAACGGCAAGATCATCCAGTACATGGTGGTGTACCGCGACATCAACAGCCAGCATAACACCACCAACCGCACTGGCGACGCGCGCATGACCATCCAGGGCCTCAAGCCCGACACCACCTATGACATCCGGGTGCAGGCCTTCACCAGCAAGGGAGCTGGGCCCATCAGCCCCAGCATCCAGAGCAGGACCATGTCCACCTCTCCAGGTGTGTGTGTGTGTGTGTGTGTGTGTGTGTGTGTGTGTGTGTGTGTGTGTGTGTGTGTGTGTGTGTGTGTGTGTGTGTGTGTGTGTGTGTGTGTGTGTGTGTGTGTGTGTGTGTGTGTGTGTGGAGGGCCCACATGTGCCCTTAGTGTATTAAATTAAAGCAAATTTTCAATTATTCATACAGTGTTATGCACACGAATAGGAATCACTCTCACACCATAAAATTGTTCTAATCTATTATTGATCTTGAATTTTTACACTCAGTCACACATGCACACACCTTTTCCAAATCACGCAAACACAAAAGGCCGCATAGTTGTACCTTGCTGCTTGATACCCTTTTTTCTGCCATCTGCCAATGCTGTACTCTTCAACAGTGCTTATTAATTTAGAGAATGCTAATCTTATTACACGCTACAATCGCAATGCCGTGCCAACGCACACCCACCTCCCCAACCCCCACCCAATCTCATACATACACATTTCAACAGCACGCAGCATGTGCCTGTTTACGTACATTATGCATCTTATGAATGTAAGATTCTTTATTTACCCTCACCAGATGTGGTGCAGTGTCTTTTTCCTTTAATTTTAGGACGCAAGTTGCTCCTCCCACCGGTGTGTATACATTTCACAGTAATCAAAGCGAACTTGGCCTGTTGCATATTTCAGTGGCGGGGGAAAGGAGTATAAATAGATGGAACAGGCTTAGGGAGATGAGAGCTATTTTTAAGTGATCAGTAACCAAGCGTGAATAAGATTGCCAATGTTGTCCCCACCCCCCCATGCCTGTTCTGGTCTGGCCATTAGGTAACACTGTTGAATATTTTCAGAGCATTTCCCAGCGGGCGGGTGGGGCGTTACTTGCGGTGCAGTCGTGTGAAATTGAATTGTGTTTCTTAGCGGAGATTACACTTTTCATTGTACAAGATGTCCTGCCTCAGATCTTAATCTGAGGTATTTTTACCACCCCTTCCCCCCTGCAGCTTTTGCCACAAGCTTTGGAGTCAAAGCAGTGATGAAAACATCTGTACTTCTTACCTGGGAAGTGCCAGAGAACTACAAATCCCAAGTGCCTTTCAAGGTAAGAGCAACAGCGACAGTAACTAATCAGTAGCTCCCGGGTGACCTCTATTTAATGGTGGAAAATCAAAGAGTGTGTTTTAAACAGAGCCACTAGGTGGCGGTGATGCGACCTTCCTCCCCTATTCGTCTGTCAGGACGTCAGGAAGGTCGCATTCATTTATCAGACCAAATAATGTGCGCACCAAATGCTCGTAGCCAGTATTATATAAATTTCCACCTCATGTTAACGCACTACAGTCAATTTGAAGTGTAAAAACACTATTTGTAATGCTCAGATTGGCAAGCCTGACACTCAACCGGAGGGTGTCAGATGGAATTGCTGCCTCCCCGTAGGGCCGCATTTCCAAATTTCTATCATGTGTGTGTGTGTGTGTGTGTGTGTGTGTGTGTGTGTGTGTGTGTGTGTGTGTGTGTGTGTGTGTGTGTGTGTGTGTGTGTGTGTGTGTGTGTGTGTGTGTGTGTGTGTGGCTGGCTGTGCACAATACACAGAAATGACACGCTTGAGGTATTTGATGAGACGTTGTATCAGAAGGGATTTGAAGGAACCGAGGAACAATTTTGGATTAAAGTAGAGAAACTATGCCAATATTATATACAATATGTACCTCCCACTGGCATGTCTGTCTCAGACATGCAAATCCACTATTTGTACAGCTAGGCAAAAATACGCCACCTCAGTGTGTACTGGGAGAGCATAGAGGGTGCCCTGGCTCTCTGTATAGTGGCAACCACCGCATCTGAGAGGCCTGAAGCTACGAGCTTCTCCCTCTCAGGCACCGGGCCCGAAGGCGCTATAGGCCTGAGCGCGGGTGCCAAACAAATCGTTCCGCGCCCCTGCATGAGTAGGTCCTGCCAGTCGGGGAGCTACCACGTGCACCAGGTTGTCCTCCCGCACATTTTCCGGCACTGGCTGAATGAGTGCCACAGGGGAAAAAACATATAGCGGCGCCTCCGGCCACAGGTGTCGACGGCCAACGGTGGCTGGTCTCACTCTGGGAAGAACCATAACGTGTGCCTTGTCACCTCCACCACCCGCATCACCTCCACCCCCCGGGGGTGAAGGCCACAGTCTGCCGCCCGGGGGTTTCGTGTTTCGTGTTCGACGTGTTGCCTGACCTTATCAGATCATGTCGAAACATGTCCACCAATTAGATCTTTCCGCTCAGCAGGGGGCAGGCAAACTAGATGACGTTGCCCTCGCTGATACACAGACTCGTCGTGCACATGCGCCAAGCCAGTGCACACTGCAGCGCCGGCTTGGTGCACACCGATTATGAGCGTGGCCGCTTACTCCGTGGGTCCTTGAGGTCCGCGCTTCGAGCCCTGGCGTTCCATTAACGACCGATGTAGCGCACAATCGATCGACACGTGCTCGTGTGGCCGCATGTTCAACCCGTGGATCCACGTGTCCCATTTGTTTGCTCTTCTAGCCTGGGTGCCCCGTGGGCACACAGGTGTGGTGCTCAATGGGTCCTCCGTTTGCCCGCTCATGGCCAATTGATGCCTCGCGGGCGACATGTTCTGATAAAAAATCTCCCCTGGTGCGGCATGACACAATGGGACACCGGGGTGTATGAGTTTCGCACAGTTTATTGTTGAATATGTAATTGGGCTCAAACGGTGCATTGTGGTACTGTGGGGGTTTGTGCGTGACAGGCCGGCATTTATAATGGGAACCTGCTGTACTCCCACGGTGGGGGGTGTGGGGGAATGGGGCATGTGATTGATAGCACAGATATTTGGGCAGCGAGGTGGGCAAATTGTCTTCGTGTTTTTTCATTGTAAGTGTGTGCATTCCAGCCATAGATACAGGGAGAAAGGAACGCTTCGGAGGGACAGGACAATCGTCCTGCTGAGCCTCCTGGCTCTTCTTGTCCTCCTCGAACCTCGTCTTCATGAGGGATGGCCCTCATGACAACAAGCTTCACCAAAGGGCGCCTTGTCTCGCAGGCTCCCATGCTACGCCCGTTTCTTGGGCCGCGCATCCGGTGAGGCGGAGGGAGAGGTCCGTTGCTTTCTCCTGCTCCACCAGGGTTCCCTCATCCAGCGAGGCCGAGCCAGCAAGCTCTGCCAGCAGTTTGGCACAGTAGCGCTGAAGTAGTGCCTGCGTACTGATGGCGCAGGCCGCCTGCCCTGACGCCAAGTAGGCCTTTTCGGCCACCGCCGCCGGCTGTTTGACCACTTGGTCGGGAGCGTGGGCTTCTTCCCCATGCCAAAGCCCTGTCCTAGGGCGAGGAAGCCAGCAACGTGTCCTTCCACCGGGGGTAAGGTCAGGTATCCTAGCTCCTGGGCCTAGTCCACGCGGCGGTATTCCTCAAACCCCCCGGTGTGTGTGCTGTGTAGGGATTCTCCCAGCCCTTCGCCAGCTTTGCGTGAACCTCGCAGAAAAGAGTGACGGCCGGGGCATCCTTGCGGGGGCTCCGGTGCAAAAATTCCCATCCAGCATTGACACAGTCCGGGACTGCTGCAGTGCAAAGGCCCAACTTTCTGGCCACGCGCTGGGAGATCTCCAGGAGCTCGGCCTCCAGCAGCCTCAGGGGGGCCGAGGACAGCATGGGGCTCCTCCTCCTCCTCGCCTGACCCTCTAGGAGCGGCGCCTCGCCATGCTGCCTACCCAGGCATGCAGCGTAGGACTGATGCCGGTCGCCTTTCTCCCCACAGTGTCCGCAGTCCAGGTACGACCTCTTTGACGCCATTGCTCTAACTGTATGTCCTCGCTGGAGGAAAAAAGAGAGAGTATGAAAAAAGTAGATTTAATATATATGTACTGCCTCACCGAACGGTACTCGAGCCGGTGATTCACACCGACTCACACGAGTGGGATCCGAGAGGTGAGGCAGGCGTGGAAATACGATTATCTCGGTATGGATTGTTCTTACACAAAGTAAGATGAGGAGGAAGTGGAACTCGAGCCTCAATATTTACCCGCGGGGGCAAAACGGAAGCGCGGCATCGTCACCCTCTCTGCATTTCCGGCCTAAATGTAGAGCGTTTTCCATTGGATAACGTAATCTAATAATCAGTCACATGAGTATTAGATCGCAGTCCCTGCAATAGGAACAATTACAACAATTGCATTTTTTTCAATTTCTGAATTGATTTGAAAGTTTTAATACAGATTTTTTTTTTCCGCTTAAGTACGTCCATATTCACACATAAATTGAAAGGTTTAATTTTTCTATATTATGTTTTTGTAACGTATATCAGATGATGTGCTGGAAAGTTTGTGTGGCATAATTCTGATTATGTAGAAAACAGCAATATATCGAGATAGAATCTTATCTCATATCATATCAAATCATATCATATTGAATGTACTATTCAATTCAATATCATATTGAATTGAATGGTACATTTTTGTATGAAAATGTGATGGCATTCTCCTGCCCAAAAATCCCACCCACCATTTGTCCTCCACGTACGATTGAGTGCATATGTTAGCATAACTGTAGTTTGAAATGCTCCGCCCTGTCTACCCCTCAGATCCTGTACAACCAGCAGAGCGTCGAGGTGCAGGGCAACCTGATGAGGAAGCTGATCACGCAGCTGCAGCCGGACACCGACTACTCCTTCGTGCTGATGAGCCGAGGGAACAGCGCCGGCGGTCTGCAGCAGCAGGTGTCCATCCGCACGGCGCCCGACCTGCTCAAGACCAAGCCTGTGCTATACAGCCAGCAGCAGGCCCACGGGGGCAAGCTGACCATCGACCTGCCCCGCGTGCAGACCAGCAACCAAGTCCGGTCAGTGTGGTCACCACCATGCACTGGAGCTGTTGACTGGGTTCTTTTTACTCTGAAGTTTGTGAACGGCTCCACGCTCCGTTCAGCCAGTCCTGAGTGGATAATAGTATAAGGCTATAGTAGTCTAATAATAGGCATCCATCCTTTGAAGAAGCGCCATTTTTCTGCATTGAATATTAAAATCCAAACATTGGGGTAGACAGTTAATTTTCCTCAACCCTTTCGGTGAAACACAGCAAATTAGCGTTTTGTTCTCTCTCTCTGTTCTCTCGTCTCTCACATCGGCTTAAAATCCCCTTAAGTTTGTATGGAAGCTTTATATTAAACTCTGACAAATGCTCTTCCCTTTATCATAAAAGAGATACAGTGGATGTTATTGCTTTGAGGCTATACAATGGCATGACAGAAAACATGACAGAAAAGTAGTCCGATTTAATTTGTAGTAATTAATGTTTCAAGTTTGAACCCTCTACAATAAACTCAATCTAGATAAAGATAGTGAAAATCACACAACATCCAAGACACAGCATGACTTTCGTGGCTTACATCCAGAAGCATTTTTGAGTTACAACTTTGCCTGCCAATTGAATAATATAATGCAAAACCCTTTAACAATTTATAGCCAGTACCTCACAGCACAGTGTGTACAAAAATGCTACTGACAGCTCAACACAATTTGTTATTTTTTTTGGCTGGTGTCCTTCATGAAGATTGCCTTTCCCTGCGTGTCCTAGTTGCTGTGAAAATAATAATTATTGTATAATATATTCCTGAAATCTTAGTCTACGATATCTAATGAAAATCAATGAATGTTGGCCTCAGCAGGAGCCTTAGGAGCCTCAGGAGCCAAGCCTTATCAGTGTTTTCTGTCATGCTCGGTCAGGACGTAACCTTGGATAAAGTTTACAGTTAAGCTTAACTTTTATTATCCAAATACAGTACATCCCAGAGAAACTGCACAGCTCCTCTATAATATAAACAGCGGCCATGACACAAACCCTAACCCCGCACCCTAACCTCATATCGTACTGATGCCCTCCGTCTCACCCCATTTTCTAAGATAGCCGCTGATGGTAATAGCATCTCTTAGCATCAGGTCCAATTTCATCTTTTTTGGGGGGAGGTTATGGGGGTGGTCTAATAGTTAAGAACAGAATTGTGCCAGACCCTGAAAAGTAAAGTCTGTCTGAGTTTGACACATCCAATAGACACACACGCACATGGCCCTATCACTTTTGGATGGTAGCAGAGGTCTGAGAAGGGCGACGGCGTGCAGCGTTGATTGGTAAAAAGATTACTGGGCTGTCAGGGCCGGCCAAGTTCCAGCCTGGATTGACATGTGAAGAGCATAGTTGATTGGAGATGGGGTGTCGGTGGTTAGTAGGGGTGGGTAGGGGGGGGTCTTGTTACACAAGCTTTCTCCCTCTGCAAGACTCGACTGGCTGAATATAAAACTAGGGGCCAGTGGAGGGGAGACGAGAGCAGAGAAGCAGCCACTTTCATTGTCTGGACGAGCCAATTTTTACATGATTTTAGTCTGCACCGGAGGAAAAACAAAATTAATAGAAAGGGACAGAATAATGTTAGGGTTAGAGGGCTTACAAACACACACACACACACACACACACACACACACATACCCACACCCACACACACACTCACGCGTGCACAACATGCGTGCATAGCAGTCACACGGTGGGGTCCCATTAACCTCAGATAGTCCTATAGAGATCTGTGTTTGATGAAGGCTCCTCTCGGAGGCATGTAATGTCTGCTCCAGTCCATGCGGCAGCTGTTCTTAGTGATTAGACATTAATTGCACAACCCGGTGCCAATTTGCCAGTGTTTGACCTTCCTCAGAACGTTTAAATTGCTAAGTGTAACTATTTGGGCACAATAAAAGTGTGTCTCACCGAACAATTCGACTGTATGTGTGGAAGTGTCCCGACGGCTAAACATGGACGTGCTAACTGCTTCCCTTGCCTTGGCAGGTGGTACTACATCGTGGTGGTGCCGGTGTCCCCGTCGACGCGGCGATGGGAGAACCCCGATGAAATGGACCTGGACGGGGTGAGTCGCAAGCTGGCGGTCAACAGGCTAAGTGTTCAGGTCAAAGGTCAAAGCCAGCGCTTCCTTTTACAATTAGGTTGGAAGTCGCCATTTGCTGTTAATTAGTTCTGCCCCCCTGGGTCTCGGGAGGAAGGGAGGTAGATTAGTTTTAGTAAAAAAAAATAAAAAATAAAATGGCTCCCTCTGCCAGACTGGGGAAGGGCTTGACTTGAAGCCAGGTCCTGACAGTACCCATCTGCTGGACCCCGTAGCTTTGAGTTAACAGAAAATGATCCCACTCTACCTCTTACTGTGCCTTATCCATGGAACATGACTGCTTAGGCGGCACCCAGACACCCCCTCACTTTCCCTCCGTCATTTCGTTCTTGAGTTTTCGAGCAATAAACAAAGACTTGAGTCCTATTGTTTTGCATAATGGCCAACATCTCTGTTGGGAAATCTAAGCTAAGTGTTGTGCTTAAATATCTGAATTATATTTTTGAGTAAACTTGTAATTCTCTTTGGCTTGGGAAATAATCCCGTCCCGCCTTTGTTTGGCGCTCCCTGTAGAAATAACGGCACGACGTAGAGAGAACGAGGGAGGATAGAAAGAGACACAGAACTCCCAGAGTCATTAAACACCGGGAAGGCCATTGTCTCCTCCCTCTGACATGATGATTTAATAAAAGCCGCATCTGGAGAAGTGTGTGAAGATACGACCGGCGGTAAACAAAGCACCGCTGCATCCTCCCGCTCGTTCATTAAGCAGTCGTGCTGATACTGCCTGCCGGAGCCAGCGCTAATTGCTCACCTTGTTGCCAGGCTGCATCGTCATTGCTTATGGTACCCTATAGTAACCGCCTGCCCCCCGGCGAAACCGCAGCTCATTGCGCGCTGCCTGTTCCCAAGGCGGTCGGCTTGAATGTGCTTCTACGCAAGTGGCCGTAGTGGCGTTGCGGGATTTTAGTATCGCCCTATTGATCGAATGAGCTGTGATAGGCGCCTGTCATTATGTATGGATTCCACCAGCTATTTTCCTATGCGTCAGGGCTCGACAATAATGGTTGCCCCAGATTTGGGCCATTGTCAGCCATCTTGTGCCGAGTGGTTTCCCCATTGTCAGTCACTTTTCATGTGTCTAAAAACGTATCCCCATGTTGAGTAAACTGAAAAATGTGTTGCTGCTGTGTTATTGATTTACTCAAGTTAAAGATGTCGGAAAGAGAAAGGGAGTCTGCAATCATTTAGTCAGTCTTGGCATCCACAAGCGTATCCATGGTTGCCAACTTGGCACCGACTTCTAAAAGTTAGCTCTAAAACGTATTTAGTACTTACCGTGAACTTTCAGCAGCAAAAATTTGGGGAGCTCAACCGAAGTAAAACCGTGTATTTCTTTTGTTTAGAAAGAGTCGTTGCATTGTCGAACGTCACGTCTGTTTGGCTCATTTCTTCTCCCGCCCCGCGCTCCTCCTCAGCTTTTAGAGTCGAGCGAGGGGCCCGTCCTGCGGAGGCGACGTCAGCTGGACTCCCCGAAGCCGTACATCGCCGCCAAGCTGGCCTCGCTGCCGAGCACCTTCACGCTGGGCGACGAGAAGCACTACAACGGCTTCTACAACAAGGCGCTGCCCAGCCACCAGAAGTACCTCTGCTTTGTCCTGGCGGCGCTGCGGGAGCAGGAGCACGACACCAGCGACAAATACGTAAGGAACCAAAAAAAAGAAAAGGAAAAAAAAAGCCGTCAGATTGAAAAAAACGATTTTTTTTTTATTTTTTTTTTTCACGGTTTGTCAACTTAAAATTCACAAGTTAAGACGTGCGTTCAAAGTTTAGAAAAGCCCACAGATATATTGGTTTAACAAATTGGATTTCTTTTTTTATTTTTATTATTATTTTTTTTTTTGCTTTATCCAACCACTCAGATGTAATTATATTTTTCAGTGCACACACGGACACAAAATCCTCAGGCAGGCTTTCTCTCTCGCTTTCGCTCTCCATCCCCTTCTCACAATCTCTACCCCACACGCACACACACACACACACACGCACACCCACACACACACACACAGCTCAGTGTCAGGGTTGGAGTCGGTTTACTTTCAATTGCCTTCAATTAACAGTCACAAGTAGGCGATGCTCAATTGACACCGAGAGGTGAAGTGGGGGATTCTGGTTTCTCTTTCTCTCCTCACTCCCTAAACTGTGTGTGTGTGTGTGTGTGTGTGTGTGTGTGTGTGTGTGTGTGTGTGTGTGTGTGTGTGTGTGTGTGTGTGTGTGTGTGTGTGAGAACTGTGTGTGTGAACTGTGTGTGTGAACTGTGTGTGTGAACTGTGTGTGTGAACTGTGTGGGATTTGGGGACTTAGGGAGGGTCTCTGTGAGACAGTGTCGCTGATCTCCGGCTTGAGGACCGCTTCCCTTTTTCTACGCTGTTCCTTACGTCATTTCATTTAAAATGAAAAGTGGAATATATTTTTTTAGAGTATTCGTTCTCCATCAAAATATAATGGTTTAATTGTGTGTGTGTGTGTGTGTGTGTGTGTGTGTGTGTGTGTGTGTGTGTGTGTGTGTGTGTGTGTGTGTGTGTGTGTGTGTGTGTGTGTGTGTGTGTGTGTGTGTGTGCGTGCGTGCGTGCGTGCGTGTGTGTGTGTGTGTGGTTTAATTAATACCAGAACATTTTAATTGGTGTGGGTAAAGCGCTTCTCTAAAACAGGACACTGGTTTGACCTCCGAAGCCATGCTGCGAGTATAAACATTTTTCACCTTTTCATCATTCCCTGCAACACCGTTGAGGTTTATCACACCGTGTTCTCTCCCGCTCAACCAGGGCACTGTCACTCAGTCGCTTTCAGAAAATTACAGCAGCTGTCCTCAGGAAAAAGGGCACAGCAAATTGTCGGCATTGGGTTTTTTTTTTTTTTTTTTGTTTTGCTCTGCCCACCGCTCTGCCTTCAATGTGACATATTGTAAAAGTCAGCGCGGCATCTCTAGACTAACATCCCCTTATCAGTCTGCGTCCGCATCCCAGATCGAAGCCCTAGCGCACGCCTGTCATCACAAAGGCCCCGTACCAGGCCCTCGGTTTTCCAAAATGGAGGCCTAATGTGCTCATCAGACAACGCTTACAACGAGGTGTGGGTTCTCTGTGGGACGGTGTGGAGTAAACTTTACCCACTGCAACAGTGAGAGTGTGAGAGATTGCTTCTGGGCGCCTCCAGCACTCAGGCCATGCATATTCAGCAGCCGGGCCTCTGGGCGAGCACAAAGAGCATGAGATAGAGAGCGCCTGGGTGTGTGTATTTTGTCTATATATATATATATATATATATATATATATATATATATATATATATATATATATATATGTGTGTGTGTCCGTTCTGTGTCCAAAAGAATAAAACCTCTGCACTGCTTCGATCTCCCAGCTCCCAACCACCCCTCCCTCTCTCTCTCTCTCTCTCTCTCTCTCTCTCTCTCTCTCTCTCTCTCTCTCTCTCTCTCCCTCTGATTCCTCTCTCTCTCTGATTCCTCTTGCTCGGTCTCTCATGCTCTCTGCCTCTGTCTGCCCATTAGTGCTGGTGTAGTTAAGAAGAGGCAGAGCACGGCTCAGGGAGCGCTCTTAAGCAGGCCCCATCCCAATGAAGCACTGACTTATGTGTCCCTTAAAGCCACTGCCATTCCCTTTAAATCCACCATCGTTCCTCCTTCTCGGCTTTACGGTGGGGGGGGTCGAGAGGAGTATGAGATGCTGGAGTGGGCGAAGGGTGGCAAAGGCACCGGCCCCGATGCACGGTGCTTCAAAGCCCCGCCGATGCCCCGAACTCCGAGCGTCCGCCGAGTGACGCATGAGGGATCAACAGCGCTTAAGCACGGGATAAATACGTGGATGGGCCACCCCCCCCCACACACGCACACACACACACACACTCTTAAAACCAAATTGCTCCAATCAATCAGGCCCCGTACTGAGCTATAATCGGTGCTGATGTGGACAGTATAGGAAACTCGGATCGATCCCTCACCGCAAATACCCCCCGTCGAACTCTGTGAGCGGGAAAAACTAATTCTGTTAGTGTTGTTATTTGTTTAGGGTTGTTTTTTTAGTTTGTTTTCTTTGGGGGGGGGCGTTATGTTGTTTGTAAGTGTTGGCTACTCATCACATATTGATACTCGTTAGGTCACGGGTCCCCATTTGATAAGGTTTTGGCTCAGTATTGTTATGTATGATTTAGCCACACCCGTCATCATTATAGTCAGGGAAATAACAGTGAAACCAGGATCAAAACATCATTATTGTACGTTCCCCATCGCTGTTAACATCTTGTAAATGAAATAACAGTGACATTTAACTTCATTTTGCTGTGGACGCCCTGGAACCTCAGGCAAGGCAATGAAAAGAAGGAAGGTAGGAAGGATGGAGGGAAGGGAGGAATGAAGGTGATGAAAAGACAAAAATGGACGGGGGGGTGGGGGGGGGGGGTTATCAGAGACAGGGAGAAGAGTTTGCGCCTTCATGTCTCCCCAGCACCTGCAGCGGATAAACAAGCCGGAGGAGGTGTGAAATGGGATGAGAGACGCCGGTTGTGTATAAACAGTATCATTTAAAAACAAGAGGGGGAGCGGAGAGGGTGGAAGTATGAAATGAAACATTGTGTGATGTGCGGTGGGAGGGGGGGGTGGGGGGCAGAGTGTGGTGTGTGTTTGTGATGGAGTTGTAGATGGTGTTTGGAGGGAGGAGAGAGCTTGTGTCCAGTTCCTGTGATTAATTTGACGACGAGAGGGTGTGTGTGTGTGTGTGTGTGTGTGTGTGTGTGTGTGTGTGTGTGTGTGTGTGTGTGTGTGTGTGTGTGTGTGTGTGTGTGTGTGTGTGTGTGTGTGTGTGTGTGTGTCTGGCAAGGGACAAAACCAAAACGAATCACAAAACAAACAGCAGCGTGTTGAAGCATGTACATCACAGTTCCTCTGCTCGGACAGTATCCTGCCTTCCTCCTTCTCTCGTCGGAGCTCTGCCGCACAAATAAAAAACAAAATACAATGACCCAAGGGCGCGCTGCTCTCCAATCCTTAATGCCTTTGGAAGAAAATGAGATTTTTTTCGTTTTGAAGCCTCCTTTTTTGTTTTTTTTGTTTTTTTTCATTTCCTTTATTTATTTTCCAAACCCTAGAATGCACATGGTGGATCAAAAATGATGGATCAAAAATAACAATTAACCAAGTTAATTGTTTTCTTGCTTTATTTCTCCAAATGAGAAATATTTTAGTAATCTAGAATTCCAGGAATTCCTCAATTGAAGTTCCATCCGTCGGCTAGTGGATAGTCAGGTGACGAGTGGCGAGGGAAGAGGAACCGTAAGGGTCGCTCCCCGGGGAAAGGCAAAAGGTCCATCACTTCCATCCCTCTCCTCACGCCCACCAGCCGTGCCTCCGGGTTTCTGGGTGCTTTGTGTTCGTGGAGGCGGGAGAGATGGATAGAGAGAAGGGAGGGAGGGATAGAGAGAAGGGAGGGAGGGATAGAGGGAGGAGGGGGTCACTCAGAGAGCCCCTGTAGTCCTGTTCCAGTCCGTCACAGATAAAGGCGCACTCTTAACATTATTGCTATCTCCCTCTCCCTGTCTGTCAATCTGCTACTCCCTTCAGTCACTTCCAGTCCCTGTCCTCCTCCCCTTCTCTCTCGCTCTCCTTCGCTCGGTCTCTGACTTCGGGAGCTGCCCGGCGCGTAGCACGCGCGCTAATAAGTTTGTTTGTTTGTGAGTCAGGCACGAAGCCGCCCTTTGGGTCATTGACACAACTTCCAAACAGCAGAGCAGCAGAGTGGGCTCCACAGAAAGAAAGAAAGGAAAATATATATTAGGGGTGTGGAGCTCTCCCTTATAAGACGATCCGAGACTTATCTGGATACATGGGCTACGATACAATTCAGGGACGATACATTTTATTACGGTTAACGATTTGGTACAATATGATGCAATCTGATACAGTTCTTAACATTGGTTTAATGTAGACATTCATTTTCCATCATAAATTTAAATAAGCTAATCATATAATAGTTTATCTTAAATATCTGGCAATTTCTGTTTTGTATTTTTGGCAATTTGTATACAGAATTTATATTATATATATATATGACATTTTAATTTTAAACAATTATTATTTTATTATTATTTTTATTCTCCTTTTCTCCAGACTGTTAATCTTTTTATTTTTAATGCTTATGGTCTTTACTGAAGTGCACCAAAGCTCACCATAATATATTCGTAGTACAGTGGTACCTCGACCTACGGCTGTAATTCGTTCTATAAGAACGTTCGTATGTTAAAACAGTCGTATGTCGAAGCATTTTTTTCCCATATGAATTATGAAATCATGAAGGGTGAAAATAAACAAAATACACAGCACAAACACAGTAAATATATATAGTATAATATTTATAATCGATAAGCCACGAACTACGTACACACACCATGTAGGTCGCCCGCTGACTGACTGCTGACTGGCCGCCAACGCGCCAACTGCAACTGTCGTATCTCGGAGCGGTCGGTCGCAAGTCGATACAAATTTTCGCGACTATCGCCACTCGTATCTTGGATTAGTCGTAAGTAGATGCAATCGTAAGTCGAGGTACCACTGTATATGTAAATGTACCTGACCCAGATTTCCAATAAAACCATCAAGGCCATCAAAATCAACTGTCAGCTTGAAAGGTATATTTCTTATATGCACCAACTAAACCCAGGGCTATATGTTCAAGTGCCAGTTGAATTTCAAAACCATCAAGGCCATTACAATTTGATATAAACCGAGAAGGCAATCATTTCTTATATGCACTACTATATTTGATAAGGTATTAAGCTATTATTGAGCTGTCAATGTTTTCTTTAGGTTTTTTTTATTAAATGTACAAGAATATGTCCATTGCATATTTTACTTCATGTAATAATCAAACCACAAAACTCTGTGTTACAGAAACAGCTCAATAAATACACGCACATACATTGTGAATATGCATCCTCCTCCTCCTCTGGTTGATGGGACGAAACCACCGCTGCCGCCCCTCTGCCTTCTCCTTCGGTCCCACGGAGATGAAACGGCACCGCCTTCCTCCTGTTAATAGCCGGTGCTTAAATGCAATTTATTTTATAGATCATATTAGATTATAGGTACTCGTTCCAGGGATAAAACGCATTGTATTCAAGCCAGAAGCTGCTTTGTGAAGTATAAACAATAAACTCTGGACCCACAGAATAATCCAACTAGGCTAATAAACAAACAGAATCCAAATGCCAATAAAATGAAAAGTGAAAAGTTTCACTCACCCATTAAAAGTTGAGAAATTCCACAATTTTAAGTTTAAGGTCTCGAATGCTGCTTTCCCAAGCGCGTCACCGACGTGGCGGAATGAGGACGGACCCAGAAGGAAGCGACGAATCGTCAAACGACACGTCACTGTCGCGTTGCTGACGTGTCGCCGCTGGTGTGGCCCAGGGGTAAACAAAACGCAGCGGCGTTAATGACATCAATTTTTTCTAAATGCGTTAAATATTTCAAATTAATTTAATTAACAGGTTGTAATAAAAGACAAATGCACTGACATGGCTGTTCCCAGGGCTCAGCAGAGTTTGCTGAATTGCTGTAGCCCACGGATCAGATCTAACACTCATCATATTGAAAACACCCTCCCTTAGTCTCTCTCTCTCTCTCTCTCTCTCCCTTTCTCTATCTCTCTCTCTCTATATGTCTCCCTATATATCTCATCCCCCCTGCAATCTATCTTCCTCCTTTGTTCTCGCACCGTCCTTTCTTCTTCTCCATCTCCCATCTCAAACGAAATACTTAGAATCAATCACGCTCTCTCAGCGGCCACGAGACGGAACGCGGTAGATGGGAAAAAAAGTCGACCGAAATTTCCGAGGGAAAACGGATGCGGCGTGCCGACAGAAGAACGCACACTCTCACACACACACACACACACACACACACACACACACTTGGATTATTTATGAACGCCTAGAGATACATTTTCTGTACGTTTCCCTGTCATACGCAGTGTTACGTGCCCTCTATCTAACACAGGTTTATAATCATCATGCGCGCGCGCACACACACACACACACACACACATAAACGCCATTAACACATCCCAAAATAAATAATCCTCTCATTGTTTACTTCTAGTGCCTCTCAACATTCACATGTTTATACTTTTTTATGTCATATCCCACATACAGTACATGCACAGACATACACACATGCACATTCAAAATGTCTGCCTAATGATGCCTTTTATAGAAGCACAGACACGCACACGGTGCTTATTACATGTGCACATGTACTTGAATTACGGCCATACTCCACGCGACCTACACACACAGGGCACACAAAACTCACTCACTCATTCACTCACACTGAAACACATACTCTCACACTCACACACAGGAACAAACATTAACACATTATTTTATTGCACGGCGGCTCCATTGTCAGACGATGCTGCAAAGATGGAGGCGCTATCAGATTGTGGGGGGGGGGGCGTTCAAATGGATGATCCCAGTGTTTTGCCGTGACCGTCAAGACAGAAAACACTGCCATCTTTTTCTTCCTCACCTCTCCTTTGTTCCCCCCCCCCCCCTCTCTCTCTCCTCTGGAATCTCACAAAGTACAGCTGCAGTCATTTGTCACCCCCAGCGCTCCTTCCTCCCTCCCCCCCAACTCACATAAAGTTTTCCCAGGATTCCCTGCAGCGCCGCATCCGATGGGCCTTTCAGGTCTTTTTCAAAGGCGTAGGAAGGAAGCCTTGTGGCGTCGTCACGTCAACGATGTCCCGCTGCCGTGACGTCGCTTTTGTTCTTAGAGAATGGCTTCATTAAATACGGAGCACCACCGGAAAAGGGAGCTGTGTGTGTGTGTGTGTGTGTGTGTGTGTGTGTGTGTGTGTGTGTGTGTGTGTGTGTGTGTGTGTGTGTGTGTGTGTGTGTGTGTGTGTGTGTGTGTGTGTGTGTGTGTGTGTGTGTGTGGTTCAAACATTACAACACATCCGAATACCCCGCTGGCATTACTAGGACACTTGGAATCGTCGGGACACATTGACTGTCCACACAATCCAAAAGGCCTTGATGAACAGAGTTAGAGTTGTACGCATTGTCCTGGTTTACTGTCATGACTCAAACATGTGACAGTGATGGTTTTAAACTCCAATAATCCCAAACTAATCTCAAACTAATTAAACTTTTTAAGGATTTTTTTTTTTTAAGGACGCACAGGGAGACCCCCCACGGATCTATCCCGTTGGGACGCTTTTGATCACGAAATCCCTGTTGCGCATTAACCCATTGGGGGTCTCCCTGTGCATAATGGACCATTGCCATTGCTTTCAAGTCCCAATGTTTAACTTGACAACTTGTCCGCAGCAACCACCAGGTCTCTACAGACGCTAATATTTTCACTCTAAATGCGTGTTGCTATTAGCGCCGGCGCTTGTGAATTGGACGTTGTGGCCGTTTTGCCTGCCACACGCCACCCAAGTGCCGTTTTCAGGGTCCTCCAGCACAGAGACACAGATGACAATGGGTTGTAGACACCAGTTTATTTTGGATAGAAGGCTAGGTGGAATTAGCCAGGAGCAGATAGAACATGTCACGACAGGGCTCCCATCTTGAGTGAGTGGGAAGATGGGGGTTTTAACGTGTTGCCCAACCAACGAGCGAGAGGTATGCAGCCACCCTGACCCAATCACCTAGATCCAGGTCAGGTGGGGCTGCTCACGCCCTCCCATCTCCACACCACACATGTTTTTTGCAGTGAGGCTCATTTGCATAGAAAGGGCCAATTTTGCACCAAATGCATGCATAATACCTAATTTAAATACATGCAAATTGTACCGGATCACCGAGACGCTATTTGCGTGGCAGTGCAGTTAGCGGTGCATTTCACCGTTTGTGGGGTCTTTGTGAATTAGACGATTGCTTTTTTGTGTTATTTGCACATCTATAGCGGCCGCAAAAGCCGCACATTCCTTTTTGTGAATTTGCCCCTAAGTCGTTAAGCTTCTACCATTTTTTAATCTACAGACGTTGGAGAATCTACAACAATGACTTGTTTTGATCCTAGTTTCACTGTTGGTGAAGACGGGTGTGGAAGTTTGGACTCCAATCCAAGGAATAATTTCTTAGGATAAAAATCTTCCCAGATTTGGGTTCCAGAGACACTCTTATTAAAGAGGGTGCATGGTGATGTGTATGGATTTGAGAGTCCTTGATATGAAAAGCCATTGAGAATCACAGTGTTAGCAAAAGACCTGGTGTGGTCCGCTATCTGCCCAGGGTCGTCACACATAAACTTTTACAAAACTTTTGTACATTTTGTACCTTGACACAATTGAGATGTTAAAGAAAACACACACGAAAAGGTGCGCGGCGAAGGGTTTTATCGCGTCCTGCCGCTGCATATCTCTCCCCCCTTGTGCCGCCGGGCCGATAACCAAACGGGGCAACGGCGCGCGCCCAGGTTCTCCGTGCGCTCGTCGCGGCTTATCTCCCCAATTAATATCAGCCTGTGCCCCCCCGAGCCCCGCACCGCGCCGCTAATGATCCGGATTACCCACACCCCGCCACCCACTCCCGCTGCATGCCGGGAAGCCTGATTTCCTTCAGGGTTTGGGGAAAAAAAGAAGAGGGGTCTGTCACCCGTCTCCCCGACCCGCCCCCCGTCCTTTCCTCCCAGCACTGTTTGATACGAGACACGCTGAGCGCTAATGACTGACGCATCGTTCCTCCCCCCACCCCCCACCCCCCGCTATGTCTGTCATCGCTGCGTCTCCGCCGTTGTTCCCCGCCACACGCACACACACACACACACACACACACTCAGACACAATCAAACATGTACCCGCAGATGCACATACACACCTCAGCCCTCCTAACCCTCTTCTTTTTTGTTGTTTTAAGCGGGGGAGATGTCTCATTTAAAAAGAAAAAAATGGCCTGCAAACACACTGCCACCCCGCACAACCCACACCCAACCCCCCAACCACCACCACCACCCTCCGTCTCCATCCCCCTGCTCCTTCTCCCGTCACGGTGTGAACACTAATGAAGAGGAGATGAGTCCTCTCCTCTGCCCTCATTTATCTCCGCTACCAAGAGACGTCTCTCTCGCCTCTCTCTCTCCCGTTCACCCGCCCCTCTTTCTCTATTCCTTCCTGCCATCCCTCGCTTTCTCTCCTTACCCTCTCACGCTGCCTTTCACCCCTCCACCCGCCCCCACCTTACCACCTCCCGTTTCACTCACACGCGTCTCATGCACCAGTCTTAATTAATTTCTCCCCAGACACTAGATGTGAATCATAGCACGACTAAATGTCCTCTCTGAAGCCGCCACATGTCGCTGGTTGAAGCAACACTTGGTGGACGGCTTTCCTCAAAGCTCCACTGTATTGATGACCCAAGGGTGCTAGCGGTAGCACAGGCCCTGATTAGCATTAAGTTAACACTTTATTAGTCCCAGGGCGAAACTCAGAAATGGAATAATTAGCAGTGGCTAGCATGAGGCGGGTCTTCACTCGCGACAAAGTCGGAAAACACAATCACTACAGGAACACGTTGCTCACATTGAGTTGGGGAAATTACCTCTCTCCTCTTTCAGAACTTTTTCAGACTTCACATCAAGTTGGGTTTTCACTCTATCTCTCTCTCTCTCTCTCTCTCTCTCTCTCATCTCCCTTTGCCCCAACAGAGGACCTTCTCCGCCAGTCCCTACTCTGACCCCATCCAGGTGGTGATGGGGGGCGTGTCCCCCCGGATGGAGCAGCCCGAGATGCTCTGGGTCATGGGTCCCGTGTTGGCCGTGGTCCTCATTATCATCATTGTCATCGCCATCCTGCTCTTCAAAAGGTATGGGGGCTGTTCTTCTCCTGAGTTTCGGTAACACTGTGGCAGCTGTAGGGTTGCCTTCCGTTGCATCAGGAATCGTAATGAGATCCGCTCACTCTGCCCACTTGCACCAGCGGTGCTCAAACTCCAAAGCCCTAACATCCGGTCTCATCACCATAATATCTGATCCGAGGGGAACAGAGCCAAAGAGCGGATTTGATTTGTCATTTGGGAAAATCCTCATTTCTGACGGGCGGGTTTTGGCCCCGGCTGCTTGTTTTGAACGGTAGCGTGCGAAAGGTTAGTGGAAACAGCAGCTGACATCGCCTTCCTGCTGGAGGAGATGCAGCCGGCCTGTCAGAAAGTCTGGATTTGAAGAAAGAAAAATGGCTTTCTCCTCCACGAACACCGCTGGTCAGACCCCCCCCCCCCCCCCCCCCCAAAAAAAAGAAACAATTGCCAGGATTGACCAAACAAAACTGTTTATATCAGTTATATCCTTTAAAAGCCCCATTCTATCCAGCATTCTAACCAAAACACACGCATTTGCAATAAGTATGAATTATTTTCACTGTTTTGTACTAGGACTACATCTGGGATTATCTTTTGACCAATTGCCTGATATCGATGATTTGACGATAATTCTGGAAAAGCCATTGGTGCTTTCATAAGATGAGAGAAATTGACACACAATAAATATTTGAGAAACAACATAATGTTGAAATTATGACTAGAACAGCTAGAACATTCTATGAAGTTCAGAAAATAACATTACTTTACTGTAATGCAGCCATGAACGATAACCAAACTCCCAGACGATATTTTGGGGCATTTGGGGAATCAGACTTGGTCTCAGACCAAGCGGGGAGCGTTGCGCTCCGCTGGGAGGCCCCTTCTCAGCGCAGAGAAGACTGACCGCAGCCTGTCGATGAACTCAAACACAATTGATAGGTGGGAGACCTGTCAAACCGCGGGCGGAGCGGAGCGGTGGGAGTGGGATCAGATTTGTGCCAATCAAATCAAACAGAATCCCCCATGTAACAAACAAACCCTTTGTACGATCAAGGGCACTGAAGTAAAAGAGTTTGATCTTAGAAGCGGAACTTTGCGGGGCTGGGTTCCAGAGGGGGGAGGATTTTTGATGGACGGCGACCCGGAACCAGAATGGTGAGCGTCTGCAGCACAGCGAATGTGATAGGATCTCTACCCGTTATGAAACATGGTCAGTTGCACATTTTGTGGATTAAACAGATGTTTTTGACTCGTTCATTAAATTAAGCTTCATAACCAGCATTGACTTTCCAAATGCAAACCATTTGATTTAATCATCGGACAGTATTTAAAACACGCTCTCTTCAGCAATGCAGTCATTTCCAAAACGTTCAAATGAAATCCCTCCCTTATAGATTTACATACAGTGGAGAAAAGTTGTGAGGCCCGGTGGCAAGTATCTTTTCATGAAAGGCCAGGGGCCCGAGAGCCAGGTGTCTTTTCTGACGGGGGCCCGGAACAGGCTAGCGATTGACTTATAAGGTAGTGCCCTATAGTTTCTGTGATAACAGAATCAAGGACGGAATCGCAGAATTCGGAATTTAAAAAACGGCTCCAACACAGCACTACATTAAGTCAGTGTTAAAGCTGACTGGAGATTTGAAAATACGATTACCTAATGTGTCGTTATAAATAAGTCATTTATTTTAAAAAGTCAACAACTATAGCAAAGTCTTACAAATAATTTTAACAATGTAGTCTTGGAATGCTCTCTTTTTCACCAACAACAAAACACATTTAAATTAAAATAAATGACATTTAAATTAATTATAAGTGATTGCACACAGATTTCAACAACAACAAAACATTTAAATAAGTAATATCAAAGTTTTCACTCGACAAAAAAACTTGCATTCAAGTCGATTGCTTGCGCTAGATCAACCAATACATCCAAACTGATCACTGTAAGTACAGTACTTTTTTAAGCATACCTGAGTCCTAAGTGGTCAGTGTGGAAAATATACAGTAAAATCTACCTTTTTCCTGTTTTCAGAAATAGAATAATACTTTCACAAATCAGAAATGGTGTTAGAACTGCTGTAGAGGCTTCTCATTCTAATCTAGTCCAGGTTCGACTATTATAAGTACAGTAGTTTGACTACTATAGGTACAGATCTTGACCTGGTTTTAGGTGGTCTGGTCGTACAAAAAAATGTAAATTAATTCAGAGGAATTTGAACACACCGAAAAAGTCGAAAAACTCAGGAAAAACACACCGTGAAAACAGATGCTGTGAATCGGCTGCTCACTTCGAAAGATACAAAATAAGTGGGACAATCTGTTGCTATAGCAATGTACAAAGAATAAAATATATTACATTTATTATTTCGTTTCTGTTATTATATATAACAAACCTGGAGCTGCAGCTACAGCGCAATCACCGAACCAACCGCGCCATGCAAGACCACCACGTCCAAATCCTCCATCTGCTTCCTCGCTGCAGCCACCAAACAGCCTCCATGCAATTAATAAATAGAAAAAAACAACTTTTATATCAATCCATGGTTTTCATTTAAGCCATTAAGAGCGATATTCCAGAGAAACCAGCTTCTACCGGGTACGGCACGCAGAGTTTTGCGCCACAGACTTGCGCAGTAGAGTCTACAGATGTTGAGCGTCACTGACAAATATCTTATCTTGTGAAATGTCCGGTGATGCCGGTCACACCTGTGTGGCCATGAGTTTATTAACCGGTGGGGATAAATTCCTCACCGGGCTTCCAACCGAGCCGCCCACTGTAAATGTAGTTCAAAAAACAATCTTACCAATACATAAAAGAAACGCCGATGCTTAGGCCCGGCGGAGGGGGGTCAGCTCAAGCCCGGCGGGCCCCCAGGCTTGCAATGCACTGAGGGAAACCCTGATATGGATTTACTTTAATTGTATTCCTGTTAAGGAAGACCTCATTAAAAAGACCACAGTAGAAACATCGCTAGGCTCGTCTGCACTGGCAAAGTAATGACCTCGCAGTCTACAAACTACAAAACACAGCATATTAAGTGCAATTACAAGTCTAGCATAAAACATTTTCACACACTTATAACAAGTGTCCTGGAAGTTTTCCTTCGATTTGTTTTGGCGCAGATCTACTCCCAAACACGGCAGCGATGATTTATGCGAGAGTAATCACACTCTACTTATCAGGTTGTGAAACGCCAAGACCAACACCAGCACCGCACGAGTAGCCATTCCCACAGCCGACATCAGGACTTTCACTCTGTGTTTGTACAAAGTGTGGTTTGGGAGTGGAAGTTTTTTTTCCTTTTTCCTTCCGTGTTGAACTCTAAATCATCGGGAGTTGGCCTGAGCTTTGGCCAAAGAAGTGTCCGTCATTCATGTTAATAATTAATCAGTCCCTTAATGTCCCCCTCCTCCTCTCCTCTATGCCATCGGAACGCAGTAAACAGGAAAGGTGGGTACGGTCACCCTGACTCCCGACACTCCCCTCCTCTCTCATTCTCCTGTCCAAGTGGACGGCATTCATGCTACTTTGGGGCTGCAGGATCAGCTGCTGCCCGAGCACGAGCAAATACTGTATATTTATATACCCGGACTTTGGGGCGAAAGGAAAAAAGAAAAGGTCTAAAATTTGGCCCGTCCTGCCTAATTTGTTCGACATTGTGTTCCGCGAGATGAGAGGCAGCAGATTCTGCAGCCCTTTGGTAATTGGGGTCACCAGATCCCCACGGGTCACATCATTGTACCAGTGCATGTTACACGCCTTAGTGCCAGTGCCCCCACCCCGCCCTCAGATCTCCCTGTCTGCTGTGGTTTGTCCTCCCCGCTGTGTTTCATTATTCTAGCCAGTGTCACCCCCACCCCACCCCTCCTTCTTCTCCCACCCATCTGAATATGCCAAGGCCTCACCTGCCCATGAATGGGCCATTGTGAAGTAAATGTCAGGCAGTAGAGATTGCCCATAACAGAAATGTTCCCATCTTCTGAGCTGACATTTTCCACTGACCCCCCCCCCCATCCTCCTTCCCTCCCTCCCACTCTCTCTCTCTCACTCTCTCTCTCTCTCTCTCTCTCTCTCCATCGCTCACCACTTCATTGGTGCAGGAATTTCAACAAAGGGCCCTGTTCTTCTCTCATCAAGCACGACCCAATGCCCTACACACACACACACACACACACACACACACACACACACACATGCTCGCACACACGCACACGCATTCTATCCTTTGCTCTGAGCTTGGGTTCTGAAACCTCATTGAGCTCGTTGCCATGTTTAACTTGAGCCTCCCATCGAAGCGTAGCAGAGATTGGCATCTTTTTTTTTTTTTTTTTTTCCCCCCCTCTTGTTTTTGTTCTTCATGGTGGCTCTGACAGTAGAGAGATGTTTGTAGAACGGAGAAGAACCACAGATGCCCGGCTCAATTTACCCCCCCCCCCCGCACCACCACCAGCAGCAACACCACCATCCTTCAGCCCAACCCAGGGTCCTGGGAAGACCGGACACAGTCTGACTCACGTCTCTGACGGAGAGACAGGGGTTCTTGTTTTGGATTAGCCGTCACGCTGCCAGCATTATCTTAAGCCCCCGCAGCATCAGATAACAGGTGGTGTGGCGGCCCAAGCCCGGCAGCTGGCTGAGGTGGACCAGGCTAGCGGGGTGTGTGTGTGTGTGTGTGTGTGTGTGTGTGTGTGTGTGTGTGTGTGTGTGTGTGTGTGTGTGTGTGTGTGTGTGTGTGTGTGTGTGTGTGTGTGTGTGTGTGTGTGTGTGTGTGTGTGTGCGTGCGCACGCGCGCCAGTTTAATGTATTCTCACCACCAGGCTCCAGCAGAAGGGTCGGCTCCAGCCTAAAAAAAAAAAAACCCACTCTGGCCACTTGCAAATGGAGTGCAATGAAATGTGAAATTTTAACAGGGGTGCTTCGATGCTTCCCACTGCCCATTTCCATTTGCAGTCAGTAGGCTCACAAGCGTTGCAAATGTCTGTATGTATGCAAGTATATGTTTGTGTGTGTGTGTGTGTGTGTGTGTGTGTGTGTGTGTGTGCCTACACCTGTTAGGTGCACCTACGCATGGCGTGTGTGTTTGTATGGATCCTTGTGTTTGTGTGAAAACGGGGCGTACATGCCTCTGTTTGCATAGATCTGTGTGTCTGTTTGTATGTGTTTATGTTAGGGCTGGGGCGGTCATTTCATAATCGGATGATAGGCGGTCATCGACACATAAGATTATCTACCTGTCCTATAAATATACATAAATAATTTCATGTATGCTTAAACACCATACGATCCCTTTTGGGGGCTGGGAAACATTGCAAAGCAAGCGTTGTTTTTAATCTCCCTTTTGAAGTAGACTACGTAATAATAATAATAATAATAATAATAATAATAATAATAATAATACCTTTAATAATAATAATAATAACTAACAATTGCCTAATAATAAAAATGTCCTCATAATAATTAAACAACAACTAGGCTAGTACTACTAATACTACTACAAATAATAATAATATTAATAATAACAATAATTATAATGATATAGTCCGAATGGGTTTTTAGCACTGCTGAAACCCAAACTGCAGAAGGTGAACAGGCTTGTCTTCTTGGCACGTAACCTCAACAAAGTCAGCTGAAAATCAAACAGGCCCGACATTTTCTTTTATTGTTTGTTTGTTTTCTTGTTTGTTTGATAAACAGGGACAAGCTGAATAAACGGGATGTCGCAGAAAAGCGCATTTTGGCCAAATCCCTTCAGGCATTGCTGATCTATTTTATTTTATTTTACTACCATACCTAAATGATGTGTCATTTCACATTCAATATCTGAGAATGTTAACAAAGGCTAGTTTATTTTATTTGACTGACAAAATGACCCCCTCCCCGCCCCAAGACGGGACGATAACGCAGATCGATTCGATTATCGGGTGACGATCGATCGGCAGCAAAAACGTCACGACCGGCCCAGCCCTGGTGTATGTCAACAGATGCTGGCTGTCATAACACGTCACCGTAACAGCGCCAGGCTGCCGTTTTCTCCCACGATCTCCACCTGATGGAGGAAGCCGCGCTCCGCTGGGCCCAGCTAGTCGAGGCTGTTCTGCGATGTGCTGCGCTCGGCCTGGCAGTGAGGGTGTTGCAGAACTGGTGTAATTACCCGGTGTTGTGCCACCCAACTGATGAGCTAATTACAGCATCAGCCTGTTTTTCCTCTCAATCTGGGAAACCAGGGAACACAGACACGCACACAAGGCCACGAAGACTACACATTAAAATCGTTGCTTCGCACGCGTACACAAACACACAGCAGCTGTCATGCACCCAGCAGCAAACAAACGCCACGTCGGCCCACTCCAGGAAGACGACGGCGTGTCTACAAACACATTGAACTCCGCTTGGTAAACTGAGCGGGTTTGGCGGTTGGGGAAATGCATCTGCATTAAGAGCCAGATCTTCAGAGTTTATTCTGGTTTTTCAGAGCCATTAACTGAACCATTAACCTCAACTAATGAGCTGCAGAGGACGCCCACATCCCCGCACACTCTCTTCATCGTAGAACGTCTCTCTCGGCTTCTGTACGAGGAGAGCTTTAAACCTCGTAGATCACCTCATTCCAGCGTCGGTGGAATGGCGGCTACGGTTTGCACCAAACTACTTCCTAACCTGTCCTGTCTCTGCCGACCCTCCTAGGAAGCGGGCGTCACCCCTACCGAAGGACGACCACTCGGGCGGCGTCAAGGACTCGCTCCTGGCCAACTCCTCGGACCCCGTGGAGATGCGGAGGCTCAACTACCAGACCCCTGGTAAGCGACGATGGTGCACTTGTGCGAGGCTTCGCGGCGACCTTTGGCCCCGTCCCCTTGAAGGGTCGGTGTCGAAAAAATTCCCAAGTTGCTCATTTTCACAAGCTGCAGACCAGCGGGGGGGGGGGGGGCTGCAGCTTTTCCAGACAGAAGTTTTTCCAGGCAGCTTCCGCAGCGGTGAATGTGTGTAATTATGCCAACCTGGTGAGCACCAAGCCGGTTATGGCACAATATCTAATTGTCGGTGTCTGTCATAGCACAAGCCTGTGACGATGTCGGGCATCACAGCAAGAAGGTTCCGGGTTTGAATCCGGGTGGGGCCTTTTCTTTGTGGGCTGTGTGCATGTTCTCCCCATGTTCACGTGGGTTATCGCCGGGTGCTCCGCTTTCCCCCGCCCCAAAAGACACTCCTGACGATGCCCCCGAGCAAGGCGCCGGTCGGGACCTAGAGTCGCTCCCCGGGCGCCGCTACGTGGCAGCCCGCTGCTCCTCGCTACGTAGCAACTTTCCCCCAGAAGGATTAATGAAAGTACAATAAATACAAAAAAAAGTAATAATACACGTTCGCCGTATGAAGAAGAGTTATTTCTTGGCATTGAACATCGGAATGTAAAAATTGGGGGAGACAATTAAGTTGCGTCAACTCAACTGATGAAAAGTGCCAAAATTGGCATTCCTCACATTGGCTTATGCTCGGTCGGACAATTTTACAAAATTAGCTTGATCTGCTCAAATAATTTTCAATCAGGCGGTTATGTAATAACCATTACAGCATTACATTACGTAACATTACAGCATTATGTAACGTACCCGGCAACATGCTTTCACTTTCCCATCGGGGGGGCTCGTTTGTCTCCCTCCCTCCACAGTCTGCGTTAGAATATGAAGGAAAAATGATTTATGTGTTTATTATGGAAACGGCGCTGTCTGCTACATGTAGATGCACAGCACACCGTCCTCTCTGGGTTTGGAACCCTGACCGGCCTGACAGATGCATTCGCTAGCACCATAACATAAACAAACGGTGGACCTGACCTGGAAACGGGTGATGGGTGGTGGGGTGCAGATAGTTTGTGTGTGTGTGTGTGTGTCTGTGGGGGAGGTCGTTCGGCCTTTCTCCCTTCCGACCTCCACCTCCCCCCCCCCCCCCGTCCCCCAACCACCTCTTTCATCTCTGCCCCCCTCCCACCCCCAACTGGTAATGAGTCCTGTTGCCTCTGATGTCAAGGTGAGCCGAGTCGAGGGGAACAATGGAGCTGAGAGAGAATGTCAACTCCTGTGTGTGTGTGTGTGTGTGTGTGTGTGTGTGTGTGTGTGTGCGTGTGCGTGTGCGTGCAGGTGCGGGTGCGCGCGCCCGCGTCCCTCCCCATGGGTTATTAAGGACTACACACAGCTCACTTTGAACCCTTGCAGAGGAATCAGGAGGTCTCTCTCTCTCCCCGTCTCTCTCTCTCTCTCTTCTCTTTCTTTCACCACCTCTTTCTCTGTCTTTTCCATTCACCCCTGTGGAGGTAATCTTTCCTCCTCTCTCCACCTCTCCCACTTTCTTTTCTTTCCCTTCTCTCCCCGCTTGGCCGCTGCTATGCTAGCCGACTTCAAGAGTCGGTGATTATCCAAATCACCAAGTCTGCGCCGGCCGCATGAAGAGTCCACGAGGCTCCCAGGCTGAAAGGGGTGAACACCGAAAGAAAAAGACTGGTTGCCTCCTCCCTCGTCCTTTCTGCTCCTCTGACAGCCGGGGAGAAGGGGCTTTATTTCTTCCGACTGTTTTGAAGTAGCTCGGCCGATTTCAGCCGTTCTGTTGGTAAAGCAGACCTCGGCTCCGACTACCCCGATGCCAGATGCCTCTGTTGAAAACAAGAAGACCTGCGTCAGCAAGGTTTTGGTTGCCACACCCGCCAAACCCAATCTAGAAATTGTGTCCATTTAAAAATATGAATCACAGTCAAAGTGGACATTATTCCAAAATTTTGGGTTTGGCAAAATGCTCTGTTTTGCTTTCTCGATGCCACCCAAGCAGTGATATTTCTCCAAAGCCCCGTCCGTTGGGCGTCCGAAGCAAGCGGGTTTCAAGCAAATTGAATTATCCTTGTAGATGCTTCATTTTAGCCCGGGTGTGATCATGGATGGTCTTTTTCTCTCTCTCTCTTTCTTTCTTTCTTTCTTTCTTTCTCTTCCTCCTCGGTGCGCTCTCCCTCTCTCCACAGGTCCCAGCTCGCACCGCTGTCCCAACACTCCAAGTTAGTCTGCTTTCTCTCTCTCTCTCTCTCTCTCTTGCCCACCGTGTATTTTCCACACATCGAAGCCTCTCTCTCCTCCACTGTCGCATTCCCTCTCTCTCCCTCTCCCTCTCTCTCTCTCTTTCTCTCTCTCTGTCGTTGTGCCTGCAGTCCCGCCCTGCCGTCGCCGAATCCCCCGGCGGACATCTCTGCCCACAAGCTTGTTGTAGTACCGAGAACTTAGAGTGTTGTCTCGACCCATGTATGCTCATCAGGAAGACCATTTTCTCCTTCTTGTTTTTGGGCGTGGAGCGTGGAGGGCTACATGGCTTCACGGTTAGCTGAGCGTTGTGGGTAGTTGCGCCCCCAAAGTGGATGAGCCTCGTTTTGCACGTCTTCGCTCTCCGTTTACCAATTAACGTGGCTGTCGTCGACCTAGCGCACACGTGATGTTGGTTCGCTCATGGCCAGAGTCCCCCTGATTCCAGGGCTACATTAGTCTTAATTGCTTGGATTTCATCTCGTAGAGCAGCCACAAATACCGATCGTTAGTCGTCATCTTTTTTGCAGCAATGACCTTGTGGCAGCAAATTGGCAAATTATTACATTTCACTGCATATATGTATGAAAGTAAGTATACGTATGTGACGAATGAACCTCTTGAATCTTGAATCTTGAATTGATCCTGGACCGCCTTGGAGGTTACACGCAACCAAATCCCACTCGAAAACAGACACTCATGAACGTCCACAAGTACTTCATGCTCGTTGTAATGTCTGTATGACTTTGAAAATCCTGCACTTAAAAAACCAAAATCATAAATCAGTCCTAACTTTTTATGTCCACAAACCTTGACCACATTGGCCTTATAATCATTTCAATAATAATAATAACTATTTATATAGCACTTCTCAAACAGGAGGTTGGAAACTGCTTCAGAGATTTCAATGACACAGATAAAGGAGAATTGTTTACAATGGATGAAATAAATGGATTAAAAAGCAGAAATAAAATACATGAGAAAACATTGTTTTTATTTTTGTAAATTACTGATTACCATACTGATTCTTAATCATCTAAAAAGAAAATTTGTGTCAGTAGATTAGCAATAAATCATCCAATAACCCAGCGATGACGAATCAAGGTGGCTGGGGGGCGGGCGGGGTGCGGCTGGGGGGCGGCTGGGGGTCGGGCGGGGACTCCCCCAAATTTAATCCTGACGAGCAACCTCGGCTGGGGCCACCGGATACTTCATTGTCGGCGAGAAGACTTCTTCTTCTTCCTCTTCTTTTTCTTCTTCCTCCTCTTCTTCTTCCTCTTCTTTTTCTTCTTCTTCCTCTTCTTCTTATCTTCTTCATCTTCTCCTTCTTCATCTTCCTCTTCTACATCTTCTCCTTCATCTTCTTCTTATTCTTCTTCCTCCTCTTCTTCTTCTTCTTCCTCCTCTTCTCCTTTTTCTTCATCTTCTTCCTCTTCTTCATCTTCTCCTCCTCCTCCTCTCTGACAGATTTTTTGAGACTCGTGTGTTTTTTTGATTTATTTTTTTTTTTTTCCTCATCTCCAACTCTGCCAGGCGTTGTGGAGCCAAGGAGATGTCTGCTTCCTCTCCTCCTCCTCCTCCTCCTCCTCCTCCTCACTTCCTTCCTTCTGTCCTGCCTCCTTGCTCACCCGGTCACCCATGCACATTGCCGTGGCGACCACACAATGACACCCCACCCACCCACTCCACCACTCACCCGCTCGACCGTCTCCTGCTACTGAGCATGATGGGGCCACCAGCACCACCGTCGCCGACCCGTGTCAGCCTCTCCCCCCTTTTTTTTTCTTATTCCCCCTCTCCCTCTCTTCGCTCGCCCTTTCTCCTGTCCTCCCTCTTTTTCATTCCTCTCACACTCTCTTCTCACCGCCCTGTGCTTTCCTCTCCCCTCTCCCACCGAGGTTCTCTTGTTCCATGTTATTGTCCCTCCCTTCTTCCCCTCTCTCTCTCACTCTCTCCGTGACTCAGCCCCTCTCTCTCTCCCTATCTCTTGCTCTCCCTTTCTATGCCTCCCTCTCCCCTTCTCTCCCTCTATTGCTTTTCCCTCTCTCCCCTTCCCTCCCCCCCATTATTATTATTACTATGTTATTATTACTAATATGTGTCTATTTCTTTATTTCTTTGTTCATTGATTTCTCTTCCAGTTTTTTTTTTTTTTTTTTTTTTGCTTGTGCCACTGGAATCAGTATATGCCATGTGTTCAATAAAGGTTTTTTACAAACTCAAATCTCTCTCTCTCTCTCTCTCTCTCTCTCTCTCTCTCTCTCTCTCTCTCTCTCTCTCTCTCTCTCTCTCTCTCTCTCGCTCACTCTCTCCATGCATTGTTGAACACAGTGCTCACCATTACAGAAGCCACCTCATGTTCCCTGCAGCAGCCTCACTCACCCCCCTCGGTCAAACTGTTGTTTGTGTGTGTGTGTGTGTGTGTGTGTGTGTGTGTGTGTGTGTGTGTGTGTGTGTGTGTGTGTGTGTGTGTGTGTGTGTGTGTGTGTGTGTGTGTGTGTGTGTGTGTGTGTGTGTGTGTGTGTGTGTGGTGAAATCCACAACATCCTATTTACCGCTTTGTCTTCTCCGTCTTCCTCCTCTTCTCTTCGTTTCGCAGGAATGAGGGAGCATCCTCCCATCTCTGTCAGCGAGCTGGCAGACCACATCGAGCGGCTCAAGGCCAACGACGGCCTCCGCTTCTCGCAGGAGTACGAGGTGAGAGACCCGCCCTCCTCCCATCCCTTCATCAGCCTCCTGCCATCCCATATTTTTGTATTCTGAAGGATTAGGGAAGGCTTTGTTCTTTTTCTCCTTTATTTATTTATTTATTTATTTATTTATTTGTTTGTTTGTTTGTTTATTTATTTATCTATTTACTTATTTATTTTGTTTTCCCCTTTTCCATCTCCATTACCAGACCCACCAGGAAACCAGGTTCATGTCAAAAACGCTGCAATGGCGTTTTCGTTGGGAGCTCGCTGGCGGCTCGTCACTTAAACAATCTGCGCGTGTCTCGGTGTTTCCTGGAAGAATGTTATTTTGCAGGCGGTATTCTACTATACAACTCGCTCAGGGATTATCTCTTGTCAGTGCTCTTCCTGTACAAAAAAACATAAGGCGGAATAAGGGAGCGCATTTGCATTTAAAGTGGTGCATTTTGCAAACGGATTGCCGTAAGCCCGAATAAGAGGTTAGTTGGCTCTGAGACCATCTGAGTACACGGGCGGAAGAGAGGGGTTTGAATACCGAAGAAAAATTAGATGCCTTTTTAACGATTCGTCCCATGTCGTTTGCTCCGTTTCCTCTAACCCAGTGGTGCTCAAACTTTTAGTGGTGCACCCCCTCTAAGATATGTTTAAGCTGAGTACCCCCTTCACTGGCATTGGGAGAAGAAGAAAAAAAGAAACTCAACATAAATGATGTGCTCTATGTTTTTTTTTTTATTTAGTACCCTGAAGTACCCCTAGGGGTACGTGTACCCCCATTTGAGGAACCTTGCTCTAACCGGCCGCACTTCTCATCTTAGCATCTCAAACCATGCATCCCCCGACAAGCCTTTTATTATTTATTTATTTTTCCTTGATTTTTCACTAATTACATCGGCCTCCTTGTCCGCTGCCACTCCAACACATGTCCTACTCTCCTTATTGAGCTAGTGTAAACACAGTTCAGTGACTAGTGTGACTGTAGGCGTTGACAGCCTGCTCTGCCCCATCTCTGTCTCTTACCCAATGCTTCCCAGCCAGGGAGGACCACCCCCCTCCCTTCACCCAGCCAACAGATGGCGGTCCGCCTCGGTGACAGCCGTGCCACCGCTCTGGGTGCTTTGTCACAGTCACGTTTGCCAGCTGCTCTCACGCTGCCTTCCCTTCCTTCAAGCCACGCAGTTTGGAGAGGCCTGGCCTCCCGACCCGCTTTGTCCGCGACACTTCCTCTGGACCGCTCTTCCGAACCGATGCCCGCTCACTCCGCGCTGCCAGAGCGGCACAGGGTGATGAACAGCGCCGGTAGAAACAACCCGGTGGCAGAGCAAGGGAAAGCTCCGCAAACTCTATTAGAATGCCTTAAGGTTCCAAAGGTTTTGATTTTCATAGAACCATAAGAGTGAGGCGTAAATAAGGTTTTGTTGGAGCACCTACGGTATAGTGTGCGTGTCACTACACTGAACATTTCACTCCAGCAGCTGAAAAAAAAAAAGAGTAGGATATGCATTTCATCATCAGTATTTTCTGTCACCGCGGACGCACCCTAGCTCAGACAGGTTTGTTTGTGTTATTTTCTGGCAGGCGGCGCTATCATTATGCACCATCAAGACCAGGTTTCCCTCATGCCAGGGAGAAAAGCGCGGAGCGGATCGCTTCCCGCACCTTCCCTGCCTTCCTAGTTTGCCGGTTGTCGTCAGTCTAGTTTGCCCGCCGTCTCCAGCGAGCTCTCAAGCCGCCGTGACATGTTTTCGGTGCAAATGAAATCTTCCTTTTCAAATTGGCGGGCGCTGGCAGACAAATTGGCAGTGTCGAGCTCATCAGCGGCTATAGACCCACACCCAAATGACTTCTACTGTCGAGTAATTTGGAGCTCCACTGGAGCCTCGCCTTTGTTTACTGCAGACGGGTTTCTGCAACTCAACACTCGCATCTTCCATGTCTGGTTGTTTGAAGCAGCACGCTGTCGCTGAAATGAGCCCTGGGTCAACAAGTGTCAACAATTTAATTACCTCTCAGAAGCCAGTTCACTGCGTAGGCGACTTAGTTATTTGTTTGTTTTTAAATTCATAATACACAAGTCATTGAATAGTAATTTGGTGATTTCTACTTTTTCTTTTTTTTTTTCTTCTTTTTTTTTGTAAACCCCAGCACCCGACGAGTACAGGTCAGGGGGGAAAAAAACATCTTGAAAGACGATGGAAATGGAGCAAAAAATATGGAAATAATTCTTTGTTGCTCCCCCCCTCCATGACCCGCCCAAACAAGTGTTTCAGCGTGTGCTGAAAGTGATTGGAAGTGATTCATTACAGATGCACAGGTCAATCGACCGGTGACCGTAATCGGCCGGTTTTCACCGTGATCGGCCGCGACCGGCGACCGGCCGGCCACGATCGGTGTCAGACATATCCCATTCTGCGCCAAATTGACACGCGGGCGCCGCGCGACGGTTCACGTCATGCAGGCAGTTGCACAGGCGGTTACGTCAACGTATTTATCCAACGCCTTAGGAATGTTCCAAATTGTGCAGGATGTGTCTCTGTCGCCATCGCTCCGCTCATGATGAAAGGGTCGCCCCTTTTTTTTAAGATTTGGCTCTTGACGAGTCACTCAGTTAAACGAGTCGTTCGATTTGATGAAGTTGTTTTAGCGCACCGTGCGTGAAGGACGACTTCCAGTGAACGAGAGTGAGAAGAGTCGGTCGTTTGTTGTTATTATTTTTGCAATGATTGCAATTTATTATGGAATGGCAGGTAACCATAGAAACATAATAGTCAGGTTTATATACATGTTAAAGTGAAAGAGGCTTTCATTTGAAGTTTGAACTGGACATTTCCATGTTAGTTATATGTTGTGTCTGGTGTTTGGTGGTAGTCTTAGTCTATTTTACTGAATCTCAGTGACCGTTCCATGTTGTATGTTATTCTTTTGGAGCTCAGGGACAGTTTCTAGTTATTATTGTTCCATAGTGAAGAATGGACAATAATAAACACACAGTGTCAAAATCAGCAATCTCACTATTGTGGTTACTGAAAATTGCAGCGTTGGCCTGCATGTGCAGCCGTCAAATCACATGAGTGTGATCAGATCACTCAATTATTGTGATTATTGTGGATTATTGTTATGTTGCCAATTATTATTCAACTATTTGTCATTGACGTGCAGCAGATATACCCAATGAGACCAAATGATGAGAAAATGTTATTTCTCCGATCACAGATATAAACTCACAATGATGGGACGACAGCGTGGAAGTTATTTTATAGTCAATGTTTTATTATGAACATACAATTGAATTTTCCATGAAAGAAAAGTTCCAAAAATGTTTGTGCGTGCCGTCAGTTCTAGTTCTTAGAAAGAAAGAAAATCTGGATCGGCTGAAATTTGTAGGACTAGTTTTGTTGTTGACGTTTGCTTGGATAAGAACTTGCGTTCGTTATGCATTTTATTATGGAATGCAACTTAAAAATCCAAAATCCACTTTTGTGCAACTTACAACTTGTTTGCCGACATGTGACCAACTATATCCACACGACAATCCAACAATGTATATGGCTGGAGAAAGCAAGTCACTACCCACATCCATCAGGGCTTTTGTTTTGGTCAATTGAACCATTAAACCATTAATAAGACCGATATCGATAGGCTATACCTTTTTGCACATTAGGGTTGTGTCTCTGGATCTAGTTTTAGTCAAAGCGCCGGCATCCTGGCATGCAGATGACATCACATTCGGCACCTGCCCACGGGGAAGTATGAACCAGGCTTATACCCATACTTTCTAACAATTACCTTCAAAGTGTCAAATAGTTGATTTGATTTAATAAACCCTGTAGTTATTTAATTAGCTCGGCGCTTAAGGAAGTACACGTCCCTGCCGGCTGGCTTTGCGAGGTGAAGGGTGCAGGGAGTTGATGGACATACAGTAGTCCCGGCATGAAGCGATGCGGTCATTGGGGCTCGGGAGGGTCGTTGGGGGCAATCGATGCCGGATAACAAGCGCCTCTGTGACATTATCGAGCCGAGGGACGGGAGGTCGTCGCATATCTCGCCTGGATCAATATGGATCCCAGCCCACTGTCACCATCCCCGCCTGGCAGATAAGCAAAGCAGGGCTCGGCTAAACGGCGACGGTGTTGGAAGTAAGGGTGCGACCGATCACAAAACTCGCGGTTTCGGATCGTATCGCGGTTTTGAGTCACGGATCGGACCATTTTTCGGATGAGCAAAAAAAGGATGGGTGGGGGGGGGGATATAACTTTGCTTTCGAGTTATTTAACACTTAAAGTGAGGAACTTTTGAGGCTCTCCGAGCCGGAGTGGGAGATAAAAAATTGGGGAAGGGAGACAGAAATGGAAGATTGCAAAATGTGAGACGGAGAAGGAGTCCAATAATGGCGAAAGTAACGAGTCATTTGTGTGACCGCACAGAGCAAGGTAATTCAATATGGCCGCCCGTGAGGGAAGAGTTGAGTATTTCTGATCGCTTCGGGGCTCCGAAGAAGCCTTTATCTGGCCGGCCGTTAAAACGGAACGCTCTCATCAATGTGACTCTATTCCCCCCTTGTGACGCATGGAGACATGTTAGTGCTTCCCCCGCTCTTATTGGTCCCCTATTTTACTTTATTATCTGTTCCTCCCTGCTGTGTCTCACTAAAAGTTCCTTTATTGCTCTTGCCTTTTTCCTCCTTTCTCTTTTCTCTGTGTTGCACTCTCGCCCTTTCTGTCTGCTGCCCTTTCTCTCACAGTCCATTGATCCAGGCCAGCAGTTCACCTGGGAGAATTCAAACATGGAAGTCAACAAGCCAAAGAATCGCTACGCGAACGTCATTGCCTACGACCACTCCAGAGTGGTGCTTACATCTGTGGATGGTAAGAGCATTTGTGAACCTCTTGTCCCCCCCATTTATCGACTGTTCACCATCGTCTGAGACAGCCGCATGCGGACTGTAAACCAATCTATGGCTGCCCTTCATAGATTTCACACATTGCCTTCATACTCTTATTTGGATATATAAGGGATACCATATTATAGAGTTATGTCCACAGTTAAGTGTTGACCATTTCAAGGCCCAGTTGTTTGACACACAGTCAAATAATTTACCAATCAAACTGATTCTGACCATGATCTCCGACATTCCCTCTGCGTTCCAGCTGTTCCCGGCAGCGACTACATCAACGCCAATTACATTGACGGCTACAGGAAGCAGAACGCCTACATCGCCACACAGGGCCCGCTGCCTGAGACGCTGAGCGACTTCTGGAGGATGGTGTGGGAGCAGAGGTCCAGCACCATCATCATGATGACCAGACTGGAGGAGAAGTCTCGGGTAAGGACACTTTCAAAACTTTTAAGGGAAACATTTCACCATTTGGTTTGATAGTTATAACGCTTGGTTGTGTCAATAGGTTATTGTTTTTGCAAGATTGAAGATTCGAGAGGTTTATTCGTCACATACATAGACATACTTTCATACATATATGCAGTGAAATGCCTTTGCATTTGACAGCCAGTCTGGTGGGGACTATGGTATTGAAAGCGGAACGGTAGTCAATAAACAGCAATCTCACATAGGCCCCCTTCCGGCCATCCAGGTGCCTGAGCGTGGTGTGCAGTACCTGGGAGACTGCATTCTCCGTGGATCTGTTCTGCCGGTACTGCAGCGGGTCCAGTGTGTGGGGGGGGGGGCAGATATAATCCTTAATCAGCCTCTCGAAGCACTCAATGACCACCGAGGTGAGGGCCACCGGACGGTAGTCAGCCAGGCAGGCTGGAGAGGCGATCTTCGGAACAGGGATGACGGTGGATCTCTTGAAGCAGGACGGGACCACCGACTCGGCCAGGGAGGCATAATTAAATAATATAATAATTGAATATCCTAGGAGACACCGGGGCTAGCTGGTTAGCACAGGACTTCAGTACTCGCCCAGATATGACATCTGGGCCCGCAGCTTTCCGGGTGTTCACCCGCATCGGAGCCCAGTGCCCAGCGTCCCAAAGTTCTATCCCCCCCGGTGGCACACGTGATGTGTTGATGGAAATTAGGCAGAACTTTTTTTAAGGTTCGCCCTGTTAAAGTCCCCAGTCGCCACCACAGCCGCGTCAGGATGTTTGCTCTGAAGTCCGCACAACACATCATACAGGTCCGATAGTGCTGCGCCGATGTCCGCTTGCGGTGGAATCTAAACGGCTGTAATGATGACCGCGCCGAATCCCCGGAGGAGGTAGAATGGACGGCATGAGATGGTCGGCTGTTCCAGGTTCGGCGAACAGGAGCGGGAGAGAGTCTTGGTGTTGTTGGAGTTACACCAGCGGCTGTTTATCATGAGGCAGACGCCTCCACCCTTGGATTTCGCAGACTCTTCCGACCTGTCTCCGCGGAACACGGAGGACTCGGCTGGACGAATGACTTCATCCGGCACCGGCGGGTTCAGCCGTGTCGCCGTCGGGCAGAGGACGCAACAGTTTCTCGTATCCCGTTGGAATGTAATGCTCGCTGGAAGGTCATCCGTCTTGTTCTCCAGCGACTGGACATGATGCTTGGCAGAGGTGGACGGTTAAGGTTGCGTCCTCATTCTAATGGCAGTAATCGATTAAATCATCAGTAGCCAACATTTTTGTTTGGTGCTATTTGTTTGTCATTAAACTGACGTAGGTCGATGATGATGGCGTGAGTAACTAGGTATAAATAACCCTATAAGTCTATTTACTCTTACTCTTACTGTTTGCTTCCCAACAGTACATATCATTTTTAATTATTTTTTACTGATACAACCTTGACCTACTTGAAATAAATGCCCGAAAATATTTCCGAAAAATTATTCCCGAAAAATAATTGACAAATAAATGCCAAATATGAAAAGTGTGATTAATAGCAGGTGTGCCCACATCCAATTTCCTTACAAATGGGATGCTAATGAATTCCTTGGGAAGAATATGTAGCGGTGAAGCGGTTGCCAATATATGGTTGTTGGTTAGTGTGTGCATGTGTAGCATAAATGAAGGCGGTTCCCCAGATCCAGGAATGGAAATACCAGAGGTTAAGGAATTAATTGAACATATGCTAGAAATTAACAGTTTGAACACAGGAGATCAATTTTTGGAGTCCAAAATTATCATTAGCTCAAGTTCAGTTCAGTTTGATATATTTAAATTACAGTCTCCGGAATATGCAGTCGTTTATTTGGCCAAGCATTCGGCAGCGCTATTAGCAGCCGTTCCTTATAGAATTTGTTGATTTATGGCATTGCTGTAGTTGCTCCTCTCTCTCTCTCTCTCTCTCTCTCTCTCTCTCTCTCTCTCTCACACACACTTAATTAAAAAAATGAAACTTAAAAACATCTAATTTAAAAAATGGAGGTATTTTGCTTGTTTGGTGGGGAAAAACACTCATGGCTGTAAGAACATGTTGGATAAGTTCTTTTTTCTTTTTTGCTTAGGAGTTGAAGTCAGTTCGGCTAAATTTGGATTCCTTTCAAATGCTTCTCCGGGTTTTTCTGCGGTTTGGAGGCAATTCCGGAGCTCTGTCACTTTCCTCCATGCCCTCCTGCTTTGATCACATGCCACTGAGTCATACCCACACGCGCGCACACACACGCGCACATACAAAACACACACACACACACACACACACACACACACACACACACACACACACACACACACACACACACACACACACACACACACACACACACACACACACACACACACACACACTGCTGGCATAGGTCAGACAAAGCAATGATGGGGCGAATACCACAAAACACCAGCACCTGCTGTCTTTCCACTTCCGCCACCACCATCCGTGTCATGCAAACCCCTTGAAGGTCAGATACGGGGACTTGTAAATGAGGCTTAGAAGATGACTCAGCCATCTGTGTGGGGGTAAAGGTGTTAGACCAGACCAGGGTTTTTTATTTTTTGTGTGTGTGTGTGAGAAAGATAGACGGATGAGATTGTGTGTTATGCCTGTATGTATCTGTGTGTGTGTGTGTGTGTGTGTGTGTGTGTGTGTGTGTGTGTGTGTGTGTGTGTGTGTGTGTGTGTGTGTGTGTGTGTGTGTGTGTGTGTGTGTGTGTGTGTGTGTGTGTGTGTGTGTCCAGATGAGTCACATGTAAAGGTCCAGGTGGCAGCGTGTAATGGATGAGCTTCAAAGCATCAGCAGACACTAGCGATACCTAGTGTGTGTGTGTGCGTATGTGTGTGTGTGTGTGTGTGTGTGCGTGTGCGTGTGTGTGTGTGGGAAATAAAGATTGACTCCGCCACCCTACTTCAAACAGCGGTGAGAAATTCATTACACCGCTGACTCCTAATCCAGCCGTTTGAACTGTGAATGGCACCCCATCACTCAATTGACTTTCTTCCGCCGGTTTTGCCCTCTGAATAGCAGCTGTCATCCCGGCGAGGAGAACAGTCGTTGCACGTGTGGGTGTGAGTGAATATATAGTGGTTTTGTTTTGTTTTGTTAAGTTTGTTTCCCGTCGATTGTTGCCGGCCCCGGTGAGACGGCCGAGGTGCTTCCAAATGTCAGTGCGGTTCGGCAGTATCCGTATGATGAGCTTACTTCCCCCTCCGCCTCTCATGAATGCCAAATCAATAGGAGCAGGTCTCCAGTCCAAACCGCTCCGGCATTTAGCGAACGTCTCCGCATGCTCGCGCGACAACGCAGGCAAGATGCAAGACAACGTTCTACGCTCCCGGCGTTTAGCGACGCCGCGCGCTCAGAACGAGGTCAACTGCAGGTGAGACGCCGGGGCGTGGTCTGGCCCCCGAGACCGATTATTATGTAATAGCCTGATCCCAATCATCTGAGCGGATCGCGATCATTTGAAAGATTCGTCAGATTCCAAAATCATGGCTTCAACCAAATGTGGAGGGATTTAAACCAATGTTGTACATTTAGGTATCAATAAATAGAATGTGCGGTTTGGTGGAGGTAAAATGAGCTGTCTAACTCAATATATACTGTATGTTCCAATGTTAAATGTCGATCGATGGCTCTTCTGCAGTAGGTAGACATGTATTATTACACTGTTATAAGCTCTATGATAGTGCCATGGAGTGGAAAAAAGACTATTAATTAAGACTATTCATTTTAATAAAAATAATTGCGATTAAATTCTTAATCGTAATTATTTGTATGACGATAAGTCGTGAACCGAAGTTTCATGATCATGACTGGTCTAGTTGTACGTGTACGTGTGCGTGCGTGCGGGCGTGCGTGTGCGTGCCACAATGAGTTCACTCAGACAGGTGCAACCAAATTTGACCAAATAGGTGCTTAGTACTTAAAATTAAAAACTTTTAACGCTACTAAGGGAAAGGTGGCTGCTCAGTCTGCTTGTAACTGGAGGAGAGACTGGGAGGACAGGCTGCAGGACACCTTAGATCAGGTAACACCGGCGTTGTCATGAGTTTATTAAGCAGCGGGAAAAATTCCTCACCGTGGCAACCCTAGAGTGACGTGAAAAGTGAAGTGATGTTCTAGGTTGCGAGGGGAAGAAGGAGCCAATCAGGGAATCTTTGATACCGTCTGGTTTTATCACTGTGGTTTCTCAATGAGTGAATACAAACAAACCACCGGACTGTAAAGGGCGTTCTGTGTTCTGATGGAGGCGGTCGCCACCGCTTCTTTGCATATCTTGTGTGTGTGGCATATTCTCATTCACTTTTTACATCAAAACCCTTTGTTGACTCAGCCTTATGCCGCTGCGATTTCTTGGCCGAGGCTGTTGAGTTGTCCTCCCAAAAGTCAATGTACCGTTAAAAAAGAAGGTCTGAAGGTCCTGGTTGAGGCGCTCGCCTGGTCCCACTGGACATTCGCAGCCAGGTGGCAGGCCCTGCTGTCGCAGCCCAACGGGCCATGGGCCTTCAGACACGTCTCCCTCCCGCGCCATGCTGCCCCATGATCACAAACTCCATTAAATGAGGACGTAACAAAGGCTTTCGATGCACCCAACAATTAGCTGATTGAAAGTAATCAGAGGCTGGTGAGGCAAAGTGGGCTTTTAAAGCCTCACAGACACAAACGCACACAAGGCTGCACTTCTGTCTGGGCTGTGGAGAAAATACTGGAGTGGATGTGACGCACTCGTCTGGCTCCAGTTCATTCTGATGGGACCACGGACGTGCAGCTAGTGCTGCGTACTTCTAATGCCCAAACACAAGACATCGACAGTGTCTATTTTTGTGCACTTGCCAATTGAAAGTTTTCTAGACTTTGCATTCCAGAAGGGAGGGCGGAGGCCCGTGATGATACGAAACGACAGCGATGATATGATGGTTTGATGAACGACTGGGATGAGTGGGCCAAACAAAATGGTTGCACGCAATATACGAATGTTCTGTTTTCAGGTTGAGCTTGTGCTCAGAGCTTCATTCGAGCCCTTGTTCTGTGTGTCCTGCTGCAGGTGAAGTGCGACCAGTACTGGCCAGCGCGAGGAACGGAGACGTACGGGATGATCCAGGTCACCATGCTGGACACCGTGGAGCTGGCCACATACAGCGTCCGCACCTTCGCCCTCTACAAGGTACATGACAGCCATGTTTATACTATTACTTTAGCACTTATATTATCACACTGTGGCGGAAGAAGTATCCCCACCTTTTGCTGAAGTAGTACAGATACCCTGACCCATACGCAACATTGCCCTAGTAAAAGTGGAGGTACCACATTGACATTAGTGACCTGATGTAACAGAACTTATAATACAGCATAAAGAACCTACTGCACCTTTTTTCTGCAGATCAGTGCTCATGCACATCCTGATATCCTATCATTTTGATATCCAGTATATATAAATATAAATCCTTATTTATAGATTGAAAAAAATAACTAGACGGAGAATTCCACATTGCAAAATTAAATATTGATTATTTCTCCCCCCTCCCTCCATCAGAACGGCTCCAGTGAGAAGAGGGAGGTGCGGCAGTTCCAGTTCATGGCCTGGCCGGATCACGGGGTCCCCGAGTATCCTACCCCCATCCTGGCCTTCCTCCGGAGGGTCAAGGCCTGCAACCCCTCAGATGCAGGGCCCATGGTGGTCCACTGCAGGTGGGCGCACGTACACACACACACACACACACACACACACACACATACACACACACACGGGATCAGTTCAGCAGATTAGAGGTGAGAAACGAACACCTGGGATAATGTTTGAGCATAGAATGCATATTTTGGGTAAAAAAATGACCCGGATGATCGTTTTCTTGCTTTATTTTTCAAACAGAAATATCTCAATTAAATCATGTAATATGGAAAAAAAAAAATAATAATAATAATGAACACATTTATTATTTATTATTTTATTAAAAAAAAAAAAAAGAAGAAGAAAAAAAAACATATTTTTTATTATTATTTCTCTTTTTCTTTTTTTTTTTTTTTGATCTTGCACTGTTTTATTCAAGCTGCTGATTCTGTTTTAAAAAGCCTCCTGTAAAAACAACAAAAAAACATATCTTTAGTTGTTTGATATTTTGATGGCTGATGCATTAATAGAGCAGTTGGATTGCAGCTGTGAATGTCTTTATGTAAACCATCAACCCCCCCCCCTGCAGTGCGGGCGTGGGCCGGACCGGCTGCCTGATCGTGATCGAGGCCATGCTGGAGCGCATGAAGCACGAGAAGTCTGTGGACATCTACGGCCACGTCACGTGCATGCGCGCCCAGCGCAACTACATGGTGCAGACGGAGGACCAGTACATCTTCATCCACGAGGCGCTGCTGGAGGCCGCCACCTGCGGAAACACCGAGGTCCCCGCCCGGAACCTCTACGCCCACATCCAGAAGCTCACCCAGCCGCCGCCCGGCGAGACGGTCACCGCCATGGAGCTGGAGTTCAAGGTGAGGGAACGGGGGGAAAAAATACAAAAACAAAAGCGAGTACCCGGCGTCACAGGGTGACCCGGGCCCACGCACACACCCACACCCACACCCACACACCCAGGTGGTGTTCAAGGTGATTTGCAAATCAGCGACGCATAGACACTCTCACGCACACACACACACACACACACACACACACACACACACCCACACCTTCTGTCAATAGCTATCGACTGCAACGTTATTCCATTCTCCTCCCGGCGCAGCGTCGCCATTAGTGCTCTGACGACCGTGATTCATTCTGTTTGAAGTGATAATGGCATCCACGCTCCGGCCAACCATACAGAGCAGGCGAGCGAGGGGAGAGAGACGGACAAAGTGAGCGACCGAATGTTTGTAGGGGCCGAAAGCCACCGTCCGGCGTGGCCTCGCAGTCTGGCCAACACACACACACACACACACAACACACACTCCCATCTGTGCGTGGTCCACTGCCAACGCAGGGCAGCGTGGGTGGTGGTGGGTTTTGAAGCCTAGGTTCCACCTGCCAGGAGGTATCCCATCAAGAAGTGACACCCGGCCTCCCCGCTCTCGCTCCCCGGTCACATTTGATGTCGTCTTGGGGCGAAACTTCCAGCGTCCGTTGACAAGAAAAGACAAGCGAGTGGATGGACGAGTGTTCCGGTCTTGTTTGTTTAGTCCGGGTCACAGGTCACTAATGCACACGCTCGCTCTTCCTTTCTTTCCGCTCGCCTGCCCCCTCCGCCCGCCGCCGCCGCCGCCGCCTCTCCATCATCACAGCGGCTCGCCAACTCCAAGGCGCACACGTCACGCTTCATCAGCGCCAACCTGCCCTGCAACAAGTTCAAGAACCGCCTGGTGAACATCATGCCCTTCGAGTCGACGCGCGTCTGCCTGCAGCCGATCCGCGGCGTCGAGGGATCCGACTACATCAACGCCAGCTGCATCGACGGCTACAGGTGTGTGTGTGTGTGTGTGTGTGTGTGTGTGTGTGTGTGTGTGTGTGCGTGCGTGCGCGTGCCACAATGAGTTCACTCAGACAGGTGCAACCAAATTTGACCAAATAGGTATTTGATGATGTTTGTGTATTCTGGTTTAATACATGCATTAGGATGCACGGCGGAGGACTGCTTCAGATGAAACGTCAGATTGAACACCTAACAGGGCTGTCAAACTCCTTTATATTTTTGTTTGTTTCTTTTAGGGCTGTCATCGTTAACGCGGTAATAATGCGTTAACACGTTTCTTTTGACGCCGCCACATTCTTTGACGCGTTAACGCAAGTTCTGCTGCGATGAGGGTTTGCCCTTGGTAAAGATGGTGCCGACGGGTGTTGTGTTGGTAGCCTCGTGGTAGTGGAGTGGATGACGTCACACACCGTCCCTGCGTGCGCCCCGCGGAGGGGTGTGACACACAAACGGCGGTGGGCCTGCGACAACTCCCTGGGCGCGCGATGCGGTCGGAGGCTCAGGGTCGCACCACCTTGATGTTAACGAAGGCTGAGAGCCCCCCTCCTTCGCGCCTGCCGCTTAACCTGGGCGTGGTTGCCGGGGCTGCAGAGCTGGCGCGAAGCCAATGGCAGAGCGGTGGAGGTACAAGCCCTCTATTCCGTCGGCAGTGACGGGGGACGCGAACCCGCTGGCCGACAAGGGCGACGAGCCGGCTGCTCTGGTTAGGAACCAGAAGATCCGCACGGGGAGCGTTTCGCGGAGACGTGGCTAAGGCGGCAACGCTCCAGACGCTAATGTGGATTCACCGGGATTCGCCGCCGTGAGAGTGGACTGGGACAGTGTTTACGGGGTAAACAACGCCGGCGTGCCCATTGTGCGGAGAGTGAGAGCAGCTGTTCCCTTGAATAAACAAGCTTTCCGCCACCGTCGCGCGGATAAGAAAAAAGCCGCATCCATAGGACACAAAGAGATGTACACAATGCGCGCAGTCAGCAAAGTTCAACTGAAAACAAAGTTGGGGGGTAAAACAACAAAAAAAGAGTAAGAGAACGCGGCACACAGAGCTGCTGGAGAGGCTGCCGCTCGCGTGGCCGCGGGTCAACATGCCCATCTGCTCTGCTGCCGCCTGTTGGGCTCGAGTTTGCCACGTGATGATTTGAAAATTTCTGTTTGCGCTAAATGGCCTTTGAGATCATCTGGATAATATTTGTCATTGTTTTGCGTTGTTAATCCATGTGCGGTAAACATACATTTGCATAAAGCAAGAAAATTTTTACATTCCCATGGTTAAAGTATCCCTTTAAGGTACATTTTGAACGGATAAAAATGTGTGATTATGTTGCGATTAACGGTGGATAATCATGCGATAAATCGCGATTAAATGTTTTAATGTTTTGACAGCCCTCGTTTTTATTAATCAAGATTCATAACAAACTTTCTGGGATTAATTGTGATTAAGTTCATATGATATGATATGGAAAAATGATGATATGGAAAACTCACGTTGTTACCGTGTTAAATTCCTTCTAAATCGATGAGAAAGACTCAATCGGTGAATTCAATTCTATTTTTAAATTTCTGTACAATTTCAATATTACATCAAAAAAGATGTCATATTGATACTTTTTTGGAAGTTATGCAACCATTATTCGGTTAAATCAAATACCGCCAGAGTCACAAATGAATTGAAATATTTGGATCTCTCACATTTCATTTGTAATATAGTGAGTAAGAAATGTTTGTCATTTTAATTTAACAAAACCAAAAGAATCCCTTGCACACTAAGGATGGAACCTTAAGCTGCGGGACAACGCTCGATGCACCGTTGCAATCATTTCCATGTTGAGAGTTGAGCGCTGAATGTTTAAATTAAAATCATTACAATTTGATGGACGGTTCCTTCGGCGGTTGCGTCGTTGCTTGGCGAGGTCACCACGAATAATGTGGGTTAAGAAATGAGTGTTATCCTCATTTCAAATGAGGTGCATTATGGCGTTTGACAGCCCTATAACTACAGTACACACAGATGTAGCCTGATGTGTTTGATCGGACGGCGTTACGGTGGAGGACTTTAAGTGTGGCGTCTCATGGCGTCCTCTGGGGGTTTCTTCGTCGTCTTCTTCTTGGTGCTAATGAAAGGTGCTCTGCGGCGAACGCTCCTCCGGCGTCGGCCGTGTAAACAGCGTAATTGCGGGAAGAGAGCGTCGTAATGAAGTGTGTTTTTCCAAACCCCCTCCCTCTCTCCCTCTCTCCCTCCCTCCCTCCCTCTCTCTCCATGTTCCCCATTATACCGTCGTTCTCCCTCTCCACCCCAGTGGTGGCCGACCGGGTTGTACGCAAAGTTCCCCGAAATGGTGCAAAATCTCAAATAAATCATAAAATAAAATCATAAATAAAGGCTCAATTTAAGAAAATATATGTTATTGTAATAATAATAATAAATATGATATAATAAATAATGAAAATTTAATAATAATCCTCATCGTCCATTGGCGGGGCGGGCCGCACGACGGGGGGTCTACCGGCCTCACATGGCCCTCGGGCCACAGGTTGGCCACCACCGCTCTGCTCTCTTCCTTCTTTGGTGCCTTACATCTCTCCCTCTCTCTCTCGCTAATTCTTCCCTCTCGAAATGGGGTCGTTTTCGGGCGGCGGTGTGTAATTAAGCGTGGGCCCCAGTGTAAATAAAGAATGAAAGGGGGGGGGGGGGGGGGGGTGGGGACATACAGGGGCCTCCAGTGCCGTTCACCCCGACGCCTCCAAGAAAAGCCAATAATAAGCTGAGCTAATGAGAGGCGCGGCCATCGATTCCAGCCAATGCTTTCGGGGGCTGGGGGGGGCTATTTAATGAGGCTGAGATGAAGCGCGGCGTCCTGGAGACACACGGCGCTCGTGTTGTTTTGTGACTGGCGGCGCTTTTCCACCAAAAAAAACAACACAACAAAAAACGGACAAAAAACAAAACAGACCAAAAAACAAACAAGAGGGCGTGGCCCCGGCTCGTCCACATGAAGCCCGGCTCTGCTGCCCCCGGAGCCAACTGTGATGTGATGTACGCAGCTTTTCATGCAGCGCCTGCTCCCACTCCTCACAGCAGACAGGTGCTGCTGTTGCCGTGTTGGCGACGCGTCTCCTTTCCCTCCCTCCCCTCATCCCTCCCTCCCCTCATCCCTTCCTCCCCTCATCCTTTCTTCCTTTTATCCTTCCTCCCCTCATCCTTCCTCCTCTCATCCCTTCTTCCCCTCATACCTTCCTCCCCTTATCCTCCCTCCCCTCATCCCTTCCTCCTCTCATCCTTTACTCCCCTCATCCTTTCCTCTAATTCTTTCTTCCCATCATCCCTCCCTCCTCTCATCCCTTCCCCCTCTCATCTCTTCCTCCTCTCATCTCTTCCTCCTCTCCCCCTTTCCTCTAATTCTTTCTTCCCCTCATTCTTTCCTCCCCTCATCCCTTCCTCCTCTCATCACTTCCTCCTCTCATCCTTTCTTCCTCTCATCCTTTCCTCCTCTCATCCTTCCTCCCCTCATCACTTCCTCCTCTCATCTCTTCCTCCCCTCATCCTTTCTTCCTTTTATCCTTCCTCCCCTCATCCTTCCTCCCCTCATCCCTTCTTCCCCTCATACCTTCCTCCCCTTATCCTTCCTCCCCTCATCCCTTCCCCCTCTCATCTCTTCCTCCCCTCATCCTTTCCTCTAATTCTTTCTTCCCCTCGTCCTTTCTTCCCCTCATCCCTTCCTCCTCTCATCACTTCCTCCCCTCATCCTTTCTTCCTCTCATCCTTTCCTCCTCTCATCTCTTCCTCCTCTCATCCTTTCTTCCTCTCATCCTTTCTTCCTCTCATCCTTTCCCCCTCTCATCTCTTCCTCCCCTCATCCTTTCTTCCTTTTATCCTTCCTCCCCTCATCCTTCCTCCCCTCATCCCTTCCCCCCCTCACCCCCGACGCTCGCTTCCTCCAGTTTCCCGTCTTCCCAGTTTTCTGTTTTTATTACTCTACTCTCTATTTCGCTCCACTCCTTGTTGCTCCTCCTTTTCTACCCATCGCCACTTTCTCTCTCTCTCTCTCTCTCTCTCTCTCTCTCTCTCTCTCTCTCTCTCTCTCTCCTTTATACTCCTGTCTTCTATTCTGTGCTCCTGACGACCAGTGTGGAGAACGAAGGCTTCCTCTCTACTATTTGATCTCTCCACACTCTCTCTCTCTCTCTCTCTCTCTCTCTCTCCATCTGCTTTCCCTCCCCCCCCCACCGCTCCCCGTTTGCTCCTTCACTCCAATCTGCAGCATTCCTCCTCCTCCTCTTTCTTCCGTATTTTACTCCTTTTTGCTGGGTTTTCCTGCCCCCACTTGTTACTCTCGCCCCCTCTTTCCGCCGCTCTCTCTCCACTGCTCTGTCGCTTCTTTATTTGTGCGAGCGAGGCCCAGAGCACACTCTAATCTCCCAGTTCCACATTAGTGCCCCGCCTGCAGCTCCTTCATTAGTTGTTCACCCGTGGCTGTGTGTGTGTGTGTGTGTGTGTGTGTGTGTGTGTGTGTGCGTGCGTGCGTGCGTGCGTGTGTGTGTGCATGTGTGCGTGCATGCGTGTGTGTGTGCGTGCGTGTATGGTTTTGTCTGTGCATCCATGTGCCTGCACCACCGCCCGCTGCTGTTCATGTGACGACGTAACCCCCACGCACTCGTCTCACGCTGTCGATGCCCGCCTCGCTCGGTGCACCGCTGCCCCCTGGTGGCGGCTGCAGGCGCCGCGTCCTCTAATCGTCTGAGCCAAAGTCACGTAGGACACCAGCACAGAATTTGCACCGCGGCTTATGAGATTATCTTTAATTCTGCGCCCATATCGGCTGCTCTCACCGGGCACTTTTAATGGTGGAATGGAGGATATGTTCTGGAAATATATACAGGTATGGATGGTTCCATTCATTTTCCCAGTGTTGGTCGTTATATACTGCGCGCTTTCAAATCAAAACCCGTACATTTCATTGTCAATTGAATTCATGTGAATTCACGCCGCTCTCGTCGACTCCAAAAGGTGATTCCGTTCTATACGGTAAACTCAGAAGTAGGACAGCGGGGACGTCATACGGCGCCACCGACTAGTGCCAGACGTGCTCGGCGGCGTCGGCGGTGCTCGTCTCCCCCTTGGTATCCCCTCGAGTGCATGGATGCGTTTGACATGCGTTTGAACACCGTGGGGTGTAACTCCTCCACCCACATTAAGACCGTGTGCACTTTGGCTCTGCGCCCGCACGGCGTTTCCCGTTGATTCACCTCTCGGGGGGGGGATTCACCGACGCCAGGTGCTCGGTGGCGCCGCCACGTGCGAGGATCAGGGGGTTTCTAATCAACGCCGCTCGCTCTCTCCGTGCTCGTGCTTGTGTGCAGGCAGCAGAAGGCCTACCTGGCCACCCAGGGACCCCTGGCCGAGACCACCGAGGACTTCTGGAGGATGCTGTGGGAGCACAACTCCACCATCGTGGTGATGCTCACCAAGCTGCGGGAGATGGGACGGGTAAGACGGAACCGCCGCCAACCGAGCGGGAAATGACTGGCGCTATTTGGTATTTGGTGGGGATGAGCGGGCCCACCGTCATCTGGGTCCGCACTCTGAACGGGCGGGGCTCAAAACCAGCAGTGGGTGGGGCCTAACCAGAATGCCTGAAATGCATGTGGGTTGCATATATAGTCGCTAGATTTATTGTTTATTAGAAAACTATTCACAGAACAGCCTGAGAATTGAGCTTCAGGTCGATGTTTTTGATCACAAGAGTAAAGAGAACTATTAACGGAACGATGTTTTTTTGTTTTTGTTTTTTTGGTATCAACTTGAATGAGGGAACTTTAGCGAATCAAGGAACACGACACATGCAGTTTTGAGAAGTATGAAGTGAAGTGCATGAGCGAGAGCTTTTCATTTTTACTTTTTCACAGTTAAATGTAAACAGGGTGATGTTTGCGTGTGTGGTCGCAGACACAAAGTAGAGCACAATGTTAATTTGAGAGAGAGAGGGAGGGAGAGGGAGGGAGACAGAGAGAGAGGGAGGGAGAGGGAGAGAGAGGGAGGGAGAGGGAGGGAGACAGAGAGAGAGGGAGGGAGAGGGAGAGAGAGGGAGGGAGAGGGAGAGAGAGGGAGAGAGGTGCCACACACCACTTAGGGCCCTGGTCGATCACGTAACGATGTGGACACAGCTCCCCAATGAGAGTTTCGGTACGGATAGCAACACATTTTACTCGGATGATACTCGCGCTCGTAAATATTCCATTAGCCGTACCAGATACTTGTTTCATCCGAGTATTTCGGCTCAACCATTTGATCTGTAAGTCAGCAAAATGATCACTGAATCCTCACTATAACACAAAATAAGGCAAATAAATGTAAAAAAAAAAAAAGTATCTAGTTGGGCATCTTTCAGCTGACTGATGGAGGTGAGTCACTGTGACACAGTGCCCCGTGTTCAGTGTGATTAGTTCTCCCTATCAGCACCAGCCACCACCCACAGAATACAGAGATTTCCATCATTAATATATGGCTGAAAATTCAAAATGTCACCTTCCAATAACTACAAAGTGAACCCTTTAAACTCTCATGATCTCATATATTGTCTTTGGTCAGCGACAGTCTACAAGAGGTTTCTACACAGCAGCAGTCAATCACAATATTTTCCATTTTAATGACAACAAACTTTTGGAACGCCAAGTCATTTTTCGGGGGGGTAAAGTAATTCATTGATTGACGTCTCACGTCTTTCTGAACCTTTCTGCTTCTCTCTCTCTCTCTCTCTCCCTCTCTGTGCAGGAAAAGTGCCACCAGTACTGGCCGGCCGAGCGCTCGGCCCGATACCAGTACTTTGTGGTGGATCCCATGGCCGAGTACAACATGCCCCAGTACATCCTGCGAGAGTTCAAAGTCACAGACGCCCGGGTACGCTGCTGTGTGTGTGTGTGTGTGTGTGTGTGTGTGTGTGTGTGTGTGTGTGTGTGTGTGTGTGTGTGTGTGTGTGTGTGTGTGTGTGTGTGTGTGTGTGTGTGTGTGTGTGTGTGTGTGTGTGTGTGTGTGTGTAAACGGAGCCGTCCAGCCCCGTCCTCATTTCAGGTGGCTCCACCGGTGGTAGATTTAGGGGTATTAAGTCGGCGGCGGTGTGTCGTGTCAAGGTGAAGACGATCAGAACGCGTCCGATGTGATCCCTCTTGGCGGCTCGGCGGTCAGCGAACGCGCTGTCAGAAATAGTTTCGCTCCCGCGTGTCTGTGCGCGTGCGCGGTTGGTTGGTGTGTTTGTTGCGGATGGATGTGTATTATGGGATACATGAAAAGCGCAGCCTCTGGTCCCCGAGGTGCTGGAACTCCCTGTGATGCAGTGGTTTCAATGGGCTATAAATACGCCTCGCTGTCATGAGGCACACACACACACACACACATGCACACACACACGAAACTGGGTCAGAAAGAGGCGCTACGCCTGCTAATGCCAACATTTGGCACGGTGTCATTTTAAGAGAAGTCAGCCCGAATCCCCGGTATCTTAAGTGGTTCCCAAACTCCATCGTGCCGAGGAACCCCCAAAAACGACTGGTAGGTCGGGGCCCTACCAAATTCACTGTAAGCTCTCCTCACACACCTAAGTTCTCAAAAATAACAGATTTGACGGCGATGGATAAATGACATTTAAGTGCGCACAGTCGGGCCGAACCCGTTCTCGTCGCGTGCAGTGACGTTCGAGCCAGCGTTTCATGTTTTCATCCTGAATGTTTTCACACTATTAAAATCATTTAATATACATTTGGCCAAAAATTGCCGCGACCAAGTCCACGGCTCCTTATATCTGCGGAAATGACAACAAAGTGTCACGTACGCACAACGTAGACGCACGCCGTCGCTGACGCGTCACGTCATTGGTTGTCATCGCTGTAGGACTTCCTGCTGCTGATTCCGGCTCCGTCGCTATGAAACACACAAAGCCGGCGGCGCTCACGGTTCGTGACGGGATTTTCGCGGCCGTGGATTCAGTCAGGCCTTACTCACAGGCTATCAGCACTTTTTGGAGTTCATAATTAGCACCTTGGACCTAAATGAGATGCATCGTGTGTGTGTGTGTGTGTGTGTGTTTGTGTTTTTAACAATGCAACAACAAACAACTCTGTCTGTCTCCTCGCAGGACGGTCAGTCTCGAACAATCCGCCAATTCCAGTTCACCGACTGGCCCGAGCAGGGAGTGCCAAAAACCGGCGAGGGCTTCATTGACTTCATCGGCCAAGTGCACAAAACGAAGGAGCAGTTCGGGCAGGACGGACCAATCACTGTACACTGCAGGTAAGCAGAGAGAAATACAGGGTTCTATATTTATTGGGAATCAATGAAATTGAGATCTGAACAAGTGCTCCACTGAGAAGCTTTCTAGGTTAGATAGAGCATGCGCCGTAACAAAAAGTCTTTTTTGTTATTTATTTACTTATTATTTATTGACTTCTTTTCTTTGGGCAAATCACAACAGTCGTGATATCACTTGAGTTCTCTGCGGGGAAAATGTGTCAATGCCACAGGGTCAATATTTTGGCTCATGTGTAGTATTTGTTTTATCAATGTTGAATAATGTATGGGGCTGAGTCCAACAGCACCATGACTCTCTCGCATAGAAAGAGTTTTATGTTTGCCTGTGAGGTTCTTAGCATTATGGGGTTGGTTTTAGAGGTAGAATCCCACCCGGACTTTAACAAAAATAACGTGGGAGGATGGTTTTATTGTTTTTTTATAATTGAATGTGTTAACATGATGTCTGGACGTTGCTGGATGTGGATTCGCATTTAAACCGAACCTTAATTTCAAATTTTTTTTTTTTAAAAAGAATCATCAAATATTTTTTATTCTTAAAGCTTGGGTGAGGATCGTGTGGATCAAACGTTGTGATTTAAAAAATGATATCTGATTAAAAGTAATATATTCCAAACAACGTGGTTCAGAAACATCCACGTCTCGCCAGTCGCTACGGCGTGTAACTCCCGTTGCTCTGTGTCGCCCAGCGCCGGCGTGGGCCGGACGGGCGTCTTCATCACGCTGAGCATCGTGCTGGAGAGGATGAGATACGAGGGCGTGGTCGACCTGTTCCAGACGGTGAAGACGCTGCGCACCCAGCGGCCCGCCATGGTGCAGACAGAGGTAAAGAAAATGAGATGGATGGCCATTCCCTTCCTTACGTGCGCAAGCATCTGTTTCCATGGTTACGGACCCCCCGGATCAATCTTTGCCGCTTGGCTGTGTGTGTGTGTGTGTGTGTGTGCGCGCGCGCGCCCGGGAGTTCCAGATGGGCGGGGTTGTTTTGCCAGCGTTTGCTGATCCGAGCGATGATGGAACAGTACTTAAAAGTCCATCTACACGTCTCCTTCTCTGTGATCGACAGACTCAAACAAACACCCCCAATTATTTACAATTCCTCCCCCCCCCCCCCCGCCTCACGTCCGCATCGTTATATATTCAAACGACGGTGTTTATCCGTGAGCGTCCTGGGTGAACGCAACCGGGATGTGAAATCAAAGTGCGTGCTCTGGTAAACCTCTCCGACCTCCTCATTAGGCGGGTGAGGGGTTGTGGTCGCACGGGGGAACATCAAAGGGAAAAACACCGCCCGTCTCACTCGGGCCCCGTCCGCGCGTTTACAGATATTTCGGAAGACGTGTTTTCTCCGCGTTTTGGGGGGATTGGGAGACAAAAAACAAAACAAAAAAAAAAAAAAACGCCTTCCAGGGTGGAGAACGTCAAACGGAGCCGTGCGAGCGTCTCCATTAAAAGTTTTGACGTCGCTCCAACTTCGGGAGCGGCGTCCCCGCGGCGCCGCGTGCGAGTGGTAGGAAGACGCTCGGTACGCCGCACGCTCACAATGTTCTGGTTAAGTTTGATGATGCCATCGTCCCCTACTGGCCTTGAAACCTTTTTTTATTTTATTTTTTTGGTCGAAGTGCGGATCGAGAGAATGTCTAAAATACCGTTGATGTGGACAGGAGTCATTTTCGTACGTGTGGGCGTGGCCTGAGCTCCTCTGCCTCTCCTCCTTCCAGGACCAGTACCAGCTGTGCTACCGGGCGGCGCTGGAGTACCTGGGGAGCTTCGACCACTATGCAACGTAACCACTCCTCCGCCGCCTCCGCCCCGGGCGCCCATGCATCCCGTCTCGGACCCCTCCCCGACCCGACCTTTGACCCCTTCCATCCTCTCCGACTTGCCCCACCGTTCACTGCCAGAGATGAGGGGGGGGGTGGGGTTCTCTCGCTTGCAGACGTCGCGCTCGGCCGATCACAGAGATCCATTTTGGATTCACCACGCAGAGATTCTGTTTTGAGAAACAAACGCAAAAAAGGACAAAAAAAAAAAAAAAAACACAACGAAAACAACAATGGAAAAAAAAACAAACCCGACAACAACACTTTGACCCAAAACGCCGGCTCGCGCTACTGCTGCCGCCGGACACCATAACCCCGCAGATTGTCAAAGGCTACTGGTAGCACTAAGAGATGATTCTTTTTTTTTTACATTAATTTTATTATCTGTACTATTAAAAAAAACAAAAAACAAAAAAAAAAAATATCATTTTGACATACTATACATTTAGCTCATCCTGTTTGTTGTTTTTAATCATTTTAACATTATTTTGTCGTTTCTTTTGTCTTAAAGGGCCGGCTTGAGAGCCTACATTATTTTCATAAAGTTTTGAAAAATCTTTTTATTTCTGTCTTTTTATTTTCTAGGTTGCTCTAGCACACAGGACACGTATTTTGAACGTGTTCCTGGATACTAATACAGGAGAGAGCGCTGTTCTCTGGGCTGTTGTCACATTTGATTTGTTCTCATGACGTTCTCTCTTCATGTACATTGTTTGATTTTCGTGTTTTTGGGCAGAGCGGCGCTTCACTTTAAAGAGCCTTTTCCGCTGCTGTTTCCTTCTCTTTCTTTAAGTGAAAAACAAAATCTAAACTGATTTCACCGGGCATAGCTTAAATTAAACAACGTGAATCAGTTAACAAGAGGCTAAATCAGCAGTGTACAGAACTGGAAAGCACATCGTTTTACTTTGTGTGTGTTTTATTATTATTATATATATTTTTTTCCAAACAGACGCCTATGGCATTGAGGCCTTCACGCTCCATACAGGAGAAGTTATGAGTACAAAACAGACTTTTATACCCAGGGGGTATTCGTAAATCTCTGTTGCCCTTAAAACAACCCTTCAATCCTCCTTGTGGTCCAAGCGGCGGGGACGGTTTTGGCGAAGGGCCGAGGAGTAGCAGCCATGAACCCTGGCACGTGTACAGAACCAACCATTCCTAGCAGCGCGAGAGACTCCGCCCGTGGACTCCAACCTGCTACCATTTTATACAGAAATAGAACTATAAATATATATATATAATTATGATTGATTATATGTACAATTATACATATATATATATATATATATATATATATATACATATATATATATATATACACACACACACACATACATATACACACATGCATATATATATATATATATATATATACACACACACACACACACACACACACACACACACAGCTTCAAAGTATATTGTTAAAAAAGGATTCGCTCTGTCTGCCGACTCAGTGGCAGAGCGCCTGCTTAACCGGAGTGTGTATTAATGGAAAACACTGTTGTATCTACCGTTCTCTCATCAGTCACTTCGAGGCTGGCTGTCCACCTCAGCGAGGGGACCCCCCTCCCCGCCCCCCCAAAAAACACCACCAACAAAAAAAAACGAGTCCCCCATTATCTCACCACTGAAGCACATACAGGGATGCAAACAGTTCGCTTTTCGGTGACTGGGGCTTTTTTTTTTTTTCCCCTACATCACGTGGGTGACGCCGCCGCCGCCGCCATCCGCCGCCGCTTAACTGGTGGCCCCATTTGACCGGTATCGCATTAGAAGACGCGGACACGGCTCTCCGGTTGAAAGCGCTCCGAAGCGGGAGGTGATGCTGCGTTCACGGGTTCTCAGAAAACTGTAATTGGTGTGCCCGCCCGTGCCCCCGTCGGCTACCACCACAAGTATATTTCAGAGCTGCGGGGAAACACTAGGCGTGTACGGCGACTTGGGGTAGCGCTCTCTTTTTTTGCCGCACATGTGTTTGCATCCCTGCACATATTGTATCTACAAGGGCATGTGGTGGAGGGAGGAGTCCAATCCATGGCCTCAAGTGAGGGGGGAGGGGGATCCCAACACGCTGGTGGTTAAATAAACAAAAAATATTAGAGTTACACAAAAAAAAAAAAACGTTCATTTTTACAATTGTGAATGCTTAGTGCTGTAGGGGTTCAACCTGTTGTATACACAGTCTGTTTTCTATTTGTTGATAAAGAACTGGAATATAAAACTGTCACTGAAAAAAAACAAACTCATCAATGTTAATAAAGTTGAATAATTGGGTTTTTGTAAGAGCCCTGTGATGTTTGGTTTCTTACCAGGTCCTTGAATTAAGTCCTCAGAAATGCAAGCGCAGGAATACCTTGAAATAGCCCCTTTTGTGCTGAAGAGATTGAAAAGTCCTTGGGAGAAAAAAAACAAAAACTATGGTTGAAAACCTGTGATATTCAAATTGCAACCAAATAAAACCTTTTGAGAATCGTTACAAGGTAAATGATGCCAGGGAAATATCAATTATATAATTCTATCAATCCAGCATGGCGGGAAATAGACACTTCTAAAGTAGATGACAGTGAGATTAATAATTGATATACAGACATTTATATAATAGATTTGTTTCTCTGCGCGGGGCAAGATGGCCGCGGAAGTGAGCTCTGCTTTGTCGTATTAATTACTTGCTTTTTTTTTTTTCCCCGTTAACCAGGAAACTGGGTTTATAAACGTAATTAACTTTTATTTTTCTCCGCTGTGCCTCACGCACCTTATTATTGAATGGGAGCGTTGCCATTCAAATGACCTCACATTTGTCCTCATTCTTGTGTAATTATGCTTCCCCAGATCTGGAATTTTTTTGTGTACTCTAAATATTCTGATGGTTACGGAGGTTGTTTCTTTAGTAAAAAGCGTGTGTGTGCGTGTGTGTGTGTATATAGCAGACCATCCACCGTTGTGTTTCTGGATCTGGATCGGAGCCTGGTCCCCATCCCCACTTGGTCTTGCAGCCATAACTAATTAAAGACAGAAAATGGCCAACACGAGGATGATTGTAGACATGGCAGAACATCGGCATGGGTTTGGAAAATAAATATTTGGACCCGGGAGGTGAGGGTGATTTCACATTTGGGGTTGAACCATGGAGAGTGGGGACACAAGACTCATGGAGAGGAATCGTAACTGCAAGGAATGCCTCACGTAAACACGTAATGGGTTGTGGATTTGGAAAAGGCCTGCCAAGATTTTAGAGAATGGTGTGTGTGTGTGTGTGTGTGTGTGTGTGTGTGCGCGTGCGTGCGACACCTGATCATGTGGACTGCGGGATGAGGACAGTAACTCATGGCTGATGCTGGCTCTCGTTAACCTATTACTATTAGAGGTCCAATATGGTTTTTAAACTTTTATCAAACATTAGTTTAATGAGGCCATAATTCCACTCGTCCATTTAACTTTTCAGTTTTATTGTGCACTCAGATGTTAATTAAGCCGTTAGTGTTGTTTTCCATGGTAATTTAGATGGCCGTATTTCACGTAGGCTCTGGGCATGAACATCAGCAACACAAACATTTATACATGCACAGACAGTTATATCTGATAATTACTTGGTGAACGTCTTTCGTATGATGATTAATGTTTGTATGATAATGATAAAGCGGCATCATAGAAATTCTTGATTTAACCACCTCAGGAGCAGCTGACGTGATGGTGTCTTCCTGGTAGCAGGGAGTCGACCACCCTGTGCAACAGAGAGTTCCCGGTGGTCAGAATGGCCAAGATTAAATTGCACTTCTGGCTTTGGAGGATATTTCAGTGCCAAAATAAGTTTATTTGTTTTTGGCAGAGACCGCAATGAATCCCATTTTCTATGCTGGACGATTACATCCCGGCTGGAGCTCCACCTGGCAGAGGACGAGCTCCTCACCGCCTTCGAAATGATGAGGAAATTACTTTGAATTCACCAGTTTGGAAATCTCCAATGTGCCCCCAATGTGTTTGCTATGCCAGGGGTACCCAAACTACAAAATTGTTTTTATGTATTTTATTTTTTACTTTTTGTATTGTTTTTTGTTTTACATTTCCAGTATGATTTCTTACACAAAGTCTATCAACTCATTGTCACTAATGAAGGTGTCAGATTTAAGATACATGATGTTGATTTGTGTAACCTCATTTTGTACAATCTACACAAGTTTATTTTTGGCACATCATTTATATATATATATATATATATATATATATTTATTTTTTTTCCATTCTGTTTGTATGTGTTTGAATGAAAACAGAAAGCTTCCACTGCGGAGCTGCAGTTCTGCTGCTCGTTCCAGATCAGGGAGCTGAGCAGAGACTTGCGTGTGACTCACAGCTCGTGGAGGGTGAACAGGGAAGGGCGCCAATCCCCAAGTGGCTGCTGTGCGCCACCCACCACCAAGCTGCTGCTCGCATGGAACCTATTTGGGGAGCCGGCAAGAGGAGCCACGGCAGTACAGGGCCTGAAGCGACCCCAGTCGCCGGATAAAATCTTCCGAAACTCGTCGCCACTTATGACAACGTCGATTCAGACTGGTTTCTGCTTCCTGGCAAGGAGGTTCTTCTGGATCTGCAGCGCTAGTGTAGGTACCACTCACTCGTCTGTGTGCAGTGATGGAGTTTGGTGTGCGGCGGTGGCCTGGAGGGCAGAAGAGTGCAAGCCTGGTGCAAAGGGTGCGCAAGTGGCACCTCTGAGCTGCCCAGCAGTGCTCCACCCAATGAAAATCGCAATGAAACGCCTGCAGTGAGAGCCAGATAACTACTTAACACTTATCCAAGTTTCTTATTTGGTACCAACGACATAGCATTGCAGAAGAGATCCAAGCAGGGCTGATCATCTACTACTCACCCCCTGCGGCCGATGGAGGACCAGGACAGCACCCGGCCTCTTTCTGGGCATCCCTGGGTGAAGGGGAGTGGATTGGCAGCCAGTAACAACAAGCCACCTGTGTGGTGGAGGATGCAGCAGGAGTAGAACTAGCACATTTGGTCCCAATGGACACTGTCGTACTGTGTGTGCACTGACAAGGCATCAATAGCTACCATCGATCCCCCAAAAGACTGTCATTTGAAATGAATGTTGGTTTGGGATGTTAGAACCAGGTGACACTTTAGGTGCATTTTGACCTCGCTGACAGAGGGGGGCAGCATTTGGCTGCGTGCTTATAGTGTTACCTGTTAACTCACTGGGCCTGCTATGGTTTGTGAAATATAAATATTGTATTAACAATTTTACGCTAAAGTAGTTGTAGAAAAACAGGTTTTGATGTAGCCTTTACCTTGCCAAACACTTAACAAATACCGCGGATCACACCAGTGAAACCACCAACAGTCTCTCCATTCCTGGGCCCCAACCAGCCATGTAAAATTTGCAAATTGCACTGGATATTTGTACTTTGGCCAAGGTGGATTTGTCTTGATTCCACTTCACTGAGAAAGCCGCAGTTTCTTCGAAAGTTGCTTGGAAAAAAAAAAAAAAAAAAAAAAAAAGGCTCAAATGTCCCTCTGCATCGTTTTAAAAGGCCTGTTTAGAGTTCTGGCTCTTTTAGAAGTCGTTTTCCACTCATTGAGATGACATTTGGCCGAAGGTTACTTGTCCAATCATCAAACCACATCTTGTGCAAAACGGGTGTCGTAGCCACATTTTCTGCCTTATTCCCAGTTCTTCTAATGACACTTCAAGTGGAATGGTGTGTTTATAGCATAACTGATTAAGGGCTTCCTTAAAATCTACCCTGAACCCAAACAAAATCTGTTTATTCACTCTCCCAATGCCATTGGAAAAGATTCAAGCCTCTGTGTATATGATGCTGACATTTTTTCAAATTGGAAATACACACACACACACACACACACAGAAGAATATATATATATATATATATATAGTAGTGAATATACTGCATATGTATATATAATGAATGAGAATATCTGAACCAAAGCAGTTAACAGCTGTTGTGCTCTTATTACCAAGACGGCTGTTTTGTGGAAAAAAATATACTTTAGACATCTGTGAACGATATATAAAATGCAGCAACCATTTGGCCTGGCGTCTGTGAATGTTTCCGTGCAGATATTTTCCTTCCAAGGCCAGAAAAGCTTGATTTGTTCTACAAACGGGAAGTCGTTATTTGTTTAGAAAGTATCACCTATCCAATAATTGCGGGTGTTTACGCTAAAAGGCTAGTGGGGAGAATTAACACATGGTCCCCCACTCCGCGCTCCCCCCATTTGTTTGTTTCAGCCAAAAGGCACCTGCAGGCCCCCCGCCCGCCCGCCTAAGAAGTGCAACTTTCCGAGAATTCTCCTCCTGATAGAGGTATATCCCAACGATGTGGAACAGCGAGGCTTTCCGTGTCAAGGCCGTCACACTATCGCTAAAGAATGTTTCAGAAAAAGCTTTTAAAAAAATGAGCAGCCTCACCATCCCCGCCTCGCTGGCAGGTGGCTTTTGAGAGGCTTGTCAAATATCCTGCGATACTTTGATGATAGTAATACGTGACATTATTTGGCTGAAACATCCCATAACGGATATGTACCTGCTTTTATTTAGCTCGCACTTTATAAGATACAGCCCATTTAATATATCTGTGCTGCATATGCTCCGCTACGCGCTGTTTCCACCGCCGGTGGCGGAGTGCATCGCGCCTTTTCCGGCAAGAATGCGGCGATCGGCTGCGCGTGAGGGGTGAAAGGCAGACGCGGTGAATTTGATGAAGCAGCGTAGCTAGTAGTGATCCACAGACTATCGATACGGAGGAACATTCACCAAAATGAACCCTCTGATGAAGACATGTTATATACCAAGTGATGAAGAAATAAAACAAAAAACAAGTCAATTGATATGAAGAAGGCAAACTTTCGGGAAAAGGCGACCGTCTTAAAGCGAAGATGAAATCTTAAAAAAAAAAAAAAAAAACATTGCAGTTAGGAATGAAATTCTGGAAATTGTAGTGTCATCCAGTTTTGAGGATTGCCACTTTAAAGAAAAATATTTAATTAGTCATGGCAATAGAATGAGGAAGCTGTTCGCGAAAACATTCTTCCTGCTTTAACGCTGAGTTCAGATTTCAACATTTTGATAAACAAGTGTGAAAAGATAACCAGAAGAACATTTACAGCGACACATTTTGGGGAGTTCAACGGCTTCCTTATGAGTCCATTTAACTTTGTCTGTTTGTCTGTGGCGCTAAACGACACCTCCTCAGCTTTGAACGTCTTGAACGTTTCATCTTTTCACCCTGACACAAATTACTTTGTGCTGTTGTGTAAATTATTTGGCCTTTTGTTTTTCCATAACCAACACGGCACACCTGATGAATTGTATCCACAAATGATGGTATTTATTTAGATTGGAGTTTGGGAGAGTAGGGTGCCTTTCAAAGCCCCCACCATCTGCTCCTCATTTATAGCTCAAGGCTCCGGCTAAAATAGTAGTTTGTATTGGAGGAGATGTGAATGTGAGACTCTCCACATTAACAACATCCACGTTTTTCATCCCGTGCCAACTCCAGATTGAATCATCATGAAATAACTCCGCCACAATATATCACCTCAACCAGGATCAGTGTTGTGTTATTTCTGATGAAATATAGCAAATTCACAAACCCCAGGAATGTTTTTATGTTCCATCAGTGAGTGAGGACCATCCTCGCCACGCCCACTGATCTGCCCGGCGGAGGCCATTAAGAAGGCAGACTCCCCTGTAGCAGAAGGTGAACGTAAGCCCTCTCTCAGGCCAAAGCATCCTTTAGTGCTCCCTGAGCTAGAGCCAGGGAGATTATCATGTCAGGAGGAATCCGAATCGACCCACAAGCATAACTACAGAGAAGGAGAATGAGGAGGAGGAGGAGGAGCAACGGTTGGGGGTAGGCAGAGGCATCAGGGAAGCTCAGTGCTCCATTTGGCGTAACAGCGGTCTTCCTCCTAACCCTGACCCGTCCCTTCCAGCCCTCAGTGCAGCCCTTCTTGGAGCCCGCACTGAGCTGAGGAGAAGACCTACTGCGGTGCAAGGAGTAAGGTCCACATGGCTTCTGATTTATGAGTCTGTAGTCCATATTGTTGTGATCTAGAATGTACGGAAATGACTTTAAGGGCTGAGGGAATACGCTTTAAGGCGGCTGTAAGATTTGGGGTTTTTTTTTCGCGTGACACCGTTCCTAAGCCTTGTGTTTTTTTTTTTCTTTTTAGGTTGTATTCGTCGATTGAGAAACAAAAAAGAAAAAAAGCGAATGTTTGGGATGGATAAACATGGTGCGAAGTGATCCACATGCTAAGGCAGTGGCTGTTCTAAACACCCAACCCTCCTCCTTCAATGGATCAAGCCCTGTGTCATCAAGCTTATACTCGTCTTGAGAACTATGTGGGTTTTCACTATTGCAACATAAGGTACTCGCATGAAGGTGCCACTATGATAAAGGGATAAGGACACCATAAGTCACCAGCGCACCTCAGTTTACTCTTGGAGGAGCACAGAGAGCTCTGATGGTTTTTTAGAGGAAACAAGCAGGATTCCTTCACTCCTTGTCCCTTGGCTGTGATGATGGATTTACCCAGCCGGCACTTGCCTGTGGAGGTCAGCTGAAGACGACACCACGCAGCTAAGTCTGGATTAGCCGGCCGAACGGTAAGGACACTGCATCTTCTTTTGTTAGTATAAGCCGGCAGCTTATGGCGGGAAGGCGTTGGGTGATGCTTCACCAAGTGCCTGAGTGGCAGAAAACACACTTTGGATTATCTGTATCAACAAGTGTCTCTTTGTCGCCTGTGCATGTCAGTAGTCCATAGGGTCCTGTGGTGGAATGTTTCAATCGTGGTTGCCAGTAGCTACAAGATACATGCCATTATGTTGTTTTCCAGTCGGTGCTCAGGCCTTGGCGGAGTGTCCCTCATAAACATTGGTAAACACCCTCCAATTGCTTGGACAGGCGGCGAAAAAACGTACGGATCTGGATTTGGGAGATTCCAAGAGTCCCAAAATCCAGCTACACCATTATTGTTGTAGTTGGTGTAAAAATTACATTTGCAGTTTTGCAGTTTTGCAATAACAAGGCTCAATAAGGACAAAGTTGTGTCCACTTACTAAAGTATTGATCCCAGTAGTAAATGAGGTCATTATCACTGTGGGCATTTCACTGGCTGTAATGCCATTAAATCCATATCATATAAAATAATTAGTGGTGATTATGCTGCGTGCAGCTCCATTCTGTCTGAGATAAAGGCTAAGCCGCTGCATTCACTTGCGCTTTACAACTCACATTATCTTTCCCACAAGCTGTTCACAATCAACTCCTACAGTACTACAAATAGTTTGTCGTCTTCAGCTTTATGTGCCAGTGTCACAAAAACATTTATGAAATGCACAGGAAAAATCCCCCTCTCAGACGTTTGAATGTATGGCAATGTTAATATTGACGTAAAATGTCAACAACTTCCAAATCTTTCTGCTTGCTAGAGCTTGCTCGAGTCGGTCGCATTTGAATGCTGCATTCAGCATGTGCCAGTTGGCCGTCAACCTATAGTAACCTCAACATCTGCATGTTTAACATGGCTTTAAGCAATCGTGTTTTGTTAACAGGGGATCTGGCATAGACAGATTAGCAGTCGGTGTAGCAGGTTGTAGACACATTTACAGCGAGTAGACATCATCACTTATTCCAGGCCGTGTGGTTGATGAAGGATGAGTTTGTGTGATGTTGCCGCGCCGTGCCTTTAGGTAACCTTGCTTTGTCATTCCGAAGTGCTATTTAAAACAAAATGTCACAACAGAACCTGGAACTGTACCTTGAATACATAATAGAAAGGCCCAGACAAATTGGAGCCTGATGCCAAAGCCGCGTCTAAAAATGCGCCTTCCCTTGTCATGCGTTCACATCTCATTACAGCCGCCGTGAGAATGAGAGGTTTAGAAACGTGTCCCTTAATATGTCAGGCATGGCTTTTGGTGGCACTGGATTCATCTGTTCAAATCCATTGAGTTAGTCAAAAATATATACATTTTAAGTTCTGTTTGTTTGAGCGAAGACGAAGAACACACTAAACTTCTAACTCATTAAATGTATTACGTGGTTAGTAATATGGTTCATGAAGGCTTTTACTGTGGTACAAAAAGATAGAACTGTTATCGTTGTTGTCATCGGGTATTTCCTGCTCATATACATCTTGGCCCCTTTCTGTATCTTTCTGCCTTGCTTAACTTTTTTTCGAGTTGCTTAATGGGAAAGCACAAGCCACGTAATGTGGCAGCCCATCTAATTTACAGTGCCGCCTGTCCTAAGCCCTTTTAAGAATTAGAACTAGGATGGATTTGGAGCTTCCAATCCAGGCTCAGAACATCCACTTGATTGTGCGTGCTTTTGGTTCCCTTTGAGCGCTAAAACAAATAAATCGTACTTATCAAGGTCATCACTTTTCTTCTCAATTATTCTGATTAAAGGCCTTAGTAGATTTAGTGGCGGCCTGCTGGCGCTCTCCGCTGCGGGACCTGCTGGACTAACCCCCAAGTAAGAGGTGTCTGACGGATTAACACATACAACCAGGCCTGGACTCTACCACCAGCACTGCAGCCAGGTGTTACCCCACGTGATGACAGATAAAGCCGGCAGGCATTAGTGCTAATCCTGGCCTGATCTTTGGAATATGTCCCTATTACCTCCCAAAGCACTCTCTAGCTGTCCCTAGGCCTCCTTGATGCTCACTTAAGAGGGAAAAGACAAGACAAGGCCTCTGTAGGACTTTGTCGAACACCTTCTTTCACTGCAGCCAGGAGGTTCAAGACAGTAGGTGCCTTTCCCGCTGTTTGCTTTGCTCCGCTGTTATCTTTTGAGTCCAGCTATTTTACAGTGTGTGTGTTCACAGTAGCTCAGGGAAAAACTGGTCACGTGGTCTGAGTTAGCTAGAATGCACAGCTAAATATCTCGGTGAAGGCCTCATTTTTCATGGTGGAGGGCAGATAATGCAGAAATGATGGATACAGCTATGGACATTTGTTGTAACTGAGGAGCTACAATATTATGTAAGGTGGATTATGTAGTATTAAGTGATGGTGCTGCTGGTGGAGAGTGTGTGTGTACACGTGTGTGAAGTGGGTGTCTGGACTTCGGAACTGTTATCAAAGTGTCCGATGTCAATTTTGGGGAAGTGGAACTTGGCATGCATAGTGTATGTGTCACTCAGAGCATAGAGACATAGAGACATAGATTGAAAGAACAGGCTGTATCTGAGCAGTGTCAAGTCCCCAGTGCTACAATATTAAAGGAGACAAAAGTTGGTATGGCAGATCTGTTTCCCCAGTACAAAGCCCCTCTTCATCCACGCCTTTGTGATGTCCACTTACTGTGATCATGTCATGCCAGACAGAGCCCAATGTAAAGGACCAGCCCCTGTCTCCCGGCTATATGCAAAACATTGTTAACCACAGACGGCCCTTATCCTCAGTTTCACAGATCACATATTCATATTCGGTACAACATGACATTCTTTTGAGTGTCTTCTTCTGGCTAGGAAGAGGAGGGCATAATTAGCACCGCGCTCTTGCAATTACATTACCACTAGCTCTGTAGCACACTGGCAGACCCATTTATTTGTAACACCCATTTATTTGAAAACATCAATTCCATAGCGTCATTTCGATAATGCCAGGACTCTGGAACATGCCTGCATCTCTCTCTCTCTACGTCGTCCTCAGACGAGCCTTCCATCATGCATGCACTTGAATAATCATATTTCCAAGGAACATATACTGTATGCTAGATATCTTAGTTCTGTTGGCATCATTGTCTTTGTGACATTACCCCAATATCTTAAGGTATTTATTTTTTATGTTATGTACCTTACAGCTACTCCCATGCTCTGTATGAACAAGAAACCGTTACAGGGGCTTCCATGAGTGCCGAGGTTATCATTGTGGCATTGAAACCCTACAGTTTCTGCCTTTAGTGTAGCTGAATTTCTCAGTTTGTTTTAGGGTCCACGCTTTAGCCAATAATCTCCACACAGGAGCATGCACGGACACATCAGCAATCTGGTTAGTGGGGTTTGTAAAGGGCCAGACATTCTGTGGCTTTGCAGGAAACACCTCAGTTGTTTCTCTGACTCCTTTGGTATTTTTTTACGTCCTTATTTTTGTAATGGTTTTTCCCTCTGGTGAGGTCCTCGGGGCAGTTCCGCTGTGTGCTCCATGTTGGTACTACTGTTTTCTCTTCTTGACTACAGCAACACCTGTTTCTTCGAGGAAGCGCACCACTATGTTAAAGCCATTTCTCCATTTTTTTTTTTTTGTCGCCATCGCCACGCTGCCAACTTCTGTATATTTATGTCTGTGGACCAGTAATAGAGGTTAAATGTCTACGTTGATTAATCGCCCATGAGAATCAGGGTAAGTGGCAGGACGGTCCTTGGCACTTTTATGGACTCCAATTGAATGCAGGTGGGTGTGAGTGGAGCAATTATGGCCATCAAACGGTCTTCAGGGACATGACTTCAACATGGGATGACCGCATCTTCATCCAGTCTCTGCAATCAATGATTTAAGGATTTGAGGGCTGCACAGTGTTATTGGTCTGATTGTTTTATCAAGATGAGCCACAGAACTAACAAGCCACAGACAGTGATGGATCGAAGTCTGCTGAACGCTGATACTGAGTAATTTTCCCAAACGGACCTTTAATTGCATAAGAAAGCAATGATCTCACCCTTTGCCGTTTATCATAACCATTTTTTGTTTTATTTGAGGCGTACTATATTCAGTTCTAGAGAACTAATATCTTTAGTGACAGAAGTTGGTGTCGGGCCAAGACAAACAGAGTGAGAGTTTCCACATTTGAAAGCTATCCATAGTGTCCTGCAATTAAATCTAACAATAAGGAACAAACATCAAAGTACACTCACAACAAATAACTTTCTGCCGCACTCCCCCGTTTAATTTAATACTGCCTCAGCATCCACTAGGTTATAAGCTCAAGGGTTTCACATTAAATGATCCTCCCTTTCGTCAATCATTTGTGTATACATACATTTGTATTAATGCGTTTCTTGCCAAGGCATACCTGTGTTATAAAATGACAATCAAACATGAAATTGTTGGACCGGTTAGGCGTTTCTATCCATCACCATGATGAAATGTTGTCCTATCCTCAGCAAGCCAAACACACAGAAGCTATTACACGAACAGTATACTCCAGTCTGGCAAAATACTTTGGGAGGCTGGTCTGGATTTGCTATTAGCCAGGGCACCATTTCCGGGTCTGGGGAAATGTTTTAACTGCCTTTTGTGATATGAAAAATACCAAATAGCAAGCTTGCGAATACCTCTTAAATACCTGTGGCATGAAAACAAAGACAAACATTTGGTGTAGTTCCTCTGAACTGACTTTATCACCCACAGTAGAGGAGCACATTCTGAAAGCTCTAAAATAAACACGCGCACAAATACACACACTCGCTGAGTTTGAGGCCCTCTCGTCTAACACAGCAAATAGGTGCGGTTCAGTGGATTTCTGATGGATTCATGCGGAAGTTCTTCCTTTTCAAAGATATGTTGCTGTTTTGAGACGTAAAACAGGTAACGTGAATAGTTTGTTTTTCAGCAACAAAGACTAACAAGGTAATTAATGCAAATGTACATTTGATGTTATCCTCTCGTTTTCACCAGGATCCAGGATGCTTGAATTTAAATTAAATAACAAAGACAGTTCTATGCCTTTCTGCAACTGCAGCAGTGTGACTCACACCACTCGCAGCATTCTTGGTTGTCAACAGTGTTTGTCGTTTTTAGCTGCTGAAAAACCCAGCTAGATTGAAAATCAGCTGACAGCAGCCTTCATGTGGCATTACGAAATGTAAACTGGCGTTAACATGAAGCAAACCTGTTATTGAAAGTGAGTTTCAACAGAAGGTTATCAAGATGTAGGAACACGCAAGCGGATGCAATTCAGGTATTGCTCAATGTTTTGGACATTCTCTGAAAACTTGTTTTTTTTATACTTGAAACAGATGTATTTAAACTGGTGTTATAGGTAGAATGTTTTAAGAATGAAAAGTAATAGTCCTGACATTTCTCTCCCAACAGAGTTTCAATGCTCCTCCACGTTCTAAGATGAAGTTATGGAAAGGTGCTACTTTTGCCTTCATGGTCTGTGGTGCAGCACTGTCCGTCCTCCTCACTAGAAACATGGCCACCGTCGGACAATTCAAACTCAGGAACAAATATACAAACAAATCATCATCGTCATTGAGATTGCCACCGCTAACAGAAACACCATCCACGACCACAGCACTGCCGTACCACTCATCATCATCATCATCATCATTATCGTCATCCCAAATGCCAGGTGTCAACGTCAATCGGAGAGCCCGGTCAGCAGATAGAGGGAACTCTTTCTTCTCTGAGTGTAAGATATACTTACATAATCGATTAATTTTTTTTCTCTCTACCTTTCACTTGGTGTGAGATGAGATGGTGTGTGAAGGGATTGCCTCAGCTCTGTTGTTTAAAGAGAAGATCTTCATGCCTCGCAGTCACCCGCAGTCACTTAACACCTTCAGGTTCATGGGTTATGTGTAGAAGGAGATAAGAAACACTAAACCCTTCAAGTGACTCATTCCTCTTTGTAAATAAAAGGTCTCACTTATACAGTTGAATGTGGCCTAAAAGCATCACCTTAATCTGCATCTGACATTTTTATTGTCTCCGTGGAACATTATGGAGAGCTCTCTTTGCCCTGCTAGTGAGACATTCCTGACCCTAAATACAGACCAAGAAAGAGATTAGGGTTTGCATCTGTTAAAGCTTAAAGATGTGTACATTCATATATGCATTATATGCACCTTATCGTAGAAATAATATATACTCAGTGATTACTTTCGCCATTGCATGAAGCTAACTGATTCATCTTGTTGTCCATTAGTCTCCAAGCTGTTCCAGAGCTTCACGGAGGGTGAGCTGCAGCAGGTCGTCGGTACCTTGCTAGACCGAAAGCAGCGGCGGAGCCAGCATGCAGACAGGAGCCAAGCACGAAGGACCAAGAGAGCACGGCGGCCCAAGCCCTGCTCTTTACAGGAGCTGCAGCTGACCGTGAGCGAACTCGGCCTGGGCTACGAAAGCGATGAGACGCTGCTCTTCCAATACTGCAGCGGCAAATGCGCCGGCCACCGGCGGAATTACGACATCACCCTGGAGCACATGCGGCGGACGGGCTTCAGCAAGAAGGGCCGCAAGGACAAGGTGAACAACGGCCCCTGCTGCCGACCAATTGCATACGAGGACATGTCCTTCCTGGACAACAGCAGCAAGTACCACACGATACAGGACGTGTCGGCACAGGCCTGTGGCTGTGTATGATGCCGCTGCAATGGACGAGCCGCGGTCACGATATTAAGAGTTGAACAAGGATACTGTCAAAGGGAAAAAGCGGGCAGCTATGGAATATAAAATCAAGGAGAAAAAGGGCTGAAAAATATTTGTGGCACCCTGACGGATGATGCCTTTTTTTTTTTCTTTTTTTAAAACAGGAAGACATTCCCTCAGCAGGACTCTGAAATTGCCCCAAGCTGGGAACCACACAGATGATGTGGACTGCGTTTGTGACGAACATGTTATCAGGAAACAACAAATGACTCTATATACCCAAATCAAAGATGTTATCTTCTCTTTTCTAACTATGTAGTAACACTGTGAATTGTAGTGTAACAACAATTCGGCAGCAGGATGGTTGTGATTTGTGCCTGCTGAGTAGAACAGGCAGATTATGCAAGTAGAGGTGAGTAGTGGTGTTTTCGCACAAGTGGTGCAGTTTGCTCCACTTTTTCGATGCATGGGCATGCAACTGATCATCATCGTCATTGAGATACACAAATCTTTGCATAAGCCATACCCTAAAAGCATTCAAAGATCAATGTTCCCTCTGGACTGCGTGTATCAGTGCAGGACACTCTGACAAATTGACACTTTGATAAATTGACACTTTGATATTGATATGATTACACTACAAAAGACAATCAACCCTGCTTCAAACAAGCTCTAGCACTCATTACCGTAGTTACTGAGGTGGAACATCCGGGTTCAGGACGTAAAATTCCACTCCGAGATTTTGAGTCAACCATGCGGATTTGCTAATTACGAACGACCAAGAGGTCCAACTGACAAGTGAAATCAGCTGGTCCAGCGCAAAGACGCGGCAAGTTTGTACTTTCCGAGCCTGGAATTGTCCACCTCTGCCTCTTACTCATTCCAAAATGAAAGTGATCTTCAATATTCCTTACACAGTCCTGGGTATTTGAGATATTTAAAAATTCTCACTCTTAAAACATTCAGAGCTTTTAATAATGAGCAAACATTCTCCTTTCATGATAACCTTACATCCATGAGGGGGTCATTTCCCTCTTAAAAAAACATTGCCAAAGCCCATTAAGTACACTTAATTCAACCATTTACTTATTTTCCAACATAGTTTTTTGCATATTTTTTTAGGTTACAGGTGACAATGAATTCAAAAAAAGTAGAAAGTAGTCTGTGGAGTTTTAATTCACATGGTCTGTGGTTTGGGTAGGCTAATCAGAAACTAATGTGGAAAGTAGAAACTGGCTAGTGGCGTGTTTTGTTTACTGAGACAAAACCTTGCAAGCAGGGGTCATCTTTGAGCCCACCCGTAACAGCCCAAAAATGATCATGATGCAAAGCCTACAGTATAGCCTTGTCAAATGCCTCCTGGAGGTTTTGCCTACCAGAGTTTGAGAGGAAAATGAGCTGCTGAGATGAATTATGACAAATATTTTTCAAATTATTTTCAACGTCACCAATCTTTTGTTTGGTTTGAACTCATTGCAAATGTTTGCCTGACGTATAATAAATTATATATGTTTCTTTGTTTTGTGGGGATGCAGTGCAGGGTGTGGATGCAGTGCATCTTTGTTGTGGATTATGTGTATTTATTCAAGGCATAAATTATGGTTTGCATATTTATTTAGATGACCACGCACAAACAGGACAGCTTGTTATCGTTGAGCAATTGTGCCAAAAATGTTTTATCTAACATTCTATATTGACTGCTGAATAAACCTAAACTATTTCATAGGTATCTGTGTACATCATTTTACACAAACACATTTTTGAAATTTGATTGGTCTGCACTGTTTTAATGCAGGGTCTTACTCGGTCTAATAACTATAATGAGATTCAACTCTGATGTCCCCTTTCCGGATATGCCCTTATATCAGCAACATGTGAGAGGAAGCGAAAATAAATGACAATTTGTCGTCAACAAGTAGGACAAATTGAACAATTAAAGATACACATTTAGGTCACGCTGATGCAGAGCTGTTACTCAGTAAAGATGCAATGAATCTTCTCATTTCCCTCTGAGATTGTCACTTGGATGGAATCTGAGTTTCTGTCACTGCAACGTTCAATTATTTAGAAGCCCAGGGATCTCATATCGTTGTTTTTCTGCCACATTAACAATTAAACAGTCTCCAAAATGAGACATCTTCCGTATGGAAGTTATGACAGCTAGCTACCCTGGCAAAACCATTCGTAGTGTTACAATAAAATGTCTTCATATAATTAATAAAACAAATAAAATCGGCAGGGTGCTTTTGAAGAACAGTGGTTCCTTAAAGGTATTGTTTGCTAGCACCATACCAATTTCACAAAATTAATCCCAAAATATATTTAATATAGATTTTCTTTTTTTTTTTGGAAAAGTGGTATTGTTGACTTCGTTAAGGAAGTGGCAGTTTTTTCTTAGACTTTTGTACTACATATTATATTGCGTAATTTCAGATAGATATGAAGGGACTATGATTGTCTGTGGCCCAATTAACATACTCACTAGGAGATCATGGCACTAAGACTACCAAGGTCTGAAACTGAGTGTAATGTCTTTATTCTTATTAAATACATGTTGCTTGTTTGCTTTTAATTATTACAATTTGATTTCCTTTTATTTGTATAAGTCCCTTTGAGTTGCATGCTGTGTATGGAAGGTGCTGCACAAACAAAGGCAATTATTATTCACGCTAAAAAATATTTGAGATTTGGCAACACATGCTCTAAATGTATGCTCAAAGTGCTGTAATAAGTCTTGGATAGACGTATCCACTTGATGCTAATCATATGTCCACTAATGCAATTATGTGCGAGTTTTAGGTAATCATATTTACGGTATGTTAAGCTGGTAAGTCCTTCTTACAGGCCGTAACTGCGCAGCTCTGGCTAAACAGAGGAGTCCCAAGGAAAAGCAAGATGGTTCCTCTCAGTTGCCGCCTACATTATTATTTAAGTATTCAGTATTCTACCATCAGGCCTTGGAATCTAACAAGGTCCCTCTGAATGCATTCCACTTGGTATAAGAAGATTTTTTCAGTAGTTTGAAGTGATGAGCAAATGTGAATTGTCTGGAACTTGAAACAGTTACTGTCCTTTATCTGTTAACTAAATATTTTTCTTGTGGATGAATAGAACCAGGTGGGAAACACATGTAAATGATACCATACTGTGTTTTAACAGTTACAGAAAAATGTCCTTCAACAGTTGTGAAAAGGTATTTATTTAGACATAGAGCGGCACGATATATTGATCCAATATTGACATTGTGATACGAGACTAGATATCGTCTGGCAGTTTAGCTCTTTAAATATTGTGATATAGTTAAATTATGTAATGCATTAAGTAATGCACTTTTCTAAACTTCAGACGGTTCTTTTTTACAATAATTGCTTCTATCCACATAATAATTAGTGTTTCTCAAATATTACTTGCGTGTAAATATCTAATAAAAGCACCAGTAGTCATCCCCAACATATTCTAAAATTATCAATGGAGATATCTGTCACAAAATAGTGATATTTTATTTTGTCAATAGAATAGAATAGAATTTTGCCTATTCTGACGCAGTTCACATTTTACCAAACCCAAAGCGGTGTATTAACATACCCGGCTTTTTTCAGGTCTCACTCTTCATATCCTTCATAACCCTAAAGCTAAAAGGCTTTTTTTTTTTATATACAGTATAAATATATTTGCAAGAGGTAAGCAAAGACAGAATGAAACCAGGGTTTCCATCCTTTCAGTAGTTCTGATAGTCTGTAGAACTACTGCCCTAGAGCAGGGACGGAGAGAACTACACACATTTACTGATGGACCTGCTAAGACCGATGAGCACAAAAAAAACACATAACTTCATTTTCTCCTGTAAGGAATGAATGTCTCATGTATAACAGCTGATGACGAAAAACAATCAATTATTTCCATGTGATTTTTTTTTTTATCTCATATCAATTGATCCTCCGGTGACTTTCAGACAGACACTATGCATATAACCGAAACCATGCACGAAATACAGTTTGAACAACTTAAACTAGCAGTAAGGGGAAAGTGATTAAAGTGACTTTGATGGAGACAGAAATCTCCCTGTTTGTGTTTTCAAATTCCAGCCGCCCGTTCCATCCTCCAACCCTCGAGTGTTTGTGAGTCGTGAAAACAGAAAGTAAACGCTTTATATTTATACATCGCTCCTTTTACCTGCCAGCACCTCCTACTTGAATGTGTCCTCGGCTACATTTTTGGGCCATGAAGTTTGCTGTGAACCTGATCCCAAGTGTTTATGGGTAAAAGTGGGGGTGAAGTCAGAGAAACAAGGCAAACCCCCCCCCCCAAAAAAAACACTATAATCTTTACAATCCGCCGACAGATCACTTAAATTTCTATTTTCTGGTGAGAGCTGGAGGGTAAACTTGTGTTACTCTACATCTACAGGACAGCTGTTACTAGTAAGAACACTGACAGGTACTACAATAAACATGTCAGCGTTTTACAGAGCCTCCCATGTCCAGCTGGAGCTTGTTGGTGATTTCAGACGTCTGCAAAGAAGGATGACCGGACAGGAGATGCGGTGGCTGTCGCTCGGGTGGGAGGGAGGGAGGGAGGGAGGGAGGGAGGGAGGACGAAGAATCGCTAAAGAAACAACCCGAAAACACAAAAGGCGAGAGCAATCTGAGCAGCAGGTGTTTCTCCTCTTTCCACAACAACTCTGAACCCTCCAAAGATGAAGCAACAGAAAACAATCTGACGTTTAAGTGTTGCGCCGAGTCGTTGCATTAAATGAAATGTTTTTGCACATTATTTGTTACTGCTCACAAATAGGCCTCTCATTCCCTCGCTGGAAGACAAAGGCGCACGCACGCACACGCGCGCACACACACACACGTTTGATTATTGCCTTTGGAGGATTGGAAAAGGTGCAAAGTTAAGGAATAGAAAAAAAAAAAATCACAAAGAGAAGCGGAATGTCGGAGGTTCCCGGCTTTCATGCATGACAACATTTCGATGACTTTAGATGAGTAGGTACGCAGAGTAGCAAGCACTTATTTTCCTCAATTAAAAAAATAAATACAAAATGAGAGTGGTTAGCAAAAAAAGGAGGTCTACTGCTAAAATATGTAGCAAAAATCAGAAAATATTTTTTTATGTAATAGAAAAAAATATATTAGTAAAATATAGAAAAAAATATGTTTTAAATTAAAGCGGACCTATTACGCTCCTTTTCACCAAGCTCATATATGGTGCCTGAGGTCCCCAAAACATGTTTTTTGAGTTTTATGCTGAAAAATAACACTTAGTTTATGCATTCGAGCCATTCTAACATGTAATAATAATCCACTGTCTGAAAACGGGCTGTTTCAGGGGGAGGAGCCACCCTCCCTAGACCCTAGTTCTGTGAGCCAATGGGGTTTGAGCACAAGTTACGGGTTCTGTGAGCCAATGGCGTTTGAGCTTGGGTATTTCTCTGCAAAATTTCACTGACTTCACCGCATCAGTCCACAAATAAATCTGTTTGTGAACAAATTTGAAGCAAGAAATAAGCAATCCGGTTGCTAAATATTCACTCATATTAGATCTACAAGCCCTCGTTTCGTCTGTTCCTGTTCCTGAATTCTCATTTCCTCAGTTCAATTTAGAATTTCACCGCGGTGTCCGGAGCAGCGCCGGGCTTGGGGCTTTGTTTCATTCTGCGCCGCAGAATACAGTACAGTCAACCTACCGTGGAGCATCTGCAGATGTAACACACACACACACACACACGCACGCACGCACGCACGCACACACACACACACACACACACACACACACACACACACACACACACACACACACACACACACACACACACTCTGTTCACCCTGGGCCACTTCCCAAACGATTCTCTCACCCAAATTTCTGAGATTGAACTATATGCAACACGACTCTATGGTCTGAGCCTGTGGTGCCCCCCGGTGTTGACCTCCATACTCCATGATATTGGTGCAAACTGACCACTTGGGTTTTTTCTTTTAGGCTGCACTTAATTAATACCTTTGGGGGCATTGGGTTGTTACAGCAATGGCGTTTATACAGATCTGGAATGAACCAACCAAAAAGTCCAAAACAAATAGTTTAAACATAACAGCGTATATTATTTCACT
>NC_137196.1:19317271-19377271 GCF_960531495.2 Zeus faber | reverse complement strand
GCTATCGTCAACAATTTCAGTGGTCTTGGCTAACCATTTACCAACAGTGCATATGTGTTGAGTTTCTTTGTGAAAATGATAAAAAAAAAAAAGAAGAAGAAAGCAAAAAAAATAAAGAAAAAAAAATAAATTATGTTTGCCGTTAACTAAACTAGCAGACTTGGTTATTGGGATGGTGGGTTTTAGGAAAGGCAGAGCTCGACGTGGAGACGACTGAGCGGACGACTGGTCTATACACACTGCGGATGAAGCTCCTGTGGCTCCAGGAGGGTCGGCTGTTAGTGAGTAAAAAGGTCCCCAAGTAGAAACTGCAGTCTTAACATGTGCCATACTTTAAAATGTAGAGGAGAACACCCTTAAGCTCATCAATATGATGAGCTGACGAGTCCCAAAACAAAAGCTTTGAAGTCTTTTTTTTTTGCTGTTGAAGGAAGAAGGGAAGAAAAAAAAAAATTAGATACCCGAAAAATAAAAATAAACACAAAAAAAAAAAATTTAAAAACAACAAAAAAAAAAACAGCTGGGGTAGGTGGGTGGGGTGGAGGAGTAACGACTCCGAGATTTAACGTTGAATGCACAGAAGATGGACTGCACAAAGTTGGGTGGGGGTGGCTGGGTGAGGTTGGGCGGGCGGGGTGGGTGTTGTTATCCTGGAGCTAGGCTTCTAAATATCCCAAAAAAAAAAGAAAAAGAAAAAAAAAAAAAGTACTGGTCTGGAGGACCATTGTTGGTCAGGGCGGGGGTGTCCGTGGAGATGTCTAACAGCAAAATGCCTTTGACAGCACAGCCAGCAGCATCCTAGTGGGCTGTCCTCCTGCAGGGCGGCGCTATGTGCTCCCTGCAGCCTGGCTCTCCCCACCCTCTGTACTTCCTGGAGACACAGAACAACGGCTTCAATGGCGTCTGGTCAACAGCACCATTTTCTTTTGACGAATACTTGGGTACAGATCATTTTACGAATACCTGGATATAGATAATTGGAAGATATTCTGGGAATAACTTGTCTGACTATTGTCTTGTTTCATAAGATACATTTGAGGAACAATCACACACACACACACACACACACACACACACACACACACACACACACACACACACACACACCTGTGGCAGGGTTGGAGCTTGAGGCGGTGTTGGCCTCCTCGTCGCTGTCATCCTCATTGGACTGCGGTACCTCCGCCTCTGGGATACTCTCAGTCGGGGCTTCGGGCTCCTGCTCTGCACGGCTCTTCAGGGCCAGGATGCGGTGGTGCAGCGCAGCAGCCAGCTGCCCGGTGTCCTTGGAGCTGGCCTGGAGAAAGAAGTATTCATAAGATCCTGTAGTGGTAGCTGGTTCACTCTGGCCTTCTGGCTTCACACAAGAATAAAGAAGCAAATCAGAAGACATTAAGATAAACATAAAGATTCACAGATGCTTGAGGATGCAGTTAAAGGGCAGAACACACATCTGGACCTTCTGGATGGTGTTTGTTTGTTCATTGAGAACACATTATCTTTTACAAGGGTGCCCCCGAGCACAATATAAGTCAAATAAATTCAGACAAAAAAAAAAATAAAGCACACAAAATAAGGTGTACAAGATGTGTTGGCGCAAAGCAGACCGCGTAAATAGTCCCAAAGCAATGCCACATGCAATGCCATGTCAGTGATTTGATAGAAAACACACATTCATCAGCATAAATATTAAATAAGTTTTAAAAACATCCATAGGGACTAAATGCTCAAGTTTTATTTTGTCCTAGAGAATATTGCAATTACACGGAGCCAAGTAGCCAAGGGGTCATCTGTGTCATAATAGAAACTATGTGGATGTTCTCAGCATTTAGAAACGTCGCAACACGATGAATAAGCAAACTCTCATCCCTCTTCCATGAAAATGTGTACGGTCTTTCATTAAAATAATTTATGAAATTGAAGCAGTTCTGATTTCCCTCTCGGGATATTAAACATCTTCCAACCATCAAAAACATCTACCTGTCATATCGCTCTCTGCAATGATACATTCTGAGCCCACAAAGACAACAAACCGCTTGACTCCATGGTGACAGGGACATTTACCAACATACAAAAGCTGGTCTGGGACCAGACAAACCACATCATTGGTCTAGTAATAATAAATGTGTCTCCCTGACCCCATTTATCTTCTGCGTAAGTCAGGGTCACCAACCTCTGTAAATTTACAGCCGGAAAGAAATGTATCCAAATTTGATGAAGTCCGTAAATCTGTACAAAGTTTGAACTGTCCACGAAAACATTTCATAACCCGCTTGATTTCTGTTTTTGTGGATCCAGATAAGAAATAACATTCTCCTAAGACATTTAGAGAGTACACACTCCGATCTGTTGGCTGTTTTCAGAACAACATAGGAAGTCTGTCATCTGACCAGAGCATCTATGCATGTGCGCATTTCCAAAGTAATGCAGGGAATATGCCACAGAAAAATCTGGCTTTCATTTCCTCCAGACCTTTATTTCACTGGGAAATACAAATCTGAGCATTCAGAAATGAGCTGTTTAACTACACCACGGAAAGAAAAAAAAAAAACAACCTCACGCAGTGTGTTTAAAACTCCCAATTCATTTCAAAAGAGCGCCCTCTGCTGGTACACAGTGATGCCGCTGTCATCACTGTGTGGCATGTCACAAGAAGAGGGAGCTTTCATCCAGGTATCTTACCTTCACACACATAACCTGGATGTGTGTGTGAAATACTTACAGATATTAGGAAGACCTTGACCCCCTGGTCCTCTGTGTCCATGGCAGTGATGCGTACGCTCTTCTCGCTGGCCTTGTCCACTTGCATTTGAGGCCACAGCTTGGTGTTGAGAATTAATCGGAGGCTACCCTGGGTCCTCATCACTAGAGGGCACACACACAGACAGACCAAATTACTAGAGCAAGGCACCCCAAAATGGTACAAAAGCATAATATCTCATTACCTATCACCTTGACCATAAAGGCTTACTTTGAGAAAATACATTTTTAAATTAAAACATATTTTTAAGTAAATAATTACAATTTGTTCTTGAATTTGAATTTCTTCATCGTACATTGACAGCAGGCTACAGCTCTCGGGCCACAGGTCGGTGCTGAAGTCTTTATGTTCCTCACCAAGTGACTTCATTGCTATCTGAGCGAAGTTACTGTCGCTATAACGATGAGCTAGAGCTCAGAAAAGACAAATCATTGACGTATGAAGCAAGCATCGTTCACTCCTGTTACCTAGACGGGACTGTAGCGTGCCGTCGTCCGTGGACGCCATGTCGTTGAGCCTCAGGAGACCTCGACCCCTCTCGATCCACGACTGGGCGGTCTTCTCAAACACGAATAACTTGCACTGTATCTGGGGGCGGAAGAGCAAAGCAGTGTGTCACGGTATGTCACGGTGTGTCACTGTGTGTCACGGCGTCGCCCTCCGATCGGTGTCCGAACAAGCGGGGAGGGATTGAGCGAGTCACCTGCAGAACGTTGCTTTCCGACTCCTCCCCGGTTTTGACGTCCACTTTCTCTAAGATGCACTTCTTGGCTGTTGCTTTGGTGTAGGCTGCCGCAGACTCCTCCAAAGACTCTGTTGCGCTGTTTGCTGGAAAGCAAATACTTATTTATTTATTTATTTATTTATTTATTTATTTATAACAATACAGACGTCAGGAGTCTTTATGCGAATGCGTTCAGAAAGTTGTCTATTGGTTTTGGGAGTGTTGGCTCAGTATAGAATGAAGGGTTATGCAGTTGGTGTTGTCAGTGGAGAACTTTGAGTTAATATAGTTTTGACAAATGAACTCCTTGCCCATCGACTGGGTTTCTGTGTATTTTCAGGCTGTCTGTGTGCATCAGATAATTCCATTTAACACAAATTTTAACTAAATTTAAGCATATATCTGGACAAATAATTTCTCCCTTAATCAATAAAGTATTTCAGGTCGGTATAAATGTAAGTACAAGACACACACTGAGCACTTTATTAGGAACACGTACTAATACTGGGTAGGGCCTCCCTTTGCTCTCAAAACAGCCTCAGTTCTTCTTGGCCTGGATTCCACAAGATGTTGGAAACATTCCTTTGAGATTCTGCTCCATGTTGACATGATTGTATCACGCAATTCCTGCAGATTTGTCAGCTGCACGTTCATACTGCGAATCTCCCGTTCTATCACATCCCAAAAGGTATTTACTGGATTCAGATGCAGTGACTGGGAAGGTACTGAAGGACATTGAACTCATTGTCACGTTCATGAAACCGGTTTGAGACTACTTTTGCTTTGTGACCCGGTGCATTGTCCTGCTGGAAGGAGCCATTAGAAGATTGTGCTCATGAAGGGATGCACATACATCTGCAACAAAACTCAAATAGGCTGTGGCATTCAAGCGATGATAGATTGGTATTAAGGGGCCCAAAGAAAAAAATCTCCACACCATTACACCACCGCTACCAGCCTGGGCTGTTGACACAAGGCATGGTCCAAGGATTCCTGTGGTTGGTTGTCTGTGTGCCTCAGCAGAAATCGAAATTCATCAGACCGGGCTACGTTTTTCCAGTCTCCAACCGTCCAGTTTTGGTGAGCCTGTGCCCAATGCAGCCTCAGCTTCCTGTTCTTGGCTGACAGTATTGGAACCAGACGTGGTCTACTGTTGTAACCCATCCGCTGCAAGGTTCGACGTGTCGTCAAGGCGTGTAGACCACTGAGATGTTTTTTCTGCTCACCACAATTGTACAGAGTGAGTTATCTGAGTTACCATAGCCTGTTAGCTCCAACCAGTCTGGCCATTCTCTGTTGACCTCTCTCATCAACAAGGCGTTTCTGTCCGCAGAACTGCCGCTCACTGGTTGTTATTTGTTTTACGCACCGTTCTGAGTAAACTCTAGAGATTGTTGTGTGTGAAGATCCCAGGAGATCAGCAGTTACAGAAATAGTCAAACCAGCCCGCCTGGCACAAACAATCGTGCCACGGTCCAAAACACCGAGATCACATTTTTTCCCCTGATTCTGAAGGTTGATGTGAACGCTAACTGAAGCTGCTGACCCGTACCTGCATGATTTTTTACATTGCCCTGCTGCCACACGATTGGCTGATTAGATAATGTGTGAATAAGTAGGTGTACAGGAGTTCCTAATAAAAAAAAAAAGTGCTCAGTGAGTGTATATTTGGTACAGGGCCGAGTGTGGGTATTATGTATTAGCCAGAAACAGGACAGGTAATGAGGTAGATGATTCTTTAAACTGATGACAATCGAAATGTTACTTTTTTCCACAGAACTTCGGACCACTAAGAAGGATTATCTTGGGAAAAAAAAGGGGGGGGGGGGGGTTCGTGGATAACAGGAGTGCAGCAGGTGAATATGAAGGCAGGTATTAAGTTCAGTGGTGGGCTTAGGGTTTCAAAACATCAGAAATGTTGACTGATGCTGAAGAACTTCATTCAATTGGAGACGGGTATATGGAAAAATCTCATAGAATGTTTTCTGAAAATAAAGACCTCATAAATTCAAGATTATTCAATGACTTTTAGGCTGAATATCTGAAAATTGCTCATGTAGGAGTGCTTATTTTAATGCAATAGTTCCCACATGGTGTTATTTTTGCATCCTTGGCTATAACATCTCTTCGCCATGATCTTCTTTTGCTGCTTATCTATAATTTCCTGCTGTTGCAGTGACCTCATTTCCCCAGGAGGATTACTAAAGTTCAGCATCTCTCTCAATACCTTTAATCCATGATGTATAAAATCATGAGATGTCAGAGATACGGCCCGCCAGGAAACTTTTTTCTTTTATTAAAATATTTGCATTCAGTTATTAACAACTAAGTGTAATAAGTATGGCCGTCAATTAACCGCGTTTATTTAGTTAATCATAAAAAAAAGAAAACGCGCTTAAAAAAAAAAAAAAAATACGCAATTAATACATTTTGCTTTAAGATATTGATATAAACAATATATTGACTTCTAAAGTCACCTTTTGTAATGTCTATTCAATGTTTTACTTGTCTGCCATAATGTAATGTCTTTTAATTGAAATATCTTCATTTGGGGGCTTTTCCCAGCAAATATTGATAAATGTGATTATTTATGATAAATTTGATTCATTAAATACAGATCATCTAACTATTAAGGACGGAATCTCAGTGTCTGTCTGTGTGTGTGTGTGTCCTTCGATTATCTCGACAGCGGTTCATCCGATCGACTTCACACTTGGCAAGTGTATTGCTGGGGAGGACGTGCAGTGTCGAATTTGGTGTCATTTGAACATGCAACACTGATAATATGAAAACACTTTCAATAAACAGCGAACTGTGAGCCAGCGAGGGGCGGGGCTTCAGGGCTCTGCGACTTAGTCACAATTTGAATGCAATTTTAATCTTCCATTGTGGAACACAGAACTGAATGATTGACGTTTTGTTGAACATTAAAATGTCTTAGAAAGTCCTAAATTATGAATGGGCATGCACTAGTGTAATTCTTCTTAATTAATTTGATTAAAAATTGTAATCGATTGACAGCCCTAGTAATAAGCACAGTGAGAAGTTTCTGTGATGATTAACGAACTAAAACGAGCACTACGAACTATCTCCATCCGCAGGGAGTAGGAAAAACTGAGTTGCTGCATGAAAAATGGCTTTAAGTTAGCCTAGCATGGCAAGAATGCTGCTAAACAAGAAAAAGGTTGACACAGAATGTAGGGTATTTATAGATAGATGGAAAGAGCAGTTTTTCTTCTGAGAGGTACATGGCAAAGCTATATGCCTTATTTGCTCACAACAAGTGGCTGTAGCAAAGGAGCATTAACATCAAACAACACTATAAGACCCATGCAGAAAAATATGACAAGTAAACAGGGCGACTATGAACTGAAAAGGTTCATGAGCTAGCATCATCTCTAAAAAAAAAAACAACAATCTATATACTCCATATGTCTAGAGACACATGATGGAGCAGTTGAGTCCAGCTATATCATTGCCAGTGAAACCGATGCAGTGTCCAAAACGCTCTCAGAGGGGAATTAGTGAAGACCTGCATGCTAAAGGCAGCCGAGCCGGTATGCCCTGAGAAGCGACAAGCTTTAGCTAACGTTAGCTTGTCGAGAACTACTGTGGCTGGAGATTTTAATAGTCAAATTTGAGTCTTTTATTGCATTCTCTAATGCTATTGATGAAACTGCATATTTGACAATCACTGACGAGTTCATAGAGCTCGTGCCAATGACAGACACTACCAAGGCTAATGACGCGGTCGCTAGCCTTGTCGGGGCCCTCAACAGACTGGAGGTGGACTGGAGTCGCGCAGTCAGTGTGGTAGCAGACAGTGCACCATCAACGGTCAGGAAAAGGGCAGGTGTGGTTGTAAAACTCAGAGAGAAGGTTCAGGCTGTTAACCCAGAGCAAGTGTTCTGGAACTTTCACTGTATATTACATAAAGAAGCCTCAAGCAGCAAGAGCCTGAAAACGGGCAACGTCACAAGTGTCGTTATCCAAACTGTGACTTTTATCAGCGCTAAAGGACTTCACCATCGGCAATTTGAGGCTCTTTTTATCAGAACACAATATCACGCACGGCTTGCCCTTCCACACTGAGGTCCGCAGGTTGAGCCGAGGAGCAGTGGTCAAAAACTTCTTCAAATTACACACGAAATTGCCCAATTCACGGAGCAGAAAGGAAAGCCACAGAGACAGAGTTGACAGAGTGAGATGAGCCACACTGGCTCACAGATCTTGCCTTTGTAATGGACATGGACATGCAGGGCCGACAACAAACTCGTGAGAGTACTACGATAGCGTCCGAGCTTTCCAAATGAAACAGTCTCTGTGGGAGACGTAGCTTTCCCAGCACAACCCAGGCCACTTCCGCCGTCTAAAATCTCTACCTGTCGACATGGACAGTATGGATACATACAAGAACATGCTGTCCAGGACTACATGCCAGTTTAACCATCGATTCACTGTCTTCATTCAACTGGAGTAGGACTTTGCACTGTTTTGCTTTCCGTTCACCATCAACGCATCAGATGTGCCAGAGAAACTCAAGATGGAGCTCATCCAACTGCATTGTAGCGTACCGTCGAAGGATAAATTTGCATCTGTTGGATTGGAATCCGATCAAGGTCTAACGCCAAATTACACAAAGATGACAGCCTTTGCAACAAAGATGCTTTGTATGTTTGGGACAACATATCTATGCGAGCAGGCTTCCTCGTGATGAACATTGACACGTCCAAACCGTGCAATCGGCTGACAAGCGGACATCTAAATGACATAATGAGAATCGCAGCTACCAAGAAACTGGTCCCCTATGTCGACAGGCTGGTAAAAGCCAAAAAGTGTCAGATGTCAACCAGCGAGTGAAAATGTAAGTAGCCTCTTCCTTTTCACACACTCAACTGCACATATATTGCCGTCCAGAACCACTCACAAATAAATTGCATTCTTTCAAATGTAGAATTAATGAATAACACTTGAACTTGAGATATTCAAACACAATATGTGATTATTGTTAATAGTTGTATGAAAGTGAAACAGGTTTTCTATGGCACTCATGATCGGCTATTTGTTGCACTTCTCTCTTCTACTTGATATGTATTCTTGTTAGTAAAATTTCTCATTGATTGGTATCTGTAGGCCTTCTTGAATGATTTCAAATAATAAATCCGCAAGTAACCTAAATATCCATGTGTTGAGTCAAATTGATTAAAGCAAAAGATAAGCTACATTTTGAAAAGGAGATATTACTACTTTTAATTTAAAAAAATGAATAAATGTACGATCTCCAACCATGGCAAAACATAATTTCAACTTGAATGCTGTTCAGGTTTTCAATGACAATCCGGGCACACAGTTAAAATCTGTAGTTATGATCATTAAGCATGCTTGTCTACACATGTCTGTTTTGCTTGTTTACCTTTCTCTAAGGTGGAGTCCTGTGATGAGGTTTCTGATGCCAGTGTGCCCAAAGACTCTTTAACTTCCTCATTTGACGACTCACCCTTGGGTGGACTCTGAAAATAATATACATCATTTATGAAAAAAAGACTGGCCATTTAGAGATTTACACCACAATTTAAGGAATACATAGACATATATACACAAACAGATTTAGCGGTAATCCAGAAGGTAATCCTATTTGATACATGTTTTTGATAGCTTATGTATGTGCTGCTTTATATTGGTGGCGGGGCCCTCTGTTCAGCGGCTAGAATGTATTGACATGCAGGAAGTGAAAGAAAGCCACAGTGAATTCTGTAAAGCACCAGTACAAACTTGTTTTGGTCAGTAAACTGTCGATATGGAATAAAGTTCACAAAAATAAATAAATAAAAATTTTGAAAAACTGCATCCTCGAAAAAAAAATTTAAGATTCCCACCACCTCAAGTGATCAAGACAAAAAGATAATAAAAAATATCAATTTAAATCAGAATCTCTCAGAGGGTATTCTTTAGATAAAGCAAGGGACCATCAAAGCGAAGACGAGGATGTTGAAAAATACATTGCAGTTTCGTATGGAATTCTGGGATTTGCAGTGTAATCCTGCCCACAGAACATCTTATGGATTGTCACTAAAAAACAAACAAGAGGCCGTGTTTGCTCACCAGTACTCGTTCTGACATGTTCTGTCCAAAGACAAATTTTGCCCCGGATTCTATATTATTTGTTGCATTTTTTGAGCTGCAGAGAGGGGGAAAAACAATTGTAAATTAGTTTGAGTCTGAGACTGGAGAAGCGTTTCCAGAAAAAGAAATAATAGAAAAAGAAAATCAAGAAAACTTCCTGCCGACATTACCTTGGGGTGGAGATGTACTGTAGGAAATAGTTGGTGCCCTCTGACTGAGACTCTAGTGACACACCGTCCTTAGATTTGTCGCCTGTCCTGTTCTCTTCCAACTAGGGAGGAAAAGACATGTTGATAGAGGCGAGGCTACGAGGAGGAACAACCCATCGGTCAATAGGGGACATGCAAAATAATTCGAATGTATGAAACCTTTGCTCTGTCCTTGATATTCTGACCAAACACAAAGGACGCTGCTACGTCCGATTCTTTCTTCTCTCCTCTGGTTCCCTCTTTGTTACCACTCGCTCGGTCTTCCTCTTTTTCATGTTTCTATAAAGAGGAAATGGATTATATGTATGAGGTTCGCATTCATTGGGCCAGTTCAGTCACTGATTCCTATTCTGATTTAAAATAAAAAAATAAAAAATAAAAATAAAAAGTCTCAAGTTTCCTTGATGAAGATGCCTCACAAGTGCTTCAGACCACCCTGGGGTGGCAAGACTCATTTGGGGCAGAGTCATTTTCGTTCCCATTAAAACTACAGGACATATTACCGTTCTTTTTCTATCCAGCCAAAAAACAAAAAGACAGGTTGAGATGAGACGGTGGCCGCTGCTCCTCACCGGTGATTTAGCTGTGCTGACCGAGTGCTCTGTGTTGTTCAGAAAGAGCGACTGGGCCCCAGGTGCCTCGTCCGATGACTTTTTCACTCCGTTGGTCCCACAGCTGGAGTCTGCCAACATAATGATAAAGGGGGAACATCCATCCATTTTCTGATACTGTGAAATGTAGACTTACTTAATTTGTCTAGGGGACAAAAATCAGAAACGCCGTAGAGGCAAAATAGTGTGGACACACTCACTCGACTCTGCGTGGGTCTTGGAGGGTGGTGCTTGGAGCATGGCAGGACGAAGGACACTACGCTGCTGCTCCTTGGGTTTCTGACTGGGGAGGCCTACAACACACATTAAACAAATACCAATGCCCTTGCTTTAATAAAAGCATTTCAACAACTTTCCTTGTAGAGCCCAACCGGTGCCAGATTTTTTTTTTGTCCGACGCCAATCTGATTTTAGTGAGGCCTACGAATTTCTGAAGTTTTGACTGATATTTTGTCAGAAAGTGCAAGATTTTCCAAATCTATTTGAAAAGCTTATATTGTATTAAAGTTTCTATATTTGGGAAAATGTGATTTATAAGCTAATAAAAAGAAATAAACACTCAAATAAAAACACACAAAGAACTTTTTGAAAGATAAAAATGTAGAAGACTATATTCAATATTATATTATATATATATAATATTGTAAAATATTGAATATATTAAACTTCAATACGTGAAAAGAAAATGTAACTTTGATTATACAATGAGCAATTAAATAAGTAAATATAGAAAACACAATGGTCCCTCCCCTAAGTTATGTTGCAAAACAGCGGTAGAACTGCTTTAGAGCAATATTTACCTAAATATTTGACGTTATCTGCACATGGAGCGAGAGTAAACAAACAGGGACTTATAATGCCTAGTCGGACTTCCGTGCTTATTTTGGTGAGCAACTCAAAAGTAGAGTAATAAGTCACTTATTACCTTACACAGAATCTGTGCAGACAAGTCTTGCTGTTGAGAATATTGGATGACGGACAAGTGACACTGACAAACATGTTATTACAGAAGTAGCAGGTGAGCTGCTGTGGGTAATTCTAGTAAATAGCAATAACAACGTTCAAACAGACAAGTAAAGGATAAATAATCAATGTTTTTGTTTATGATACTAATTTAAAAATGAGGACACATCGGCTGCATAACTGTCAATCCCGATGTTGTCAAAAAAGTCAAATAATGACCGCTATATCGGCCAAAACTATATATATCGGTCGGCCTCAAATTCCTTGTGAGTGTATTGGATCTATATTAGTATCTCTGGGCCTGCGTACAAACGTTTTACACATAATTTTGAGATTCATAAATATATTAGGACTTTAATTTGTGCTCAATTACAAATTTAGAACTGCCCCAGATCATTTGCACAAGTCATAAAAGCCTCATAGGCCTCAAAAAAAGATATAGATACATCACATCACATAAACCTCATTAATCTCTCAATTCACATTAATCTCCAAGCAGGTGTGACAATAACACCTCATGTGGCATCGGCTGCCTGGCTACAGGGACACAAGGTGAGCTGAAAGTGACCCCACGTTTATCCTGCTGGTGATCAGGGTAAACAAATTCTATGAGGGCTCAGTCAGACTTTATTTTGACTGGAATTAGACAAAGCCAGCAAAGAAATTACAGCTAGTGGGACGCTTAACACGGGTCAACAATAAGTAGCAATTTTTTTTTATTTTTTTTTTTAATCCAGACAGGTAACATGATTGTACAAGACGCAGCAGTTGTTTCAATATGACTAGTGCTATCCACTTTCATATGACTGATTTAAAAAATAAAATAAAATAAAAATTGTTAACTAACCTGAACTGGGTGCTTGTCCGTGGATAAGAGTGGGTGGCTTCAAACGGAACCCCATAGGCTTCTCCTCTGGCCAGATGAAACACAAGAGGAGGCAAGGGTATTAAAAAAAGAAGGAAAAAAAGATCCAAGATGCCAAGCTTCGCAGGCAACCTACAAAGAAGGTTACCCTCCATCTGTCTTTGCACCTTTGTAACCACAGGACCAGTTTCTATGGTAACCGTGTTGAACTCCAGAGCTGCGCTGCTGTCCGAACCCTGTGCTGTAGGACCATAGCCGCTGGGGCGTCTGATCAACTGTGATCAAAACCTCTCTTTCGCTTCACCTCAGAGCCTTTGTTGACCCATTCCTACTTAAGGAGTTTTAAGGCCAAATTCCATATAAATTGTAAAAAAATATATATGTCAACAACCCTTTGAAATGTGAACATAAATCACAAGGCTTCTTAAAACCAACTCCTGTCAGCAAATGTCATTGTACTCCAGCCTTCTACTCAAATGTATGCCCTAAGATAAATAATCCCAATGAACTTTAAGGATGAGCAGATATCAAGGCTGTGACTCCAAAATTTTCTAACTCCTCAGGACAAAGACAGTTGAAACGGCTCACCTGGCTCAGAGTCAGAGTTCCCAGTTGGAGACTGGCAGAAACTTGAGGGCATGAATACATTGTTCTTGGGCACTGTGAATGGGGAGGATAGACATGACACTCAGCATACAAAACACTGTCCAGATCACAAGCAGGAGTGTGCTTAGTCACCGTGCAGCCTCACCAGAATGTGAAGGTGGGAACTGTTGTGTTAGTGATGAGGTTCTCTCCCTTTTCACCGGGGGGCAGTAGCTTCCCTCATCCTTGTCGGAATCTGTGGGAAGCCATCAAATATTAATAGCTCAAACAGCCTGTTAATACCTTACTTAATAAAGACTAGGGATACAACGGTATGTTTTCGAATCGTTCGATACTCCCCCTACGGTTCAATACGCACCAATACCAATCAATACGATACCACGGTAGAAGTCCATTGGACGTGCTGGCGAACCATAAGGGTAAGTGCCGTAAGTGCTGCTTGCTATTGAATCCACTGGTGCATCTCCACTGACCACGTCAGCCGCGCGGGGTCTGTGCGGAGCCGCACAGCATTTCTCTATTTTAGTGCGAGAGGTTTTGGGGTTTTTTTGGACTGCGCGCGGCCTCATGAGCCCTTTCAATAGAAACACAAGATAAAACTACATAGAAATGTTTTTGTAAAGAGTGAAATCAATTTAAATGTGTTTTATGAGTCAACATTGTACCTAGAGCTGCTGTCTGATTTACTTATTGATCAAGACCCATTTTAAATACAAACAACAAACATATATTACAACTACCCCGGGGTTGAGGGGTCCAGTCCGAAAACAACCAACCCCCTGGGATGGTCGTGTCCCTTTTTATCACAAACTTAACTTCAGGCACTCTCTCGCTCTCATTTCCACTCGCACTAGTGTTGGGTCGTTCAAGAACGATCCGGTTCTTTTGAACGGCTCTTTTGTGGGAACAAAGGGAACCGAGTTTCAATGATGAGCCGTTGTTTTCTTTTTTGCCAAGTTTTACAAACCACGAATGAACTTGAAGTCCTGTCTCCCCACTCCCCCCACAGTTATACACAGAGCGTTACACTAGTTATTTATGGAAAAATACTAAAAATATAAATCATTTTTTACACATTTTAACTAGTGTGTAAAAAAAAAAAAAATATATATATATATATATAATTTTTTCTTCTTCTTCTTAAATATTAAGAAACTGTGCCGTGGCCCAATAACTGTGATAGATATCGAACTGTGGGCCCACAGTTACGTTGCATCCATAATAAAGACGGTTCAGATTAAAATACTCTTTGCAGTACAGCTGACAACTTGCATGTCAAAATATACCTTCTCCATCTTCTGCACTTGATCCTTCCGCCGATCGCTGTGACAGACGACAATGTGATTGATTAGAAAGAAACATACAAAGAGCAGTAATATGAGCAGAGTGAAGTTCTTTAAATCATAGAATTCAAAAACAGAATGAATATTAGCTATGTCTCCATTTGATCATGTAGCACTCAGCATTGCCGTTGAGGTTGATGCAAGTGAAAGCATAAGAGATTAGCAGGCCAAATAACGTGTCAAGTTATATAAGATTTTGTGAAATTGGATGTCTCATTCAAACTTTTTACAGGAGATGGGCTATAGAGCCAAATAGATTTTTCATTATTTTAAAAAGGTATGCAATAGAATTCAAATTTTTCGAACAAATTTGCAACCCCAGTTGCAGGTTATTTGATAAAAATGGTTATCATGACAATTCAACTATATTGTTTATTTTAGACAGTATTATAAAAGACATACTTAAGTACCTGCAAATAATATTACACAGCCCTATTTTTCTATCATTATCTCGCACAGTGGCGGATTTAAATACAGCAAACAGCTCTCATCCAATAAATGCATTTATCGAAAACAGTGCAGCCTGGACGTCAATAAGAACAACAATCACACAAATGTAACTTCAGGCACAAATAAAAACAGTAAACCTTACCTTCTGTGCTTTATCTTTTTGGAAAACAAACATAGGAGGTGCTATGGCAGGCTTTTCTGTTAAGAGAAGATGTGGGCTAGTCACACTTGTTAAAAGTTGGGTATAACACAAATCAGGTCTTTTAAGTTTCACTTGATGGCTTCAGGGTCTAAAATAGCCCAGTCCGTACCCTACTAACACCTTGGCCTAGATTCCCCCCCCCCAAAAGGGAAGGGATGTAAACGATTAGAACCTGCATGTCAACACAGACGAGTGTTATTATCATAATTACAAACTCACACAGTAATCACAAAGTCATCACATCAATATCTAACATTCAACATCTTTCACCAACCCAGTCACAGAAAACAAAGGCATACAAGGACTGAAAACCACCTTTTGACCCAAATAGAAATATTTTAACTAGAACTCAGTGAATGAGACGAAAAAAATATATATATATTTGTGTAATCACATTTAAGTGTCATAGAATGGACCTGCACACGATGACATCCAAAGCAACTGCTATGGACAAGACACCTTTCAAGCGCCACAAACCTTTCTCTGCTATTTTACGTGGCCAAAATCCAAGTGTGCTTGGTAAATAAGAGCACATGATTAAGCTGGCTGGAAGTCAATGCTTCTTTAAACATAACCGGTATAATATTGCTCAAAAAAAATGGACAGAGTGTGTGTATAAGGAGCGAGGAAGCAGTCAGGTGCTGGATGTGAGGTGTGGATCCATAGAGGGATATTATATAATGCATTAATTACCACACGCGACGTATTTAGAGGGGGATCGTAATAACTTCACCTCACAACAGTTGTTGACCATACACCGAGCATCGAAATTGAAATGCTATCATCATAATTGGGATCGATTTTTCCCTACAATGTTGTGAGTGTGCACACACACACACACACACACACACACACACACAATGTATATCACCAGGCTCCCAACGTCACACACACTATGTTTATCACCAGGCTCCCAGCGTCGATATTAGTTGCTTGGGGAATAGGGTAATTAAACGGATATAAATATAACATTCAAATGAAGTAAGTGACCCGTATTTAGCAAAACAAACTGATATGTATCTGTTCTGTTGATCTGTCACGACAACATGTGGATATGTGCGTTAAGTGGCATTTACGAATGGAACTGAGTCGTCCCGGCTTAGAGCCTCCAACTACCATTAATACTAGCTGATCCGTTCCAGGAAACAGCCCACACCGCCGGTTGTTCGCCGCTAAGCACCGGGGCTCGAATGCTATGCTAAGCTAAGCTAGGCTCCAGTAAGCTAAGCTAAGCCTGGTAGCGCACCAACGCACCCGTTCATGAGTCATCACGCATGACTTGCGGCGGCGCCGGGGGACTCGTTAACAGCCACGGACGCTCACAAGCCACCGACGGAATGAATAATTACTTTGCGACGGTTAAATGGAAGCGAGTGAGAAGGCAGTCGCTCCAGCCGTTAGACGGAGACGTTCCTCCTGGTTAGCATAGGGCGCGCTCCCCGCGTAAATAGAACCCCAAACAACCCCCAGATGAACCGACACACACGCCAAGTTGTGTTTCTGTTGTAACCGCTGATTATCATCTAAAGAGCCGGCAAAAATAACGCCCTTCGCCTTTTCACCCATTCAACTATATTACTGACAGCAGCTAAGCACTGCCTCTTGTATTATAGCGTAATGTATATTAACTACAATGACCGGGTACTCTCGCTCTGACGGGAACACAATTCTCCCCACGAATTAGACGGAGCCCGGTCGAATGCTAACCGCTAGCCCGTTAACGTTGGTGTCGCTCAAACCGCCGGCGAACGGAAAACGGGCAGACCCTCAACCGGACCGGTCCCGGGGATCCTATTCGGGTGTTTTTCACGGAACCCCGGCGTGGCCTCGCCGGCGGACGCCGCGCGGCGGGGCGCCCTTTTTGTTTTGTTTTCTCACATCGCGACTACTCACCTTCGTTTGCCAAGTCCGCCATTTTACTTCTCCGCTCACACCCACAACCCACCGCGAAGACGATACAGTGGGAAGGCAGAGCCGAGCGGCGGCGGGGCGCTCCGGTCCACATTGTTATTATTCTTATTCTTATTCTTATTCTTATTCTTATTCTTATTCTTATTCTTATTCTTATTCTTATTATTGTTGTTGTTATTATTACGCGTATTGTTATTACTATTATTATTATAATTGTTGTTGTTGTTGTTGTTGTTGTTGTTGTTGTTATTATTACGCGTATTGTTATTACTATTATTATTATAATTGTTGTTGTTGTTGTTGTTGTTGTTATTATTATTACTGTGTGATTGCTGCAAACAATCAAACTCAATCAAAAATCGTCTCTCTTTGTACTTATTGTCATTATTGATATTATTATAATTGATGTTATTGTTATTATTATTATTATCATCATTATCATCATTATTATTATAATTGTTATTCTTCCGTACGTTTTTTCGAATTGCGTCCACTCCCATTTTTGCAAACAGACACATCATTCCATTTCACATGTCGAGCATATTTGTCTCATGCGGGCTATTACCTTTTCTTTTCTGCATGTGTAACCGTTATATTATGAATTATTCATGAATATCTCAACTGCTATACGCGCTCAAGTCCTCATACCTGGCACACAGGTGGCCCGCGGAGACGCGCTCAACATATTAAAGCTTGTGCGCAACAGCGCCACCGCGTGGTCGAGCTTTAAGCATTTTACACATGAACCGTGAGGTGGAGGGTAAACATTTTTGGACGGTGTGTTCCTCGGACGAAGGGGCCACGCACATTCAGGCCTTTACAAATGTTTCCTCCGTTTTGGATTTAGTGCTTAGCGCTTTTGTTTTTTTGGACTCTTTTGGCAGATATTTCACCGAATCTTCACCGAATCTGGCGCATACCATAATCAGAGGACCCCCAAACGAGACTCATGAGTTCGTTCTTTTGCCGTTTGTGTGTAATTGGTTACCAAACTTTTCAAGGTGTGGCCGGAGGCACTTAACGGGGCATAACTCTTCAATGCCGGATTGGATCGCAACCAAATTTGGGAGTGTTGTACACACAGCCACCATGTACACGCCTGCAACATTGCATACATTTATACCCACAGGGGGCGCTACGGGAACGATATAATGTGGTATTTCTACATTTCTGTCGTCTTTAATAAGATGGAACTTGGTCCACGACTCCTCCACCAGCATCTGCACAGCAACAACAGCGCCACCTTGTGGCCACTGATAAAAGACCACCGTTATTCAATGACCACCGACTTTGGGGGCTTCCTTCAACAGATGCAGTAATCACACCCATTTTCTTCAGGATATGCAAATACCTATTATTATTATTATTATTATTATTATTATTATTATTATTATTATTTTATATATATATATATATATTTTAATTGTTATTACTATTATATTGTCTTTTGATATTTTCATATATGTTGTCATAGAAACGTGGGTTTACATGTACATTATTATTATTTTTGTTGGTGGTGACGGTGGTGTCGGCTTTTTGTTATCATTATTATTATCATTATTGACATTATTGTAAGCCTAAAAACGTGGGTCAAATATTAGGATTAATTAATAAATGTTTTGACTGCAAACCTACCTTATCCCTACCGCTAGATGGGGATATCGGTACTGGAACTGGAACTGGAAAATAGATAGATAGATAGATAGATAGATAGATAGAGAGATAGACAGACAGACAGACAGACAGACAGACAGAAAAAATTGTGCCAAGTAAACAAAAAGAACAGGATGCAGGTGGAATGAGTACAAATACTTGGTTGCTTTACAAAATTTAGTGCAAATGATCACATTGGTGAGTCGACCGAGTGTGGTTCGCAGATGTACATTGCACAATATGAACTTGTTTTTTGGTAAAAACCAGAGCAAGCCGCAGTGTGTTTTATGATTTGTACCACACAGGGTTGGCATTTTTACGGGTGAAATCTTAGTCCCGAGGGGGAAGCCAAAATCAACACAACTTTACAGCAATTCTTTATCACTAAAAGTTTATTATTTTTCGTGTGTGGCCGATGTTTTTCTTGGAACATCAGTCGAATTTTTACGTGCTGATGTTTTCCTCGCAACGCCAATTGATGTAATAGAAATGGCATTTAAATCAAACAGACAAGACTTTATTTTTTTCTTATAGTCTGTGAAGATAAATCATCAGGTGCTTCACAATAAGAAGAAAATGGTTGGGTTTTTTTCGCTGCAGACCTCCCAAAGCACAGCCGCTGATTTCAAGGTGCACAAGATGAGCAGCCAGAGATAGAATCACACAGATCAAAACGAAGGAAACTTGTTTTAAAGACAACACTATATTAACCCCTCAGGGGGGAATTCACAAGTCTTGGATTTCCCAGAACTCAAACCACAACCTCGTAAAAAACCCACGCCCCTGAATATCACCCTACATGGAAATCAATAAAGGGTTATCTCATGTTAATAATTTACTATGTGGGCTCTACAATAATAATTAAAGGTCAGATCAGTGCACATAATCTTTTTTTTGTTGGTCTGTAAGAGCTCGAGCACAGCACTCAAAAGTTGCCACTCACACCGAAAGAGAAGACCTGCCAATGCCAGGCTTCACCCGACTATGATTCATGGCTTCTCAGGGATTTATTCTTCCAAATGAATACAGAAGTGACAGCAGCCATGCTGGCTAAAACAACTCGAGATGGTCCCATGATTTAGTTGAAGACAAAACTGGGTTCAAGCTGCACCACCGTTCCCTGACAGCTCCTCTTTCCCATCGTTCTAGTCCAAAAGCCTGCTCTGAAGTACCGTGATTGCACACATGGAGCCAAAAACAATATGTGTTCTGGAAAACAGAGCTCTCCTTCTGAGGCAATCATCGTTATCGCCCGAGGGCACAGCAGTGTATATATGGCTAATATATACATACTTTATATGCAGGATATATTTGTGCATTAAGAGAAGTTTGTCCACACCAATTTGCCCTGCCCCATATTTCTGGTGCGAGCGGGACACGCAGGAGAGTTTCAAATTGTCATGTTAATTGACGAGGTGGAACGCCGAACGATCCCTCTGCCGTCAAAGACGACTCTGAGGTTCGTGGAACGGCTCATTAGGCTGCCAGGGGTAAACAGTGGAGAACACGATCAGATGTCTTTCCGAGCACTCACGGCCCATTAGAATGTGGCACAAAGCTTTCAGTATTTAAACAAAATCCACTGTGAAATGGAAAGGAATACTTGGGGGAGTTAGGCAATGCTGACAGGACTTTTCAGAGGGCACCCACTCTCAACTGTCAGAATACAACGCAGCCAAGTTATATCAAGATACAAGTTGGGTTTCGCATTCAACCAAATTGTTTACCAAGATCTAGCTGCTGACTAACCCCAACTTCACTTGAAGTGCTACAGACACAGAAAGTTGACAGAATGGTAAATAATGAAATAAATGAAATAAAATATGTATACAATCTAAAAATAAACATTAAACATTAACAGGGAGAAGGACACATCAAACATCACATTTATCAGCTCAGGCAGTGCAGGGTACGCTAAAGTAAAGTGTGTTCCATACGTATATTGTAGTTAGTGCAGGAAGTGAATATATAATGATGGTACTAGCAGCATGTGGTGTGTTGAAATATTTTCTAGTGGTGTAATATGCAAATATAATACATATGTATTTATATACAGTATATACAGTATATATATATATATATGGTATGATTGCAGTTGCTATAGTATAATGATACTTCTACTACTACTACTATTACTACTACTACTACTAATAATAATAATAATAACAATAATAATAATAGTAATCATCATCCTCCGCATCATCATCACCCTCATCATCATCATTTTCATCATCATCATCATCATCATCATCATCATCATCATCATCATCATAACAGTTATACTAGTAATCATGATAATACTTACTTTGTGAAGTTGTTTTACCCAGAACAATGTATTGTTTGGATGAATTGAATGAAAGGAATCATAATCTACCTATTATAGAGAAAAAATGCTCATATGTTGCTGATTTCGTTTTTTATATTTTATATTTTAAGGAAAAGCTAAAAATTGAAATACCACGGTCTTGATATATATATATATATATATATATATATATATATAATTTGAGAGAGGGAATGAATTGGAAATATTTCGCAACATACTTTTCCCTATTCAAAAAAAATGTCCATGGATGCCATCGTACATCCCTGTTCACAATGTTCCAGACCAAATCCCAACTACCATCCCATAACACGTCAAACTGTCCCCTGCCAAGTTTCTCAACAAAGGGCAAGCTCCAACAACTGCTCCTGTTCATTTATTTATTTATTTATTTATTTATTTATTTATTTATTTATTTAGTTTCCGTGTGCCGTTACATACATGCAAGAGCAGGTTTTTCATGAAAAGAATGTTCTGTAAAACGCACGGCAGAAATGAGAGAGTTTCTCAACAATCCTGTCAAACGTTTCATTGGACTAAGGTGGAAATAAAATCCTTTGGCGCACAACACAGGCCAGACTCCCAAGTTTGTTGTTGTTGTATTTAGAGTAAAAAAATAGCATATTCTATACTTTTTTTTGCCTGGTGCCATTTAAGAAAGAGCCGGTGTGTTTGCATTACTCCTCTGTTCTTTCCATACTGTTTGCATTGTTGGTGGCAGGGTCCGTCACGCCTTCTCGTGCAAGGATGACAAAGTCAGGCACGTGTGACTGTGGATATGGATGGACGCACACAAAAAAGAGCAAAGAACAATCCCCACCAGCTCAAGTGACCAAGAAAAAAAATATCAACCTATCGGAAAAAGGCCAACTGCAGAGAAACGCATTTGATGAGACGCCACTTTTAAAGTGATGGGGAGCGTTTTGATGTTTGTTTTTAGCCACAAACTCTATGACGGGGCAACAGCGAGCGCCGAACATTATAGTTTCATGTGTCAGTCGCAAGCGCGTATGTCAAATCCAAAAGGCAAATCTCATCTCACAGGTGCCAGAATCGAAAAGGAAAGTAAAAAGAGAACTGTCGCCGAGGTCCAAAGGTGGATGAATTTATTGAAACATGATCGCTTGCACCACGCCCCGCAGAGCTTTTATAAGCATCTCGCCTGCACAGGCATTCAGACACGGGGGACACACTGCAAGTCAAACACCTGGGGAATAAAAGGTGAGAAACCTGCTGCATTTATACAAAGGGCAAATAAGTTTGGTGCTCTCTTCATTCCATCATTCTTCAGAGAAAAAAAAAATGTCTTTGTCCTTTACTCGTTTTTTTGGTATTTTTGATCATCGTTTTAGGGCATAGCATCACAAAACAAGTGTTATTTTAGGTTTTTAATTTTTTTCTTTACCTTTTTCTGTTCCTCTCCATTCAAACTGATTTTAAATAAGATGATGGGACTGAGTAAAAATCGAAATCAGTGGAATGCAAGAGGGAATACTCCCTTAAAAAAAGAAAAAACAACACAAAATTATAAGAAAGGGATTTCAAATCAATAAACCAATAAAGGGGTAAAACGGATTTTCTTTGTTTCCCAAAGCTAAGCTCCAAGGTTCATTTGAAGCGGGAGATCTTGTTGGGCGTGGGTGTATTGGCAGTAAAACAATCTCAAATTGTTCAGGGTCCCTGATCTCAATCTCTTCTCTTTGCTAATCATTCACACAGCTGCAGTCGGAGCCATGCACTTCAACGGCCTGTTCTTCGTCCTCCTCCTGACCTGTCTTTGTCTGGCGGTGGCACAAGGTAGGTGACTCCAAAATAAATAAATAAATACTGCCGTGCCATAATTGGAGCAAAGTCGATTGATTTTATGGCAGCAGATCGGAGGTGATACAAATCTCTCTTCCTCTAGGTTCCTATGACGACTGCTGTTATAACTATGTTCCCGAGGTCAAAAGGGGCATCAAGAGGTTGATTGTGAATTTCAGGATTCAGGAGATGGACGGCGGCTGCAACCTCCACGCCACAGTGTAGGTATCAGTGCGCCGCGGTGTCGCAGATCATGTCGGGAGATTCAGAGATTTTGAGAAAGGGGTTTGAGGAAGGAGCCCGTCCGCATGAGTGCCTAACACCAACCGGTTTCTTTATTTCCGTGTAACCTTTAGGTTTGTCCTGAAGAAGGGCCGCTTTCTGTGCGGCAACCCCAGTGAGAAATGGGTGAAAGACCAAATGCGGAAGATCAAGAAGATCAAAAAGGTAAATAGTGTTTTTCCCTGGAAAGCCTGAATGTCTGTGAAAAAGCATGAACGCATGTCTGAACAGATGTTTTGGCTCTGAGCAGTGGCGGCAGCAGCAGCAGGCGAAGCTCATTCAGCGTCGCTGGTCAGAATAGAGGCTGAAGAAAGTTGCCCTTGACAAGGACACCGTTATTTCTCCACCCTTAGGTGGCTACTGCAGTTTTTTTCTGGCTTTTTGTCTATCTTACACAGAGTGGGACGAGAAGGCCAACACCAATTTCATCCCTGTGTGTCTAGTACAGAGATAATGACAAGCTGTATGCTAACTGTTAGCACAATGCATGGCTGTAGATGGGATCAACTAGCCTAGCTCTTGTGAGATTAGGGAAACACACCCTCCAGCACCTCAAAAGCTGTGTATAAACTGATTTGAATCCACCTGTATTCTCGACTATTTTTCAACGCATAATCATTTATTCACACATGTAAGCCCCCTAAAAGTGTAGAGTATCCCTTTATGTGAAAGTAAATTTAAAGGGACACAAGTTCTTCGAGTCTTTTGTCGTTTGGCAGCTGAGGTAGCGGGTAGCCAGGTAGAACTGTACTTTTTTCTTTCACCGTTGCGTCAAGTGGAGAGCATTGTCCTCTTTCTCAGGAGCGTGGCATGATGCAAATAGCATCATGCCACGCAAATAATAGCAAATAATAATTGACCCATTTGGAACTGGGTCAAACTCGGGTTGCGTAGGCGGACGGACACACACATTGTGTATCTGTGTGAGAGGTTGCCGACCAGTCTAAACACATCGTCATTCTATTTCATGCGTGACAAAACACCCACCACAAAAGGCACAAAATTTGGATGTAATATATATGTAAGCGTGTGTGTACGTTTTGTGTGAGGATATTGTATAAAACAGGTGCTGTTTTTCTACTTTCTGGCATAAAGTGTCTTAATGTGTAATTCACGTTTTCAATATACAATTGCTGTCCAATATCAATGACTTTATAAAGGGGGTGTTGTGGGAAAGGAAAATGTAATTCAGATGTTGAATTGTTTTTGATAATAATTTGTTTTGTTTTGTTTCTTGTTTGTATATGTTAAAAATAAGCCTTTTTTCCACAAATAAATCAGAATAAACTTGCTTTATAAAATTTTCCCTCTGTGTGTGTTTTTTACAGTTGACCAACAACGGAAATATTAATGATCAAAAGTTAATTTGCGTGTCTAAGAATGACAAGAATAACTTTGACCACCCTCCTCACATACTGTAACCACATCACTTCCAAACTATAAAGGGCCCCGCTGCGTCCACGTTATGTAAATGGATTCCCTTGGTACTGGCATTTCCAATACTTACTTTTATTTTACAAATAAAAAGCCAATATTTTTTTTAATGAAAAAAGCTGCAATGAATGCCTTTAAATTCGACCTAGCCCACCGTAAATATTTTCCTCTATTTAAAGATCTGTTTACAAACATTGAGCGTTCACACTGAACTTGTACAGTACCGTACATAATCTTAAGCAAATATGTATCTGCCCCACTCTGTGTACTTTATGACGGTGCAATAACTGTGTGACCACCTCCGCCCACGCCCATATCCTCTCTTACAGTTGAGATAAGATAAGACCATAATTTTATCGATCTCCCTTCGGATAAATTCAGGGATCTATAGTATCAGGTCCAATGTGAAAGGAAAACAAATCATCTTTAAAATCAAAGTAATGAACCATCTCTATGTATAAAACCAGCTTTATAGTAATGATAATTTTTGAGAGACACCTTTTCAAAATGGACATTCAGCATTTTGGAACGTCCCATTGTTTAGTGTTCGAAACCATAAAAAGAAAGATGGAGGCAGGGTTCATTGTTAAATTGGATGCCCTGAAGTCATAATAGTTACATGTCGTGAAAAATATCCGATTTTTCTTCAAGGAGACAGTGGTGTGCGGACCCAAGAAGGGTGTGGCTGCTTAAACCACACTTACCTCCACCACATACTGCCAACACCAAACTGAGGCCAGGGCGAATCCTTGGCCGATTGATTTATAGCCCTCAGCAATAGCTCAATATCTCAATTTTGTTTTCTTCCAGGTCTTCATAGTGTGTGACCTTTAGTCTGAACAGGCACTTGTGGGATCATTTTGATTTATTCCCGTGAGTCATAGACCGATCAGAGACAACCTTAAACCGGTGAAGTGAAGAACATTGCTCAACTCTTTGCAATGGCACCTGTCAAGGGGTGGGATATATCAGGCAGCAAGTGAACAGTCAGTTCTTGGAGTTGATGTGTTGGAAATAATGGGTAAGCGTAAGGGTCTGAGTGACTGAACCGCAAATGGGCGCCCATGGGCTCATTGATGCACGTGGGGAGCAAAGTCTAGCCCGTCTGGTCCGATTCCACAGAAGAGCTACTGTAGCACAAATTACTGAAAAAGTTAATGCTGCTATGATAGAAAGGTGTCAGAACACACAGTGCATCACAGCTTGCTGCGTATGGGGCTGTGTAGCTGCAGACCGGTCAGAGTGTCCATGTTGACCCCTGTCCACCACTGAAAGCACCTACAATGAACGCGTGAGCGTCAGAACTGGACTATGGAGCAATGGAAGAAGGAGGCCTGGTCTGATGAATCAAGTTTTCTTCTACACCACGTTGATTGAGCGGGGTTAGGGTCCAATACGATGGCGCATCTGTGGGATGTGCTGGAACAACAAGCCCGATCCATGGGGGGCCCCACCTCACAACTTCCAGGACCTAAAGGATCTGCTGCTAACGTCTTGGTGCCAGATACCACAGGACACCTTCAGAGGTCTTGTGGAGTCCATGCCTCCATGGGTCAGAGCTGTTTTGGCGGCACGAGGGGGAGCTACACAATATTAGTGGTTATTAGTGGTGGTTTTAATGTTGTGGCTCTGCGCTGACTGCCAGCTGATTGATGACTTCCACACATGTGAGTCTTCTGGAATCTTCACCACACGAAGCACAACACAGTAGTAGTTGCAGTGATATATTGTTAGCGTTATAGGCCTACGTCAGGACAACGCTTGAGGAAAGGTTTCCATGCCGCGTGAATCCATCTGTCAAATGTGCGAAGCGTTCTGATTGAAACAATCTCAAAACATTGTTTCGGTAACATAATGAAAATTCACCTTGCTATGTGAATGAGCTGTTTGCAAAAGTATATTCCCAGAGAGTGAGTGCTTTTGTTGTGTCTGAAACCCTAGTATGCATCAAGTGGCATGGGAAAAAGTATTAAAATGGCATGAAACATCGGGTAAGCATATCCCATAATGCAGGACGAGTCAAACTGTAAGGTGCTCCCCCTAGTGGAGCGTGAGGATATATATATATATATATATATATATATATATATATATATATATATATAATTTTCTCAATCTAAGGATAATAGTTTATTGTTCATATCTTCATTTATTTTCGTTATTTGTTTTCATTATTATTATTATTGTTTTTTCATTAGTTAGTTGTTACTCTGTAAGTCCTTGAACTGCTACGGGGGTGCATGATGCATTGGGATTCAAATCTATCTATCTATCTATCTATCATGTAGGGATAAGACAGGCAAGTAAGACGTCATGGTGTATATTTGTGGAATTAAATGACTTTTAGAGTTGGAACAGGGTTCAGAGGATAAGATTTCAGCTTGAAAGGGGATGCCAGCGAAAAGCTTGATTTATTAGCCTTGTCTCTCGACAACCCTGAAAACTGATGATGCTTTCTGCTGCTTCTGCATGCCGGGACACAAACGGAATGACATGATGACATGTACAGAGGCTGAATCCTTGGATTTTATCACAGAGGAATTTACACAAAGAAAGCAAGAAGAAGAAATGGTAACACGAGAAAGTGAAGTTACTAATTCTTAGTGGGAAGCAGAGAAGTGCAATTTAGCAAGCATTAGTGTTATTTCTGTTGTTGTTATTATTGTTATGTATTATTATTGTTATTATTTATTATTATTTTTTTTTTGTATTATTGTTATTATTAATATTATTAATAGTTTTGTTATTATTGTTATTTTTATTATTATAATAAATAATAATAATAATTATGGTTTTTATTATTGTTGTTATTATTATTATTATTATTATTATTATTATTATTATTATTATTATTATTATTATTAGGGTTCGGGGAACAGTATTGCTTTGCTGTGATTTTATCATTTTTAAACTTCTTGGGGTTTTTTGGTCTAAAAGTATCTCAAACACAGCAACCGCAGTACACACAGACATGGTTGATTGAGGTCCCGTCAGAACCGTGACGTTTCACGGTTCACACAATAGACCAAGGGCTTGCGGGATGGGCGGGCTGCAAGCTATGTGAACGGGGATGCGGCGGGCAGCTGCCACCTTGCCTGTCATGCTCCTGCCCAGGCATGCTTCTCGTCTGTTTCCGAAATTTGAATCCATATTAGGTTAGAACACATACACTCGCACACCAATCCTACTCCGAACAACACTCCACCGGACCAGGGTCTGCGGGGCAGGAGAGGTGCGAGTGATTCGGGTTCGACATGCCTGAAGGACTTGCACCCCAAACCTCGCAATTTTAACTGCAATTACCAACAGCACACATTGAGCACTGGGGTTCTCCGGGGTGGCCGGTCGCTGGCAGGTCGGTGTGGGGGCGTGGTTGGCCAGGGGGCGGTACGGTGGGCCCCCCCGGTGGGCCCCCCCGGTGGGCCCCCCCGGGTGGGCCCCCCCTGCCGGCTGGGCTGGAGTCCTGGCAGTTTGCGCCTGGTGGCTTAGGATGCGCTGCGACCTGGCGGGGCTGCGGAGAGCGCCGCCGGGTGTCTTCCAGGGCACCTGGGGGGACTGCTTGCCGTTGTGGGTGTGGGTTGGGGTGTGGGCTGCGGCTGTTGGCCTTTTGCTTCTGCTGTGCGTCTTTTCTGCAGCGGGCGCTTGCGGCCTGGGTTCTGTGCCTGCGGCTGTGTCTTGTGCCTACACCTGGGGGTTGGTTGTATGTGTGCGTGTGTGTCTCCTCGTGCTCCCTGGGAACGGGAAATGCTCCTCAGGGCTGGGCGTGGGGGTTGCTCCACGGCCCTCTTGCTTCTCTGGGGCCCCGGGGATCTTCTGTGGCCGCAGGGCACGGTACTCGGGGCTTTCCCGCAGCTGTAGGGTGTCTACAAGGCTGCGGAGTTCGGGGGGCCTTTCCGCTGCTTGAAGGCGCCGCGACATAATACCGACCTTCTACACCAATACCAATGGGGGTAAGTCATGTACACTCACCGGTGGACATCTTACACACACACACACACACACACGCGCACACACATACACACACACACACACCACACACACACACACACGCACACATACAGGCAGTCCCATCACACACCACCACACCTGCTTTGAGTGCACCCCAGCACCCTCCTGGTTGCATTCCTCTCCTTTCTGCCCTCATTTACTGCCATAACTAGACAGGAAGAGGCCACGCGACCAGTTGTAGTTCCAGTTTTCCTGGACCTAATTAACTGTTTTTCAATACATGTTGTCATCCAATGTTTATGTTTTTGTGTAAATGTTGTTTATTTCTATGTTAATTTGTCTCTACCATGGTGACTCTCACCCCCTTGGAGTAGTGATCAGTTGTTTATAGAACCAAACATGATAAATAGTTCTCCAAAGAGGGGGGTTGGTGGTGGCTTTCCATAAACAAAAACTGTGCTCTTGTCATCCTACAGGTCATCCACAGGACAGAGTTATTGCAGCAGTTCTTGATGATTTAAGAATGAATAAAGACTTGCATTGCAGGTTGAGAACTTGAGCTCCACTTGCAGGCTAACTCTGTCCTAGATGCAATGGCATTCAAATACGTTGTGTTGTATGCCCAGCATGCTGACAGCACAGGTTGAAAAATAAAAAATAGCCGTGACGTTTCATATGTCTCACCGTTCGAGTTTGATCTATATAAATCTACATTTGGGGAATTAGTAATTTTACCAGAATTACAAGAACGTTGACACGATTTGACAAGTTAAGTGACCTGTGACATAACACAATGTGCTGTGGCTTGCTGTTAACACAACTTGCCGTCACACATTATAATTACTAGTGCATTACATTTTACAACTTTAGAAGACATTTTAATGACAGTCTGAATAAAAGATTAGGCAATCAGTCCTGTGTTTCACAATGGTAGACAAAATTCCCAGTTAAAGTCGTACAAAGACACTCTTTGTGACTCAGTTGCAGAACCCTGATCCCCGCCCCCTGCTGTCTCGCTGTTTATTTAAAGTTTACTAATATTAAATTTCGGGATAATTGGAGGACAGATCATCAAAGGACATACATACAGCCAGACAGACAGACATACAGACAGACAGACAGACAGACATTCCTTCCTTCCAGTCTGCCTGTCTGCATACGCCTCACCACCAGCCTGTCCGCACGCCGAGCCCTTTGCCTTCAGCCTGCCCGGCCGGACCCCACCCGGACCCCGCACGACCCATCTGGCCTTTATTCCATTCCCACATCATTTTATTCCCCCCTTTGTAGATAAACCTTCTATACTTTCACCGTACTGTGCGCTGCATCTGGGTCCTGCCCGCCTCGTCCATGACATAATGTTAGTGATTTACCGAGCCATTGATCGTTTCCATTCACTGATTATAATTACAGTTTGAAATATCCAATAACTCCAATAAACAATTTGTGGCTTTTCAGGTAAGAACAGGGCACGGCATAAGCACCACTAGTGTTTCAACGAACAGAACAAATTACCATAAAGTGAAGAATGGAAACTGTTGTTTAATTATTGTGAATTAACAACATAATCAATTTCTATTATGTTTTTGACTATTTTAAGCAGAACAAAAGAATGGTCCAAATGATGTGCAATTTCTAACAGGAAATGATTGTAAAGCTGGGGTACATGCTGGTGGAATATTATTGTACATTACTGATACACTGACAATGTAGTTCAGTGCAAGGGCCCTAAAAAACCTGCATCATTTACACAGAGATAGTACAGAATGTTTCTTGAAAGTAGTAAAAGAAAGAAGAAATGTAGACTATTTTTTGTATTTTTTTAATAAATGACTGTCTACAAAACTGGGGGATCTTAAAACACACAAGTTCTTTAACATTAGTAAAAAAAAAAAAAAAAACATACACCACCACATTCCAAATTATTATGCAAATTGGATTTAAGTGTTCTAAACATTACATTTTTTGTTTTTCAATTGAACTCATGGATGATGTTGTGTCTCAGGGCTCTTGGATCACTGAAATCAATCTCAGACACCTGTGATAATTAGTTTTCCAGGTGAGCCCAATTAAAGGAAAACGACTTAAGAAGGACGTTCCACATTATTAAGCAGGCCACAGGTTTCAAGCAATATGGGAAAGAAAAAGGATCTCTCTGCTGCCGAAAAGCCTCAAATAGTTCAATGCCTTGGACAAGGTATGAAAACATTTGATATTTCACGAAAACTTAAGCGTGATCATCGTACTGCGAAGAGATTTGTGGTTGATTCATAGCACAGACGGGTTGGTGCAGATAAAGGCATAATGAGGAAGGTTTCTGCCAGACAGATTAATGGGATTAAGAGAGCAGCTGCTAAAATGCCGTTACAAAGCAACAAACAGGTATTTGAAGCTGCTGGTGCCTCTGGAGTCCTGCGAACCTCAAGGTGTAGGATCCTCCAGAGGCTTGCAGTTGTGCATAAACCTACTATTGGGCCACCCCTTAAAAAATGCTCACAAGCAGAAACGGTGGCAGTGGGCCCAGAAATACATGAAGACTCATAAAAAGAATACCTCTGTGTCATTGGCTGCTATGGGCATAAAAGGAGAGAACCTCATGGTGTGGCCCCCATCCTCACCTGACCTCAACCCTGTTGAGAACCTTTGGAGCATCCTCAAGCAAAAGATATTTGAGGGTGGGAGGCAGTTTGCATCAAAACAGCAGCTCTGGGAGGCTATTCTGACATCCTGCAAAGAAATTCAAGCAGAAACTCTCCAAAAACTCACAAGTTCAATGGATGCAAGAATTGTGAAGGTGATCTCAAAGAAGGCTCCTAGTTAACATGTAACTTGGCCTGTTAAGATGTTTTTTGATTGAAATAGCTTTTGATTTCAGTCAATATGACCTACTAATGCTGCAAATTCAACAAATGACCATTTTCAGTTCTTTACAACCTATAAAATGTTTTGAAACTCTGTTGTGCATAATAATTTGGAACAGTGCATTTTGAGTTTTTTTATTTTTGAAAAAAATACTGTAATCATTGGGAGGTTTGTTCAATAACATTCAAATTACACCCTAACGGTTAATGACTTGAAAATAATACTGACTGTCATTTGCATCGACTATTTAGGAAGATCAGAGAAAAATATAATTTGCATAATAATTTGGAACGCGGTGTACAGTGTAACTAAAAATTGTTTTGTTAAAAGTTTAAAAACTGTGCGTTGTCCACAACAAGACAGATGTTTGAAAAGAAATATATTAAAAAAACACTTGTTCTACAGGAACCTCTTCTCTCTGAATGTGACATGACATTTCAATGTAAAAGAATTGATGGGTTCTTGCTGGAGGTTATTTCTCCCACAAAATTCCTCTGTTTCAACACATTTTTTAACGTAAAGCTCCCGCATCACATTGGGGAAAAGATTGTTTAGCATTTATCCTTTTAACACTGCTTTACCAAGTTGCAAATATATATATATATATATATATATATATATATATATATATATATATATATATATATATATATATATATATATATATAAAATGTTTTATCCACCGGGCCCTATACAATATCAGCAGTGGACACTGAACTCACATTCCATTTGACCCAGATGACAATCCCATGTCCGTCCTTGTTGAACAGGTTAAATCACCATTTCCTTCCTATTTACATGACCACGCAGACCACCGATGGACGCTGGCTCAACAAGCCAGCTGTGTTGCCATGCTGCCTCCATTGGTACAGGGGTTCCTTGGAGTTCGTGTTGGTGTAGCTCGGGGCTTCACCACACCTCCTCCTCTGGATGCGGTGCAACAGAATCCTGTAGGTCCCGGTCACTGGGCTCCTCAGGTCTGGGCAGTTGTTACCGAGGAGGTGGAGCTTGGTGATGCCCAGTTCCTCCAGCGCCACCTTGACGTCCATCTCGTCCGGGCCGAGGATGTGGGCGGGCTCAGCCAGGGGAGAGGGCGTCAGCCCGAAGGTGGGGTACGCCTCTGGGTAGGCGATGCCTCCGAGCCAGCTGCTGGCCATGAGCTGCTCCACGCTCAGCCGTTCAATGGGCGCCTGCCTCAGGATGCCTTTCATGACCTGCTGGCAGGACTCGCTCACATAGCCGGGGATGGTGTAGGAGCCCTGCAGGATGCAAGACCTGAGCCTCTGCAGGTTGGAGCCGTTGAAGGGAAAGGTGGCGGTGACCATGAAGTACAGCAGAATTCCCAGCGCCCAGATGTCGGCGCAGTGACCCATGTAGCCCTTGTCCTTGAACAGCTCTGGGGCTGCGTAGGGCGGGGATCCGCAGAAGGTTTTGAGGACGTCACACGGGCCGCAGGCCGAGCTGAAACCAAAGTCGCCTACTTTGATACAGTGGCTGGTGGTGTAGAAGATATTCTCGGCCTTGAGGTCCCTGTGGACAATGTTGTTATCATGCTGTGAAGAAAGAAAATAGCAGCTTGAGAAGAAATAACGAAATATAAAATGCAGTTGTATTATGATTATTGCGAATGTTACTATTTTTATTATCATCATTATTATTATTGTTATTTTCAAGATTCAAGAGGTTTATAATTTGTTGTTATTATTATAAACCTTATTTTCAAAACATGAGTTACTAAGTGATTCACAAGTCAGGAAACAGTTAAAAGGTTAAAAGACAAACCACAGTAAATGGGTAAAAGAGCAAGAGTACTCCCATAAAACCTAAGACGAGCTCAAGGCCAGATTGTAAAAAATGCTTAAGCTTTGAAGTATTACTTTTAAAGATTTTAACGCTGAAAGTTGTTAGGGATCAAAATGAAATTCTTAATGGCTTAGGAGAAAAAAAAAAAGTACAAAACACAACCAAACTTCTGACTTTATATTCGTGTCTGAACACATTGTTGCGTCTCACCATGTGTTTGACTGCAGAAAGGATCTGAGCAAAGATGACCTTGCTCTCCAGGTCCGACAGGCGCCCCCTGGTGATGATGTGGGAGAACAGCTCTCCTCCGCTGGCGTACTCCATCACCAGGTAGAGCCTCTTGAAGGTCTCCACCACCTCGTACAGGCGCACGATGTTAGGGTGGGCCAGCTTCTGCATGCACGAGATCTCCGAGCCAAACAGCACTTGAGACTGCTTGTCAATTCGCCCTTTATCCAGGATCTTCACCGCCACCCTCTCTGCAACCCACGGAAGAAAAGGGAAGCTTGATATTAGAATCCGTTTACACGACACTGAGAACAAACCGCTACACACATGCCTTTCGTCTAAGATTTTTCATGTTCTTCGGTTCTTCCTTTCGACGACCCCACTTTAATTTCGCCCCCAGCATTATAAATCTGCTTACGTGCGTCGCCAGCAGTGTCTTACGAAGGGCTTTTGGCTGTGCAAACTCAAGGCCGTCTACATGGATTATCGGGAAGTTATGTGATGAGATTAGCCGGCCGCCGTCTTCTGACATCTGGACTGACCCAGTTAAAACCACTGGTTTTGCTGCGGCGCCACCCGGCGAGACGACGGTCCTTTGCGAGTGTTTGCTGTTTCCGAGTAGGACAGAAAAGGTGTTGTTGTTGTTGTTGTGTGTTGTAATTGATTCAGGACGACGCCGTTGGACTGGCCGCGAGATCCGCTGGCCCACGTTAAGCCCAAAAACCCAGGAGATGAAGCCAAGGCTCTGATCTGCAAATCAATCCGGCCAATCAATCAGTCGCTCCTTCCATCTGTAGGACACCACCCCCAGCCCGTGATTAAATGTGAACTAGTTACAGTGCATCAGCCTTTCAGCGTGGCCCCGGCTCTATGAAACAGGATGCACGCAGGGCGCAGAAATCGTAAAAAAGATCAACGACCGCATTATGATAATAGTGATGCCCCTGCGTGCGTTCTGAACGGAGAATTTGAGAATCCAAGGAAGGGCTTTCCATCTAAAATTGAAAGCTGACAACATCTTTGCACGATTGTTGCTGTTTATTTTGATGTGTTTTCACAGGCAAGCAGTGAGATTTTGAGTAGTGAACAAATACGTTTCTCATCAGGCGTAAGAAGTTGCCTGGCATTTTCCGGTGAATCATCGACTTTTTCTTTTTAACGATCCCTTCTAACTAACCTTTTGGAATATGAAAACAGATTAATCCTTGAAATCGGAAAAATTGTTCCCCATGTGGATCATTGGGGATGGCTAACTAAGCCGTCCGAGGGAGTTTCAGGAAAAATAGCGGATCCGGCCCGCCGTCATCCATCGATAAGGAACGGAGCCTCGCACGAATTCAACCCCGGAACTAAAGCGAAGGTGAAGGGCCGAGCGCCTCACCTTTGGTCAGGTCGTGGATCCCCAGTCTGACCTGGGAGAAGTTCCCCGAGCCGATCTCCCCCCGCAGCTCGTACAGCGCCACCCGCCGTCCGAAGGTCAGCTCGTCCATCACCCGCTGCGAGTGCGTCAGGTCGTGCTGGGCCCTCTCGAACGCGCTCCTCCGCCGCGCCTCCTCCTGCGCCTCCCTCGAGTCCACGTTCTCTTTGTTCTCCTCCGGCCCCCACCTCTTCCCTTGCCTCTCCCCCCGGGCGGAGGCCGGGGCGAGGAGCTCCCGGCGCGGCGGGGCCATCTTCTGCAGAGCCCCCTTCCCTGGGGGGCAGCAGGGATCGCACGGAACAAGTCAACAATCGATAGAAAGATGATATCAGGAAGACATATCTGTGAAGAGGAAACTGTAAAGATATCCAACGCCTTCAACAAACCGGTCTGTACTCACATGTCGGCTTCCCTTTCGGGTGCTTCTTGCTCTTCTCGTTGTAGACGCCGCTCCCGCTCAGAAACATAATGGGTGTCTGCGTTGGCCACGGGGCGCCCGGAAACAACAGGCTTTTGTTCGCGGCCGCCGAACGCAAAGTACAACTCTGCGGAATTGAGCCTGTTTGTTTAGCGTGAAAAAACCAAACTGATTCCCCGTAGGATCCCGTGAGGTAAACGGAATTGAAACCAAGGACAACCGCCGGCGCATGGGAGGGAGGACCGCGACCCCTTGGCGGAGCGTGGTACCGTTCTGCACCGTCTCTCCTGCCGGACGCCCGGTTGTGACGCTCCCTCTACCTCCCCCTGCCTCTCTCTACGGCGCGTATAATCCAAACCCTAGCGCCGCCGCATCAGGCCGTTGTAATCCCAGCGTATGGACTCCTCCCACGTCCACAGACAATGGGTATAAGCTTCCCAGAGACTCGTTTAACCCCTGCACCTATCACCTGCCCCCTTGGAGTCTGAAACAGACACTGATGGGATTAACGCGCCGCGGCAACGTGCCCCGCACCGAATGAGGGCATGCAGTCTAGCGGTCACGGCCGAGGCTACGGCCGAAGGTCACAGGAGGTGACTCGGGTCAACTAATTGAATGGAGAAGCTCATGGTTTACACAGTAAGTGGTTGCCTTGGAAGTTCCAATTTCCATAATCAAAGGGTTATTTTTTTGTCGTGTGCTATTGCTTTACTATTGTTGGGAATGTTATTAATTACTTTGATATGTTGTGTACATGCATTACAAACTCCTTCCTAATGTGAACCATAACCATATAAACTTGTGTGTGTAACAACATGTCTAAATCTATGTAATCACATATACATGCACACACATAATGACGAACACAACCTCATATATCCTCAGTCACATTATCTTAATAGCAGCACAGTGTTAGTTTCCAGACATTCCAAACCGTGGGAGTCTGTATGCTTGTATTTTCGGCCTCCCCACTATGGAGCTGCAAGAGCAGGAACAATGCCTCATTGTCCTTTGTGTGTCACAGAGTTTACCTTATCTTGGGCACGTATGAATCTGTCACGCCAAACTGACCATGTAATCTCTGACTCCCGAAAAAAAATAATAATAATAAAATAAAATAAGATGTCTCAGGGAGCTGCTCTGAAGCACATCTCTGATCCAAGATAATAAATTCACTTTGAGACCAAGAACTTTTTCCTCTTCGTTGTTTATTAGAAAACAGGGCATTCGGCGGAGGAATTTTTCTAACACCTATGAATAATGGAAGGAAATGAATGGAGTTTTGAAAGTTGTCGGGGTTGATTTCTGAAAGTGCTGACGGGCGTCTGGAGGAGACCCAGTGACCCAGACGCAGTTCACGAGGCCAGACATTTAAAGACCAGCTCTGTCTATGCAGCCTGGAATTATGGATTGTCACTGTGGATAAGCAGGTAACTCGTTGTACGGTAGCCACCACCCAGATCTCGGGCACGTGTAGTGCTGGGGAATTAATGAATGGACTCAACGGAATGAGGATGCACTGATTTTTTGTTTGTACCATCGGGGTAAGGGAAAATAATGAAAAGTTAAATGGCGTTAATGATAACATTTAATTCCAGGTTGTTGTGAAAAAGCTATGTATAAAAAAATAATAAATTCTGAATCAAGAACTAAATAAACAGGCGCACATGGACGCCCGTGGTCGAAATTGTATAAGTCAGGCTGGATTAAAATGTTGGTTCCGATCATTTATAACAATCACCTCTCTGCTGCGGCTCCTCGCTGTGGGGGCAAACGTTTAAGCTTTAAAAGAAAATTTGCCAACCTGTCCTTCACCTTCAAAACTGAGCATTGAGGTTGTTTCATTAAATCAACTGATTTCCAACTGAGTCCTCGGTGAAAGAAACGACAGTGGATAACTGTGTAAAAGTAACATGTTTAAAGAGGCAAAAATTAAAATAAAGTTGGTCTTTGTGTGAGTATAACCACACAACGTTGGGGAATGAAGGGAACGAACACGGCGACGGAGGGGTGCTTACTGACTCTGAACCATGTGTGACATCGCGTATGAGTTAAGGGTTTATACATTGATCACACAGTGTAACTTTATTTCCTTGCAGATGGTTCATGGCCTTGAGTTATAGTTGTAAATATAAAAAGGTAGAGTTGCACAAAATGGTTCACAGTTTTACCATGCAACGGTATCAACAGCTAGAAATATGTAATAACCTCAAAGGAAACTAAAATATTTTCAGTGTATTATATTCCAATATTTATATATATATATATATATATATATATATATATATATATATATATATATATATATATATATATATATATATATATATATATATATTTAAGTTCCTATTTAACATCATGTAAACATGGTTTAACCAAATACGAGTCCTTGCGGCACCCTCGTACTTGGAGAACAAAGCTGATTTGGATCGCGCTTCATAGCCATTAAACAGAGGAGGATTCTTATCGGTTTACATGGAGCGTTGTTCCTCACCGCAGCTTCTATCTGGATAATTAAATTAACTTATTGTTCATGGTCGAATCTGATTTTGATGGCGTTTCCAGGACGTTCTCGTTGTTTGTCCCTTCATGAAAAGGGAGCAGCAATTGAAACCGCTGTTAAGTTGAGATCGCCTTAATCAAAGCGTCAAGGCGCTGACGGCCATCTGAACGATGATCCGCTGATCCGCTGGGGGGTGAGGGGATCACATTAGCACATCAAAGTGCAGCGAACATCTTATAATGACATTACTACAGGAAACACCGCTACGCTCTCAATGTGGGGCAGGGTTTTCCTTACTATCACGCAAATAATAATAATGATAACAAAAATGACATGGGGTAACTGAGATATGTGGCTGGTTGAAAAATATACAGTATATATCACAAAAAATACTCAAACTTTTGCCGAGGGTTAAATAGTTTCAGCGACACCATTTTCTTATTTTTTATTCTATGGGTATTTATTTGCAATAGGCATTTCATGCAAGATCTGTAAAGATCGAGGAATTGGATGAGACAGAAATTGTCGTCATATTAACTTAAGTTTTCTAGTTGTTTCTGTTATCCTTTGTCCCTTCCCTGCATTCCCAATAGGAGAAGGCCGCGTTTGGGATTTCGGGGGCTGGCCATTTGGTGTCATGTTGAATAAACAAAAAGGTGCTGGTGTCCTTGGAAAGGGAGGTTTCTGGGACCCCATGTTGATCCTGTTTATGGGTTTAGGCCTGGGGTTTTTTGTTTTTTTTTAAGTGCGAGCTGTTTGACACCTACCCCCCGAGATAAAAGATGATTAATGCCTTTGAATGAGCACTGCTTAAAGGCTCAGGGCTACTTAAGCCCTTCATTAGGGGCAACGTGGGCCTGGTCGACACACTTGAGCCACCGGGTCCCACCGCAGCAGAAGAACAGGAGGTGAAAACCCCGGACTTTGAGGGGTTCTTCTCCTTTGAAGTGGCCCACGCCTGCGAGGACGCCATCCCACAAGACGTTGGGAATGGAAATTTGATTAGTTCTCACTTTTTAAGGCTCCGCACCACTTGGGGAGAGCCTTTTCTCTGGAGTGACATTTGGGGCTCGGGCTCGATTCCCATATAAATATCAGGGGCCTCGGGGAGCCGGGGGACACTCGGGATCTGGAAGCTGAGCAGCAACATGAGGGCTAGAGCCATGGATATACACCTCCTTCTGTGTGCCCTCTACCTAACCTGTAAGTACTGTTTGCTTGCTTCTATTTTAACAGTGCTTTGACATGCTGGTTGACAGCTATTAGCCTCCTGGACTTACTCCAAATAGCTGGCATATGCTTCCTCATCACTTTTGTGATAGGAGTAATAAACTATATTGGGGAGGGTGAGGGGCGGGGCTGTGAGCACATGTTATATAAATAATATTGGCGGTGGAAATTATCTTACAGAGAGTTGTTAATAATAAATGTTGCAGAACCTAGTTGCACTAGACTGTTTATTTAGGGATTTTTTTTTTTTTTTGTAAAAAAAGGAATAACAAATTTAAGTAATAAATGTAATTGTAAAACACACATATACACACACACACACACACACACACACACATATATATATATATATATATATTTGTATTTACTTAATATTATTATTTTTTTTTTTTATAATTATAATATAGTAAAAATATATAGTACTGTAAAAATAAATGTGACCACTTGGAATTAAATACATGTGAACATTTTGAAATATATACATTCAAAATGTACCAAAAAAACCGCTGTTATTTCCAATGTTTGCATTGTGCTTAACGTTGGTGTTAATGAGTGTCTTAATTACTGTGTTCTGCAGTGGCCGGCGTGTGGAGCAAACACGTGGAGCAGAGGAACCTGTTTGCACAGAGGGCATGCTGCAAAAGACAGAGCCACGTCGTTTACATTGGCCAAGGTAAATGCGACACGAAAAACCAAGTGTTGTTTTCATATCCCTGTCATCCTGGAATGCATTTCCCCATGCCTTGCTCTTCGGCAAAACGCATTGTTTGCCAGTTTGAGATAATAAATCATGTTGGCGCTCCGAAAAAATCCCCACAACCTTTTATTATTTTTATTTTTTTTGCCCATGACCTGTCGCACCTCTTGGGTTTTCCCTACGATTGGGAGAACTGGTTCATGTGTCTGACTGCGTGTTGTGTTCCTCAAATTAGCCAAGGGGGGGGGGGGGGGGGGGGGGTTTGGAAAAAGGCGTTGTGGATAGGACAAGACAACAGATATAAGACCTCACATTCTGCTGTGGCCCTGGCAGATATCTCCGGAAGCCCCGTCAGTGTGGACGTGGGAATGTGTCGGTCACACTGCGGGGTCGCGTCCCGGGCCCCCGGGGAGGCGGCGCAACAGGACCACCTCAAGCACTCGTCAATGCTGGAGTTCCTCAGGAGCAAGAAGGTGGGTGACGGCGCTGCGCGGCCGTTCCAAAGAAGGCCGCAGGGGGGCGCCGTGACGTCAGGGTTGACCGCCGTGACGTCAGGGTTGACCGCCGGAGGGGAGCCGCGTGACCTCGTTGCGAGCCCCGTGATATGTTTGAAACGTTTTCGTTCATCTATTTTTCGAAGAAATGAGATTTCCCTGCCTCTATTTCAATTTTATTTTAAATATTGTCTAATGTTTTAAATACCATTTCTACTCAGTATTACATACGAATAATACGTATGGACACGCTTGATTATGTCTAGCATATATTCTTATCTTATAGTATAAGATAAGTATACATTTTTAACTCCCGCGGGGAAGTTCAGGATTGTTTTTGTTTATTTATGCATAATAATCTATCAGTATTCTATTCAGTATAAAAATGTTAAATAAAATAGTTATTATTCCTTTATTTTTATTGTTAGTATTTGTTAGTTCCTCCTTTTATCTTCTAAGGAAACATCCCATCCAGTCCCCCCCCCCTGCTCAGACACATGTTGAGGCGTGTCTAACTTGACCACGACCCATCTTCTTTCTCCAGAAGATGAGGACCCGCCGACCCCCGTCCCCGGGCAGCGCGGAGGCCCCGGGCCAGCTTCCCTCCTGCGGGGCCCGGGCCGGCCAGGTGTGCGAGCCCACAGGGGTGCGAGTGGACCGGGTGCTGCTGTTCGAGGGCCCCCGGGAGGTGGAGGTGATCCAGGAGTGCCACTGCGAGAACACGCTCGCCGAGTGCGTCCGGGTGCCGAGGCTGAGGACCTACTTCTACGAGACGCCCTACGAGACGGTCGTGGACGTGGGAGGCTGCTCCAAGTCCAAGGGCTACCCAGGTGTGTGTGTGTGTGTGTGTGTGTGTGTGTGTGTGTGTGTGTGTGTGTGTGTGTGTGTGTGTGTGTGTGTGTGTGTGTGTGTGTGTGTGTGTGTGTGTGTGTGTGTGTGTGTGTGTGTGTGTGTGTGTGTAAGGAAAGGGAATTCATAATAATAAACGAGAAAATCCCTCACAGTTACAATCTCCCAAACAATGGAGTAACATCAACTGCTACGTCACGTGTTTACGGAAATGTCCATTATCCTACCATATTTATTTTTTTATTTTACATATACATATATGTATATATTTTACTACATTTATTATATATTATTTCTTACTGTTCATAACCTTTTTTAGCTTATTTTCTGTTGTACTTAGTTTATTTTACTGAGTAACACTGCACATTAAAATGAACGGATGCGATGCGGGACTCCCGCGATTACGTCACCGGACATCCACACACGCGCTGTCCGATGACGTCAGCAGGGCTACCTGAGCGTTTTAACGTTGTGGCATAATATTGTAAGAAAAAAATAGAAAAAATAATTGCATGTTCGTGTTTAAAGATCTATTTCCAAATTAAAAAATAAAACACATTCTGAGGTTTAAAACAACCCTGAAGGGAGCCCTCACTCGAGGCCTACCAGCCCAAGCAACACTGATTCGGCACTTCCCTTGTTTTGAATCTCGCCGGACCGCAGCCTGAAGGGCCCGCGTTCGAACTTTCAAGACCGTAACGTCATGCCTCATATTGTTTCGCAGACGGATTCTCCTGCGTCCCCACAAAGTTCTCCTCAGCCCTGGTGGAGACCCCCAACAAAGTGGAGCTGGTCCAGACGGTGACGTCCTGCGAGCTGAAGGAAAGCTGCTACAGAGCTCCCTACGTGGAGTACTACTATGAGACGGTGGAGCAGGCTGACGGAATCAAGGAGGAGAAGCTGAAGGTTGGTGTTTATCTATCTATCTATCTATCTATCTATCTATCTATCTATCTATCTATCTATCTATCTATCTATCTATCTATCTATCTATCTATCTATCTATCTATCTATCTATCTATCTATCTATCTATCTATCTATCTATCTGTGTTTATATTTGTGTATATGACATAGTTGAGCTCTGTGTGCTGTTGATTTCATCCCTTCCTTCTTCAAGAGGAAGTTGGTTCTGTAAGTGTGAGACGCTGTGATTGAGTGGATTAAATCCGCAGACACATCTGGAGGTCTGGGAGACAGTGCTTAATCACCCCCCAATCCGCGAAGCGACTGGCACCGCACACACCCACGTGTGAAGGGCTTGAGGATGTCACACATGCCGTTCTGTGCACCACTTCCCCCAATACGCATTACGGACGGATGGACGGACAGGGTGTAGACCTCGATTACATAAAATTGTGTCTAGATATATATTTTTTTAATTGTGTGTAAATGACATTTCCCCCCTGAGGAGATTTACACAAAACGATCCCTAACTAAATGTTTGTGAAGGCCCTTTGTCTTTAACACAAGGCCCCTGATAGGCCCCTGATAGCTATCACAATAAAACCACTATTTAACGTCTCAATCACACTATATTGGACTTTATTGCAGGAAAAAAAAGGGCGTTCACAAAGTAGTCCTTACCACAGGAATAAAGTCCCAATCTGTGATTTGGGAGTTTGTGTGGCTTAAAAATACAAATACAAACGCTCGAGACTCTAGTGAAAGTTCCTTGGGGCCACTTTCCGTCTCAGCCGTCTGCCTAACCCTTCACACCTAAGGTGCAAGAAGAGGGCAAACACAAATGGTCCCCCTGCAGGTGTCAAATCAAAGCAGTTAGGATGCTAAACAGCACAGGCCGCCCTTCGCCGGGTCAATATTTGGGGGCTGGCCGCGACGCTGATTGCCCCTCTCTGTGTTGCTAATTTTCCACAGGAAATAGATGTGGGCAGATGTTTGGGAGGCTGCACCGCAGGAACCCGGTGCCTTCTCAGGTAAGCATGAACCCAGCTGCTGGCCGCCCCGGGGACCCCCACCCCGCCCCGCCCTGCCCCACCGCACCCCCACCCCCACCTCCCCTTCCCTCTCCTAGCGACCGGGTGTGAGCTGTTACACCTCCTGCACGTTGCTTCTTTAATCCCGACACCAAATGTATATATTTTTTAATGCATTCAGTTTTACTTGCCGTTTTTGCAACACTACAGTAATGTATACAATATATAACCTATGTGAATTTAATGCATTGAAAGGGACGTACATCTCAAATTGAGTAGACCCTTTACTAGTCAGCATTCACATTTTACTCCCCGACCGTTTGCCTGATGATAGCTCACGTTTTGTTTTATTTTTAATAAAGTCTCTATTTTCCGTTTTTTGAGAAACCCACCTTAAAATTATCTCCGGGTACCACGGACAATTACAGTACCATGTATTTTCCTCAAAGGTGCTTAATTTGTCAGTATTTTGTATTTAGTAATTTCATTTAAAAAATGCAATGGCTTTAATCAGAATCTGGCTTTATTGACAAATTATGCTTACACACACACACACACAAAGTTTTCAGTGACTCTTGGTTTCATGCAAAACATTAGATGTAGAAAGTAAATGTAAAAAGAAGTTTAAAAATAAAAGTGAAGCAAAAGTTAAGAAAAATATATACATCATGATCAGTATGATCTGTAATAAACAGTATTTACAATTAGTTAAATTGACAAGCAGCACTCATTATACAACAAATATAATGGTAAATATCAAAAAATGTGAGCTATCATCATGAAAATGTTCAGAGGCAGTTTAATAAATTGTGTACTGACTATTATATGGGCTAGAACTCAAGTTGACACTAGTATGGTCTTTTTAATGGATATCAGAACAGTTGTTATAATAATCTGTGTTAGTAGTTTAGTAGTTGGATATACTAGTTTAAATGATCAGCATCCAAATAACAGGAATCATCCCTTGGTGCCATATTTAGAACTTGTGTAGTTACAAAGACAAATAGATGGCACATAATGTGCAGTTCAACAGTCAAACACAACATTGTCTAATTTTAATATATAAATGAAAGGATGTGTTTTGTGCATATAAGTACCAAACACGTGTGCTGATGTAGTGAACACATTGGTCTAATGTCCCTGAAACATTGTTTTTTATTTTATTTTGTTCCTTCGCTTCCAGGAACCCCTCAGACCCAGGGCTGTGTCACCTGTGGGCCGAGAGATCATCCACCTCGTGCGTTCCTCAGAGTTATGAGAGCCACACGTTCCTCAACCAGCACGACCAGATCCGCACCGTGCTCTCCATCACCTCCTGCTCATGCCAGACCTAAACACTACGGCTCCCACAGTGGACCACACACAAACTGTGACATCCCTGCTACTGTTGGCGCCCAAATTGTCGGTTGTCGGTTGTTCCTTTAATTGCGATGGAACGCGTTGTTCAGGCGATTTGGATGTTCTATGTGTAACAGTTTGCTTCACTGGACATATTCTTGTATTATATGTAATATATGTAAAAATAGAATTTTGTAAATAAAATTTATCCATTAACAATGGGTGAAGACTATGTGTGTATTTGGCTGCAGATCAAGAACAGTGGATTTTAAAAGACATCCAAGTAGAAAAGGAGTTTAGACCGAATATCAAAGTGGTAATACTGAGTAGAGCCTCAGAAATAAAAACAATGGACCAAAGTAAAGGCATCCCTAAACAGAAAGGAACTAATTTGTGGATTGGGACAGGGAAATAGGTTTTCGAATTGCCATTTGAACTGAGTGTCTCCTCAAAACGACAACAAATTGAATGGAGTGCAGGGTGATTTCCCCAACGCCTTGTTGAAAAAACACACGTGTTGGAGCTTTACGAGCTGCTTATTTTTATATAAACGTGTGAAACAACAACTTGTGTTATCCCGTGGGCCACCTGAGAGGATTTATGACTTTGTTATAGGGTGTTAGGTGGAAAAGACCAACAAAAAAACAAAAAAAAAACTTTGATGTCTCAGATGAATTGGACCGTGCGTAACCGTGCGTAAAAGTCACCAAATGCGACAGCGCTTAAATGTGTAATGGCATCTAATAGTTTATTAGATTGGATGATTGATAATAAATTAAATAGCTTGCTTTTTTTTATCACATTTATTTTTTAAATAATTGTTCAAAAAACGTTAATTCATTCCAAGTTTTTCTGGGGTTTTTTTTGTGCGTGAAGTTGGTGCCAGACAGACACATTTACGCACAACTCCACACCGGGTCACTGGGGCCGCAGGGGTTTCCTCCTGTTTTTTAAGAATCGGAATCAGAGATGAGCCATCTACAACTGCAGGAGAAGTGCTTATGCAAATGCTCATCTATTTGGTGAAGTACCTGGTATCCCTGTCCCCCATTATTCTAAATTAATGGATCCATTCAGAAGTCGTCAGCCTCCCACGGTGCGTACACTTCCTAAACGGATCCGTTCGTTTTGGGTTATTCCATCCATCCTTCTTGCATTGTTTTCCCACCACAAGCCACAAATTAAGTTGGGCGAAAGGAAAGAAAACAAAAACACCACATTTGGAGAAGATCGAAATCGGGTTTTTTTTTTTTTATGTGCAGCTCCATTCTCAGACAATGAGAGAGTGACTTTGAATAAATCTCCCACTCGGGGTTCACACCTTGTTAACACCGCCATTAGTCCCCCTTTTACATTTTCTGATTGGTGATTTACATTTGCGACCAAATAGCATCTTTACTGCTGTTTGCCGAGGGGCCAAGGGACCCTGTAAAGCCGGCCTCGCTCATTTGATATAAAAAGTGGAGCTCCGCCGTGGAGCCGCAGTTCACCCACCACTCCGCCCACGGTGCGTGCGCTTGCCGGGATCCACCTGGGAATTTCGCTCTTTATTCAAATTGTCCGGAGATGTCGCTCGTCGCGGTGATCAGCCTCGCCGCCCTGGTGTGCGCCGCCACCGCCCCGCCGCCTCCGCCCAACTACCTGGAGAACCGCTTCGACGGCGCCGGGGACGGGCCCGGGGAGGTGCGCTCCGCCGCCATCAAGCGGCTCCTGGAGGTGTTCGGGATGGAGGACCCCCCACTCGCCCGCAGCCACATGCAGCCCCCGCAGTACATGCTCGACCTGTACAACACGGTGGCCGACGTGGACGGCGTGACCAAGGACCCCTACCTGCTGGAGGGCAACACCGTGCGCAGCTTCTTCGACAAATGTAAGTTTGGTCGTGTTATTTTTTTTTATTATTATATATATATTTTTTAATTATTATTTGATGTATCCTGCAAGGGGTTGTCAAACAAATGGCCCGCGGGCCCGAAATCGGTCGGCAGCGGAGGGGTCCAATCCGGTCCGAGGGATGATTTAGGGGTAAAAAATAAAATACAGCTGACTCATTTGCAGTTTAGTTGAGGTCTCTAAGAATTTGGAAAACACTTGGGAAAATCTGTGTTTTCATTTAAAATGTTTAGTAATTAGATACGTTTATAAAATCAGTGTGTGTACAGCTGAATCAATTGCAGTTTAGTGGAGGTCCCCAAGATGTTAGAGTCAATCTAGTCAATCTGGTTCGTGAACTCAGCTAAATTGGTAAAAGTAAGCACTTGGTGGAGCAGAGACGTGAGATAATAAACTGTAATTTAAATTTGGTTCCAAATTGATGAGGCCCGCAGAGCACCCAAAAGCGGCGTGCGAGGTGCCTCCAGTCGTGGTTCATCCAAAAGTCTTAATCTCTATCGTCCACATACTGTATACAGCCGTGAAATAGACACGGGGATTGATCCTAGTTTCAAAGCATCTTTTCTCCTTCTTCCAGTGCACAGTGAACAGGTTGAATACAGGTTCAATTTGTCCACCGTGGCCCGGAGCGAGAAGGTGCTCACCGCTGAACTCCATCTGTTCAAGCTGCGACCTCAAGCCGCGGTGTCGTTCAACAGGCATCACTTCTGCCAGGTAAACGGAGGACAGACCCACGCGCAAGCAGAGACACAAACTGCAGTGCCACCATCTCCTTAAAAAAAACAAATAAAAACTCGAGCCCGGGAATATATTACCATTTCTGACCGAATCGACCGTGGTTTCTTTTCAGGTCAGTGTGTATCAGTTGCTTGACAGCAGCAGAATCAACATCACGCAGGGTAAAAAGCTTCTGTCTTCTCGACTCATCCCCATCCACTCCACCGGGTGGGAGGTGTTTACCATCACACAAGCAGTAAGTGAACTATTTATTTTGTATTTAACCTTTAGTGTGGGACACAATGCTCTGAATCAATGCCTTCAAAGACAATCTACTCGTGTATGTACAGTATGTTGTGTAATTAAAAATGTGTATTTATTTTCCAATGTTTTCAAAAGGCTCGGGCCTGGATGTCGGATGAGGACAGCAACCTCGGGCTCCAGGTGGTGGTGAGGACTCTGGGGGGCAGCCAGATGGACATGAAGCTGGTGCGGTTCGCTTCGGGACGCAACCACCACCAGAGCAAGCAGCCCATGCTGGTGGTGTTCACCGACGATGGACGCCGCTCGGCTTCCCTGGAGAACAAAGGTATGAAAACCGAAATAATGAGAATTTTAGTGTATAACCCTTGAGTATAAGATTATGAGGTATTGTCCCAGGACGAAAATAGACTCAATTCCCCAAGTAGCTCCGTCACACCTTCACCTGTACCATCAATATTTCCTCTTTGTCCAGTATTTACTCGAGAAAGGGCCCATCTATGGGTGTAGCTGTTGTAATCAACGAGTACTCAGGTTCCTAAAAAAGTACCCCTCCCTTTTCATTCCCCAGATCCAAACGGCACCCCGGTGCTGCCCGTGCTGCCGCAGCTCCCCGTGGCGGGGGCGGCGCCCCGCAGCGCCCGCTCCCTGGACTACGGCGAGGAGGACGCCACGTCGCTGCCCTGCCAGCGCCTGCCGCTCTACGTGGACTTCGAGGAGATCGGGTGGTCGGGCTGGATCGTGTCGCCGCGGGGCTACAACGCCTACCACTGCAAGGGCTCCTGCCCGTTCCCGCTGGGCCAGAACATGCGGCCGACCAACCACGCCACCGTGCAGTCCATCATCAACGCCCTCAAGCTGACCAAGGGCATCGAGACGCCGTGCTGCGTCCCCGACAAGCTCTTCTCCATCAACCTGCTGTACTTCGACGACGACGAGAACGTGGTGCTCAAGCAGTACGACGACATGGTGGCCGGGAGCTGCGGCTGCCACTGAGGTGGAGTGGGATGGGACTATCAACCGGCCAACAGTGCGAGAAAACACTGCACGCATTGGAGACCACTGCATAACCTCGCCACCGGTCCGGATTTGTGCATTCACACGTCACGTTGATGTTTATACGAAAGGCAGTTGGTTCTCCTTTTATACCCAATGACAACGAAAGGGTGATACGCTGAGGAGCCCCGTGTGGCCTTTGTAATATATGTACATATTTATAAATTATAATATATGACAGTGAGGGAAGTGATATCCTGTGAAAAAGGTGTAAATGTGTATATTTTATGTTTTCCATTGTAAGCTATTTTAAAGTCATAATAAATGTTAGAAAAAAATGTTTAATTCATACTTTTGTAGAATAGTTTCTGGAAAACGTTGACAGTCAAACTACTATGTTGTAAAATTGGAACAAACCTGTGGATTTAGATCATTATGCCATTAGCATACAGCTCATGTACCCCCCCCCCCCCCCCCCATGCTGGAACATTTAGAAAAAGAACATTTCGAGCCATTGGAGTTATCCAGCATCAGCTTCTCAGTCATAAAGACAAAACTCAAACACAAAGGTAATATACGTTTTATGTATATAATATATGTTGGGCCTGGACAGAGAGGAGAGGAGCCAGTATAACAGCATTAATCTATAGGGATTTTTTACAACTTTTTCGGTGGATGAAGTGGCCTGAGTGGAACCTTTGAGAGCATAAAAACGAGGGTCCGGGGGTAAAAGACAGGTGTAGGATTTTTTGAATTACAGACAAATAAGTGTGTGCTTTGATAGCAGCAGGACGAGAAAAGAATTGTGTAATAATAAAATGGAGGCAGCTGAAAGTCATCCACATGTGACCTGTGACCCCCCTCCCCCAAAATCACCACAGCCTAAACTTCGGCCTGATAATGCCAATACAGTTTTTTCCTCAAGGGGACTCAGAGGATCCCTAAAGATGCGAACAAAAAAAACTAACTTTACATCCAACAGTGGAAGCTCATGACAACCACAAGGCCTTCGCACCCTCCCCTTCAACACTGGCGACATTTTGCACACATTTAGGTCCTTTTCCGACCTCAAAAAGGACCGAAATGGCAATTCCAGCGAAGGCAGTCGTAGCAAAGCTCATAGTCCGGCCCCTAGGAGCCGTTTTGTTCGGGGATGGCAGACTCGAAGCGAAAGATTTACGATGCAGAAAATAATCGAAACACATGCGTGTGAGTAACTCTAGATTATTTACTTATGACAAACGAAACGAGTCAGATCAAAAGTCACTTTTTTTTTTTCCAAGCCCTCAAAACCGTGGCTCTCTGCGCTCATGGTTCCAATTGTTTTTTCGCCGCTGGGCGCGGAGGAGATGCGTGCCGAACGATCACATTATAAATATTGATCCATGGCCACATTGACGATCTCATATTTAGTTTCCAGCCAAAATAAAAGCTGTCAGTCCATCAAAAGGCCCCATTTGCCCACGACGAAACCCGGCTCTGAAGCGCGCGTAACCCGAGAGGGGAGCGAGGCGTTGGTCACACTGTGGCACTAAGGGGGTGGATAGCACTCGGCATGATGCAGGACGACAGCCCTGCTTCATTGTCACGGGGGCCGCTATTCACGTCGGAGAAAACGATGAAATGCGGCCTTTACAATGGGGAACCAAAGGGCCCCCGTGGCAGCCCGACACCCGATACCCCGTTTTGGCACGGGTCTCCTTTTGTGCCCAGGATTTCATATCTGACATATCCCCCAGCGCCCCACAAAGGCATTTGATGGCGGAGCAGCGATGGAGATGAGACACAGACATGGGGAATAAACAGACCATCTTCACCGCGCAGCAGCTAGACGCCTATCAGGTCGGTGTCTACCCCTCCTTCAGTCTTTGCCTTGGTTGGCCTTTTCCCGTTTCAGACCAAACGACCCAAAACAAAATGCTTTGTTTGTTTCGTGCGCATCATATCACTGCTCACATTTGCAAATAGAGGAAATACGGGCGGACGGGCCTCGGCCGAGCCGGCGCCCGGTCCGTCTGTTTTACTGAGGTAGAAACGAGGCTGAATCCAAGTGCCTGTGATGTCAGAGATCGCAGTGTCTTTGTCAACAACCCTCCCCTGGAAGTGCTTGTTCATTCGGCGTCGTGAGATTTGCTTCACGCCGATCTCTTTTTTAAAAACGTGAGCGGGTGCTGAATGGGTCTCTTCCTTCAGAAGTTTCCCTCATCCGCATCGTTAAAAGAACCTCGTGGTGGTCTTAAGTCAGCAGCGAGCCGCCGCGCGTCGTTTGAGAAATCGACGAGGATGAAAAAACAAATAACAATAATTTTCACTATAAGATTGCATCTTTATCCAATATCATTTTCTATTATGAATTTATTAACGGGGGCCATGACCTGACTGTCTTTTCAGGATTGTACATATTTTACAAGGAAAGAAATTCTCAGGTGAGTTCAGCCTCAGATGAATAACAAACATTACTCAAACACATGGGAGCCCTGCTTTGAGTGTCCTCGTGTGTCTGTCATTTTAAACATAAATCACAGTGTACTCTGAGACCAAATTTGAGATTTTTGGGGGGAAATTCTTGTTTACATTCATCCCTTCGTTCTGTAGACCCTATATTTGTTACCAATGTCGTAAATTGATTGTGAGGATATCATGTAAAAAAAAAAAAAAAAAAAAAATAGGATATTTCTGGAATCCAACACTGAACCTTCTTCCCTTTAACTCCTCTCTAGACTGTTCTACCGCTATCGGGATTTGGCGCCGCAGCTTGTTCCCCTCGACTACACCAAGCAGCCAGATGTGAAGCTGCCATATGAGTTAATTGGCAGCATGCCAGAGCTGAAGGTGGACGCACTGTCCTGCACACACCCCGCAGACCCGCTCTCCCTGTGTCGCCAATACATAATTAATGGCCAACTAATCGACAAAAGTCTTTGAAAGGTTATATGTTACCCGACTCTTTTAAACTTGAAGTGGGGTGGTGCGTTCCACAAGGCGTACTTGGAGGGATTGGGTCAATTATGGGCCTCTCTTCACGCAGGTCCTTCCAGCGACGTGCATGTTGGTGGCCGCCCCCAGCTCAAGGGAAAGTGCACGGCTTTGTCAAAAAAATAAGCCTATAAGTGTAATGCTTACTGGCCATCCTTCCAAATGGCAACGCTTCACTTGAATTAAAACTAAAACAAACAACATAACACATGAGGTTACAGTCAACAGCTGTGTATGGATGGTGGTGGAGGCCTACTCATTAGTACTCAGACCCTTTACTTCAGTAAAAGTAAAAGTGCCACATTAGTATTTCTATTTAAAAAAAAAGAAAAAAAAAAGGATATATGTACTTGCTCTTAAATGTATTTAAAGTAAAAGTACTTGTCAAATCCAGCCCCTATAATACAACATAAAGTGCTGACCGTACCTTTTTTTTTGTTGCAGATGAGTGCTCGTGCATCCTTATTACAATTTCCAAAAAAAAGAAGATAGTATGGGTGGCGTCATCGTAATGCACAAATATATACAAACACAAATAGAAATCCACATTTTCTTTTTTTAATGCATATCGGTGTTGAAATGTAATGGGATGAAAGCAGAATGTCTCAGAGAACTGAATATACTTGAGGTACAGATACTTGAAAAATGTACTAAAGTAAAGTAACTAAGCACTTGTGACGTACTGCTCCCCACCACCGTCTATGGATGTCCAAACAGTATGTCAGCAACTCAAACGACGCCCCCCCCCCCCCCCCCCCCACCCGGTCCGCCGCCTCCGCGCGGTTTCCGTGGGACGGTTGTCGAGCTTTATTATGGGACGTCCCTCATCAGCTCCTCTCCTCCGACCCAGGACAACCCGTTCCGTCAGCGGATAGCGGAGGTCTTCTCCGAGGACGGCGAGGGCAACATGACGCTGGACGACTTCCTCGACATGTTCTCCGTCCTGAGCGAGATGGCGCCGCGCGACCTGAAGGCCTACTACGCCTTCAAGATCTACGGTAGAAGCTACCCCCTCGGGGTTCAATTTCAATTCGAGCGCTCGGCCGTGTTTTGTTGTTTTTTTTTTTACTATCCTCCTCCCCGCGAATAAGAAATTCAGCCTGAGATGCGGACGCGGCTGCGGGCCTGTTCGTTCACCTTAAAAGTTTTTACCTTACAGTTCATCCGTCATAATAAAACGCAGCGGAGCCGACCTTCTATACGGGAGGTTCAGTATACAAAAGGGGCGGCGTGCTGAGGGGTTACAGAGCTTTAAACATGAGGGAAGGCATGTCAAATGCTATAAATGATTCACCAGCGCATTATCATGGGGGACAGCCTGTGAAAGACCTGTTTGTGCTCCGCACCCATGTCCCCCCTAATTAAATATAGCTGACAGACCACGATATTGCACTCGTACACACACGCCCCCACACGCACGCACGCATGCACTCACACACAGCCGTGGTCACGGGTCAAAGGAAAGTTTGAATCCATTATTCATGCTCTCCAAAAAAAAAAAAAAAAAAAAAAAAAAAAAGTAAAGGAGGACGTCACTCAAAAAAAATTGCCTCAAAGCACAACGCACAAGGAGAGACTAATGAGGAACGACGCAGGCTCCTGGAACCGGCGAGGAGACTAGATGATTATGATCCCGTATTATCTTATAACACATTATATTAGTGGTCGGTCAGTAAAAGTACTGGCATACAGCAGACCCCCTGGTTAGACTTCCATAAGCGACAAATCCTGCACTAGGCTCGGTCAATATCAGGGATTTAACCTTCTCCCAAAGTGCAATAGGTACAAATTTTCCTTCATCCCTTGGACACATTTTCACACAATCTGAGGTTGCACACTGCTCAGGAGCTCTTCCCTTAGAAACCACTTTCCTTAGTATCGCACGGATGCTGTGCATGGATAGATACTTGAGAGTGTGTCGTTTTTATTTTTTTCCTCTATTGTTTCGTTTTTCTACCGGGTCCTTCGGGTGTTACCTGTCCTGCTGCTCTTATTGTTTGTGTTTTACCGTCCCCCTTCGGGGACAATAAACACCTCAAGTGTCTCGAGATGTGATCCGAGGAATGAGAACTCTCCCCCCTCTCCCCTCGAAGATTTCAACGACGACGAGTTCATCTGCAAGGCGGACCTGGAGAAGACGCTGAACAAACTGACGCGGAACGAGCTGACGGAGGACGAGGTGAGGATGGTCTGCGAGAAGGTGATCGACGAGGCCGACCTGGACAACGACGGCCGGCTGTCGCTGGAGGACTTCCAGCACATGATAGTCCGAGCTCCCGACTTCCTCAGGTACGCAGGCCTACCAATGGCTCGAAGTGTGACTTGAGGCGAGAAAATAATGTGTTCCTGGTGATTATATGCACAGAGGGATTCGGGAAAAACACGACACACCAAAGGTATTAGAGCAACACTAAAACACCTTTTTTCTAAGACTCAAACTTCACTAGAAGCCAACCAAGTGGGGCTTAAATGGGGTTATGTGTTCGATATTGGGGGTAACTGGGGGTAAGAAAGAACAGTTATATAGATACAGATATAGAGCGGTGAGCTACAATATTGAACGCCCTGCACAATAAAGACATGGCTTGTATGTGCATGTGTAATTTATTCTATTTTATTAAAATACAATTTTTTTTTCTATCCTAAGTCACCAAGCGAGGGATATAACTTTACTGTAGTGTGTAAAATAAATACTCCATTATTAAAAAAAAACTGCAATTTTGAATTCTTATCAGTCATTCTAAATGAGTAATATACCTTTACTGCATGACGTAACCCATGACATTTCTTTCCACAGCACCTTCCATATAAGGATATGAGCCAATCCACACCCGGGTGCCTGAGAAAGCGGGGGAACGCTGGGGTCCTGGTGAAAGACGCGCAGCGCCCCCATGACGACGACATGTTTACTGACGCTTGGCAGAAAAATTGCTTCATTTTCATCCTTATACATTGTTATCACCTTGAGCCCATCTCTCGACGCAAAAACAGCTCGAGAGTACAAAAAGAGTACAACAGTGCAAGTGTGGTCACGCTCAAACAATTACTCTAAGGTACATGTTTCGGGCTGTACTTAAAAACAAAACAAATTGGAATTGTGGGAACGTATTTTGGGAGCAGTCTGCGGTGACGCTCGACCTGCCTCACACCCTCCCATCTGTCATCCATCCCTTTCATGCACCAGGACAAGGCTCATTACCCAGAAGCATTCAAGTATCGCTGGGGCTCAGTGACAGTGGGATATCAAAAAATAAAATAAAACTTCTGCCAGAATAGTCAAGAGGGTCACTAGGAGGGAGCTATTTGTGCCAGGAAGGAGTTTGCGCGGCCCCCGCGACAACACAGGGTTCCCTCGGTCAATTTTAACTCCTGTCATTATAACGTGCATCCAAATGAATAAAACTGAAAACTTTTGAAAGAATCTTATTTTATTAATTCAAAAGTACACATATCTACAAATAGTAGATCCATTTCTGTATATTTTAGAAAGTACAGTACAATTAAAGTATATCTTTTTTTATGTGGTAAATACAGCTGTTTGACTCTTAAAATGCTTTTCCATTCTTCTTCTGGCGTACTTCACAACGGAGAGAATGGTCGTGTGACATTAATACAGGGGGGCGGGGGGATGTAAAAGGTGGTAGACTTCCTACAAGAGAAAAATCCAAACTTAAAAGAACAAAGTCTGCTCTTTTTCTGTATAAATTAAAGCTTTCGATCAAACGTAAAATCGGCAGTGTCAAACATCTCTGCGGTCTTGGACTCCCTGGTCTCAATTCCCCACCGTACAAGACTCCACTTGCGAGTGTGTCCTCCAGATGCTTTCCTACAAACAGAGAGTGTCCTGTTTTTTTTAGGTTTTTTTTTGTTTTTGGCTCACTGAAAAAGAAAACAAAAACGGATGAAATGGATGTCCGTAAAGGACACCGTACAAAACCAAACCGTCGAGAGAAAAAAAAAAAAAAAAAAAAAGGATGCCGAGGTCCAAATTTCACAATGCATAGCTCAATAGTGACCGAGCATCACGCCATTAAGACACCAGTTGTGAAGCGTAAGTGACGAGGTCCCGATGAACACACCGAACGGTTGAATCCAACAAGAGGCTGCATGAACGATATGGTGCATGAATGCAGCTCATCTTTTAAGAATAAAATTAAATTAAAAAAAAAAAAAAAAAAGATGCCGACACAGTGACATTAAGACTTTTTACCGAGCTTAAATACCAGTAGAGTAAAAATATTTGCATCTCAGAGGAAACTCGTTAAGAGACTATTTCCTAAAAATACTGTTTAAATGTAAATATTTGGGAGTGATATACAGTGGATACTGTGCCACAAGTGCCACCTAGCCGTCAGACGAGACTGGACGTAATGGCGCCCACTTTCACTCGCTACACACTGTACAACGTGGAAGAATTACGAGACGTCATTGAAGTTCAGATCGGGTGGGGTTGGGGCTTCGCCAGCCGACGGAGATCGACAATTTTGAAGCCCGCTCAGCTTTGGGCAGGGAATTAGAGAAAGCAAAGCTCGCAAAAATCCATGTTTACCGGCTACTCTAAGAAGCGACAGACATCTAAACCAACGAACACCCAGTCCGAATGGAAAAACCAGCTGTAACATTGCAAACATTTTTTTTTATTATTATTTTTTTTTTAAATAAAGGGCCATTTAAATGTATGGACCCATATAACCCAAATGTATCTACCATAACCGTCGAATAGATGTAAAACCGTATATATTCAAATGAAGCAAAAATCTTGTATTGCAAAACTACCACTTGGCACAGACTATACACAAAACACAGGGTATTGGTAAAGTGCAAGGGCGTGGGTGGGGGGTGGGGGGTGGGTGCTATTTCACAGCAACATGTCAGTTAAACGTCAACGTGAAGTATTTTTTGTTAGTTTTTGTTTTTTTTCCTCCCAATTGCTGCTGCTGCCGTAACCAGAGACGTCATATAAGCTTTTCCCGTAAACCAGAGCTACTAAAATGGAGAAGGACACCGTACCTGCGATTAGGCAGAGTGAGTCAGAAGAAAAACACTTTTTTAAACCCCCCCCCCCTTTTTTTTTCCTTCGGCAGCACACTTTGAAAATCAGCGTAGCGCACGAGGCGGTGCACACGGGTGGAACACGACACTGGAGGTGCAAACAACGCTGTTTGTTCCCCCCACGCCACCTCTGGAAGACCTTGTGTCGAGGACATAGAGAGCCGGCGAGTTCTTTGTCCGACAGCTCAGAGAACACCGGAATAAGGAATAAGGCCGGGCATTGCGTGTTGCCCACGGCAACACCGACGCTGTGTTGACAACGAGCCAATTCTAGAAAAAGAGAGAATGTAAATACGGAATGTTGCCTCCCAGTCGCGTGAGGTCACGTTAAAAAAAAAAAAAAAAAGTTAAGTATTGCAAACCGGCGTGCGCCTTGGGAGACCGATGGAGAGGAGGTAAACATCTTAAAACACAAAGTGCATGGATGGTGTTGGGGCAGGAGGGTTTCGTACGTACGCCCTCGGTCGACGCTAAACGATTGTCGATGACCGTATCCAAACCGCAGGATAAAACTAAACTGTTAAAAGAAAACAAAAAAAAAAAAAAAAACACCACGTCTCATTGTTCCATGACTACAGGATGATATGTGATGACGCTAAAATAACAACCCGCAAACCTTTGCGGTCACTCTGTTTCAGCGGAAAACAAGCTTGTCAGTCTCTGGTTGACACTTACCACATGAAAGGGAAGAAGAAGAAGAAGAAAAAAACAAACCAAAAAACCCCAACTATTAAATAGCTTCAAACATTACATTTGTATTCCCAAAAAAGACAATTTCGCCAGCCAGCCGGGGGCTCTGCCTCTTAACGTTACGCCACTGGGTGAGAGTGAGCACGATCACGTACTGCATCGTGAAGAGACTACCAGTCGGAAAAAAAAAAAAAAATAAAAAATAAAAATAAAAAAAACAAAGTCGGGGAAAAAGACGATTCCTGGTGGTATTCTCTCCAGCAGTCACGGGGTGGGTGGAGGAGGGGGGCGATACATCTCCTTCAGAAGAAGACGGTAGGGGAAGGAGAGAGCAAGCCCTCCGCCCGCCTGGAAGAGTAGAAGAATAGTGTGTGTGTGTGTGTGTGTGTGTGTGTGTGTGTGTGTGTGTGTGTGGGGCAGGCTGGGAGAGCGGGCTGAGGAGGTGCTGGTAAAGAAGCACAGTCCAGTCCCGCCGTCCGACCCAGGGGGGCCGGGCGGCAGCTAAGGCCTCGCTGCTCAGAGCAGAGTGCAGCGGAAGAAGCTGCTCTTCTTCTGAGGCTCCGAAATCTTCACCCCGTGGCTACTCCCCTGCGGCGTGTTGCCCTCCTGGAACAGAAACAAATCAATTATAAAAAAATAAAAACAGGCAAAATACACTGCCCCGCCATTAAGGAGCATTTGTTTAACTGCCGTAGAACCTGTTTATTTGGCCAAGTACATTTTCACATGCAAGGAATTTTCCGTGGTTAAGATCGTTGCGTTGCTGAACAGACAATTGGCCTTAAAAGCTTAACAGCCTGAAAAAATAAAACACGAATGGCCAAATGTAAAAAGATAAGCACATTTCCAAAGAAAATAGCCAAACAAAAAACAAAAAGTACAGGATACGTTAAAAGGCAATAAACTCGGGCTAAGCGGCAGTATGGTTGCCGCGGTTACCCTGCTACGCTGTGTGGGAGCATACACCGATTACATTACTTGCCCACTGCCCCCACCGCCATTTCACCTTCTTTTATTTTTAAAAGCTAGAAATAAAAACCCATTTAATTAATTTCGGCCAACTTTAGCAAATAAAATAAAAAAAAAAAAAACTGTAAAACACTGAACGTGTTATCAATACTTAGTCAGACGCTACAAAAGTGAAAGTGTCGCAGCACAGTCTGTTTTATCGAGGGAGGAGAGGAAAGAAGGCTGTAGGAGGCCTTAGGACAAGTACAGTATATCCCTCCATCCGTAATAAGCGCCCTTGCATAGCACCCCGCAAGCCGCCGGCCCATTGTAAACTGTCCGGTGTTGTGTTGTCATGGCTCTATTAACCGGATGAATAAATATGAATACAAGTTGGTAAATTGGTTTCTTGTCATAAAAGGTTTCTTCAGCAGGGTGGGGAATTCCCGCTCCTGTTAACTGCTGCAAGGTCTTAGCATTTTTCCTGATACATAACACCTGCACACCTTGCCCACTGCACAAAAAACCCACTAACACCCGCTAACTTCTGGCTTTGGTCTTTAGTGGGAAAGGTTACAATCCCCATTCATTCCAGGGACACATGACTCTGCAGTAGTCACGGGTTTTTAAATCGGCTCCAGCTCCGGTCGGCAGTGATGGAAACATGACACCCGGGCAGACACGCAAATTTCCCCCCCTGTGTTTGTTTGAGAAATGTTGCTGTTTCATTGTAAATTAAAAAAAAAAAAAATGCACGTGCCCGAAATCAGCAAAAAAAAAAAAAAAAAAAAAAAAAAAAGGCAACGCTGCCGCCGGACTCTTTTTGCGTCATTTTGCGACCAGGTGGAACTGACAGACTATGCACTGTGGGCTGCATGCACCTGGAGACACATCCAAATGCATATTAAAGAATATTTAAAAATAATTCTAATAATGAAAAATAAATCCCGCCGGAAACACGACACCCGGACAGACCTCCCTTTATCCGGGGTGTTCGTGACACCAGAAAAAAAGGCCTACTCGTCTACTGGCAATGGGAAAGGAGTCAATCGCCTATTATTAGCGGGTTAACCCACGTATATATATATATATATATATATTAAAAAAAATAAAAAATAAAAAAATAACTTGCACACACTGGCTCATTTTGGTGGAAAAACGGTAATAGGTTAATTCTACACCACATGTAACCTTGATAAGGTAAATAAATCGAGAAAAAACATGAATTGGCCCTCACACAAAAAGGGTCAAACTCACAAATTTTGTGTCCATTTTGGATTTGATGTCTCTGGCTAGTGTCAAGAATGCCTAGAGGGAGCAGAAGAGAAACAGAAAGAAAGCATGAACTTTCTAACAATTTCTGTCAACTGATTGGGTAGTTCGGTCAGTTTGGTAAAACGATGGTGACTCACATTTTCCACATTGATGTTGGCCTTTGCGCTTGTCTCCATGAACTTTATTCCATACTCTAGAGCGAGCTGAGAGCAAAACACAAACAAGTATGAATATGAGCTTGCTAAAAAAAAAATAAACGAGGAAAGTTTCCACTAAAATTTCAAGGTTAGGCTGTAGGTATCGGAGAGTTAAATTGAATATTTTTTTAATAAATAATTTTAAAAATATTGAATTTCTTATAATAAAAATAATTTTGATTTGTTAATTTTAAGGAGCAAGAAAACAAAGAAACACATTCGTTTCAGCGGTGTGCTTATTTTATGCCATCAAAAACACAGACTGACTCAGATATTATACAGAATTACCGAATGCATTAATCCATGTGCGGAAGAGCAATGTCAAGGTCCATCTCAAAGCAATCCCCTCACCTTCTCTCCCCTGTCTTTGGAGACCTGCCGCTTGTCGTTGATGTCACACTTATTACCCAGGACCATTTTTTCCACATCAGAGGACGCATGCTGAGGCGAGAGACAAATACATTGGGGTAGAAACCAATTTTGTCAGCATTTTAAAAGCGTACGCTGTTCTCGCTGTGTATAGATTTTGTGATAGTGAACGCACCTCCTCTATATTCCTGATCCAGTTCTTGATGTTGTCAAATGACTTCTCGTTGGTGATGTCGTAGACAAGCATGATGCCCTGTATAAATAAATATATACATATAAATCAACTTCCGTCTATTTGTTGATGACAGTTGTCTTGTACCTTAATAATTTCTCTCACGTTACTTACCATTGCTCCTCTGTAGTAGGCAGTAGTAATAGTCCGGAAGCGCTCTTGACCGGCTGTATCCCTGAAGGAACCAGATTCATAATCCGTTCATTCACCAAGTACGTTCATATACATACAAATACTTTTGAACGGCCATTTACTCCCTTGTGAAGACAGAATATAGATATTCCAAAAAGAGATATTACTACGATAACTAACACCACCAAAAAAAAGCAGGTTGAGACGGAGAAAATCCATTGTGTTTGTCAGTTTCCTATCAAGGGCCTTCAAATTTGATACAAATTAGGCTACGGAAAAC